>NC_081757.1:31311075-31641075 GCF_963082965.1 Carassius carassius | reverse complement strand
ACACAACTATAAATGAGTCATATAAGTGAACTAATTTTCATCTTACACCCACAAATTGTGGAATTCACTCACAGGTGACATCAGGGAAACAAATTTGTTAGGTATTTTTAAATCTCGTTTTAAAACTTTTTATTTCTGTCTTGCTTTTAACTGATTGCTATTCTGTATTTCAATTCAGATTGTGTTTGCTTGTGTTGTAAAGCACTTTGAGAAAGTAGCATTTTAAATGCACTTTACTGAATAAAATTTATTATTATTATTATTTTAACTATGGGTTAACTCCCCTGAAAGGTTTCTCTGAGGTGCTATTAAAACGTTTGTCTAATCATCCTGGCCATACTGACATGCCAGCAATTGTTAAACTAACAGACTTTGTCGACAGAGCCATATGATTGTCTGACCAATGGCAGATGGAGAAGAGTTTGGGAAACCTTTCTTCATGTTTACAGTTTGGTTTAGTGATGATAGTGGCACACTCTTCAGCTTTAAATACTTTTTTAAGGTTTGTAATGTTTCTTATGTTTTTAAGGCTTTTCAGGTGTCTTCCTTGGAGAAGCTGGATCAAACTCTGGCTTCTTGTTTAATGCGGAAAATGCCGACAGGAGGTTTCAAGGGCCTGCAGTGTGGTCAGTCTCCTGCTGGAGGTAAGGACTTCTCTAGGTCTGAATAGCTTCTTTAACGCATTTTAGCTCCACTGTTTTTAGATCGCCAAATCTAGAGCAGCACAAAACAACTAATACTACCAGCACTTTATTTTACAGGCTGTTATAGACATGAATAAATTTTCAAGGGAAGCTGCCTCACCCAACATAAGTGCATTACTGTGCGCTTGTTCCTTTGTGTGCTTTCCTGTCCACTTATAAGTGTACAGTATGACCCAGATCCACTGAAGTTTAACAGAGGAACTATCAAAATGTTATAGTACATACACAAAAAATAAAGTCTCCATACCAATGCTCGATAAAAAACTTAGTTGATGTAACTAAGAAAGTATAACTTTTTCTGCAAACTTCACTGAAAAACAGAATAATGAAAAATGAATGTTCAGAATGTTCATGTTGTAAGTGCATTACTGTGCGCTTGTTCCTTTGTGTGCTTTCCTGTGAATACTCTATTATGAGAGGGAATCTGGGTTTTACAGCCAGTATTTTATAGTTCCAAAGAAGGATCGAGGGTTGCGTCCGATCATAGATCTTCGTCAGCTGAACCTCTCAGTCATGCGACTAAAGTTCAAGATGTTCATCATCAAGCATGTCATATCTCAAATAAGGTCCGAGGACTGCTTTGTCACGATAGATCTCAAAGACGCATACTTCCATGTCTCCATCCATCCCCAACACAGGAAGTTTCTTAGGTTTGCTTTCTGGGGCAAAGCATACCAATATTGAGTACTTCCGTTCGGCCTTGCACCCTCACCCCGCACACTTACAAAGTGTGTGGATGCTGCTCTGGCTCCACTGCAGCTCCAGGGATATACGCATACTAAATTACATAGACGATTGGTTGATTTTAGCTCAATTTGAGCAAATGGCAGTTTGACATCGATATGACTATAACAATGTTCTTTCGTGGGAAGAAGGAGGCAGGAACCGGCGGACAATAAAATAACTTTAATAATAAAATAAAGACAAAACAGCGCGGCAGCTGCCGCGCACAAACAAAAGCCAAAAACAACTAAAATCCAGGCCTGGTCCTCTCTCATCCTTCACTGTCATCGCTCCTATTTTATATCCTTCCATCTCCTCCGTTGGACTTGAGACGGGTGAGTGTCGCTGATTTCCAATCACTCCACCGGCCTCGCTCCGTTCCCATGGCTCTCAGCCCCGCCCCACTTCTTGCCCATATGGGGAGCTGGGTTTGAGACAGAATGTCAAGAAAAGTGTGCTTTTCCATTACAGAGGACCACTTATATAGGCTTGGTGTCAACCAAGATGCAGGCACGTCTGTCCCCTGCGTGTATCGAGTCAATCCTCGGGTCAGACAAGAGAGTCAAAGAAGACTAGTCACTCACTGTCAAGCAGTTTCAGAGATTGCTGGGTCTGATGGCAGCTGCGTCAAATGTGAAACCTCTTGGCATGCTGTACATGAGGCCCCTACAGTGGTGACTCAAGACCAAGGGATTTTCCCCGAGAGGGAATCCACTTCGAACTATCAAGGTCAAGTGGCGATGCCTCCATGCCTTAGACATGTGGAAGAAACATTTGTTCTTGAATCATCTAGCAATGGACCCACCCCTCACCGGTTGGGGTGCGGTCATAAGTGGCCATCTTGCCCACGGTCTGTGGAGTGTTCTCCATCTGACATGGCATCTCAATTGTTTGGAGATGCTGGCTGTGTATCGAGCATTGAAACACTTCCTCCCAGACATGAGAGATCATCGTGTGTTGGTGCGCACTGACAACACATCAGTGGTCTCTTACATCAACCACCAGAGAGGTGTGCATTCACGACCTTTCTACAAGCTGGTGCACCAGATCCTTGTGTGGTCCCAGGACAAACTCCTCTAAATCAGGGCAGTATACATTCCTGGATATCTAAATGTGGGAGCAAACCTCCTGTCGAGACATTGGCTGAGGCAAAGGGAATGGATGCACCCCAAGGCGGTGAAGCAGGTTTAGGTGGACCTCTTTGCGACTCAGGAGATATTGTAATGTCCCCTCTGGTTCTCTCTCTCCCCTGGGACTGGACGCTATGGTGCAGACTTGGCCCAGGCTTTGTCCTTACGCTTTTCCCCGATCGCTCTGCTTCCGGGAGTTCTGGCAAGAGTACGCCGGGATGGGGTTCGGCTGTCATTAGTAGCCCCGTTCTGACCGGCCACTCCAGTTCCGAAGGTTCCCTCCGTCACACCACAACCAATAGTGCTGCATGCTTTCTGTCCTCCTCCATTCCAGGAGCCTGACCAGAAGAAGCTTAATTGTATGTGTCCAGTTCGAACATCCACAGAGCTACCCTATGGAGAAGGATGGACCAACTGCGTGTGTGCCATGGTCCTCCCAAATCTATATTCAGAGCATGATATTTTGATATCAGCCTTACATAGTTACCATTGCTGCTGTCAATGTGCATAAGAGAAGAGTGCAGGACGTAAAAGATCTTTAGTGGATCAATTGGGGCCATAGGCAAATTTAAGAGGGTCCAAAGGATCAGGGATGGATGAGCAAATGTTGTTCTTTATAAATTTTTCAAAGATCTTAATGACTATTGATGTGAGGGCAACTGGACCATAGTCATTCAGGCAAAATGGGTTATTGTTCTTAGGCACAGGGATGATGACAGAGTTTTTAAAGGAGGTGGGAACCACCGAGGTAGCTAGGGACTCATTAAAAATGGATGCAAACAAACCAGCAAGCTGATCAGCACAGGACCTCAGAACACATCCAAGAACCCCATCAGGCCTTCCGAACCTCATCCTCCAACATGGTGAGCACAACGCCATGATTGCATGATGATCGCTGCTCTGTCTGTATATTCAGAGCATGATCAAGCAGAGCAAATTCCCCATAGTGTTTGATGCAGCATCTCATTCCCAAATTAAGAGAAGTCATGCTGATTTTAAGAGACTGAGTTTGAGTTTAGGAGCCTGATGGCCTGGGAGAAGAAGCTCCTCTTAAGTCTCTCATCTCATCAGCATGCCTTCACTTAATTATCAGTAAGATCGCATTCATGAAAAGACTAACAAGGTGGTTGGAGTCTTTGATGATTTTTACAGCTCTGCTTTTGCAGCGTTTGAGGTAGATGTCCTGCAGAGAGGGTAGAGTAGACCCTGAGATGCGCTCAGCTAAGTGAACAACTCTCTGCAAGGCTTTGCAGTCTTGACTGGAGTTGTTCCCATGCCACACTGAGATACACTGAGTTAATGGACTTTCTATGGTCCCTGAATAGAAAGTTTTCAGGATTACTGGTGAAACCCTGAATTTTCTCAGCTGTCGAGATGGTACAGTCTTCGCCTGGCTTTATTAACCTGAGTTTGAATGTGTGAAGTCCAAGTCAGGATCTCAGAAATGTTTACATCAAGGAAGTTGAAGCTGCTCACCCTCTCCTCTTCCTGAAGTCCAAAATCAGCTCTTTAGTTTTACTCACATTCAAAGAGAGAATTTTCCTGGCACCATGATGTAAGTTTCTCCACCTCAACCAAGTATGCTGCCTCATTACTGTAAGAAAGAGGCCCAGAACCACAGTATCACCAGTAAATGATAGACTTGTAGAGCAGGGGACTTAGGACACAGTCCTGTGGAGCTCCCATGTTCAGGGTGATGGAGTTGGAGGTGAACTGGCTTACTTTCACCACTTGAGGTCTACCAGTGAGGAAGTCTAGAATCCAGTCGCAGAGTGAAGAATTCAGGCCGAGGTCCATGAGATTTGAAGCTATTTTGATATCAGCCTTTCATAGTTACCATTGCTGCTGTCAATGTGCATAAGAGAAGAGTGAAGTGAAAGTGAAGTGACATTCAGCCAAGTATGGTGACCCATACTCAGAATTTGTGCTCTGCATTTAACCCATCCGAAATGCACACACACAGAGCAGTGAACACACACACACTGTGAGCACACACCCGGAGCAGTGGGCAGCTTTTATGCTGCGGCGCCCGGGGACGTGCAGGACGTAAAAGATCTTTAGTGGATCAATTGGGGCCATAGGCAAATTTAAGAGGGTCCAAAGGATCAGGGATGGATGAGCAAATGTTGTTCTGTATAAATTTTTCAAAGATCTTAATGACTATTGATGTGAGGGCAACTGGACCATAGTCATTCAGGCAAAATGGGTTATTGTTCTTAGGCACAGGGATGATGACAGAGTTTTTAAAGGAGGTGGGAACCACCGAGGTAGCTAGGGACTCATTAAAAATGGATGCAAACAAACCAGCAAGCTGATCAGCACAGGACCTCAGAACACATCCAAGAACCCCATCAGGCCTTCCAAACCTCATCCTCCAACATGGTGAGCACAACGCCATGATTGCATGATGATCGCTGCTCTGTCTGTATATTCAGAGCATGATCAAGCAGAGCACATTCCCCATAGTGTTTGATGCAGCATCTCATTCCCAAATTAAGAGAAGTCATGCTGATTTTAAGAGACTGAGTTTGAGTTTAGGAGCCTGATGGCCTGGGAGAAGAAGCTCCTCTTAAGTCTCTCATCTCATCAGCATGCCTTCACTTAATTATCAGTAAGATCGCATTCATGAAAAGACTAACAAGGTGGTTGGAGTCTTTGATGATTTTTACAGCTCTGCTTTTGCAGCGTTTGAGGTAGATGTCCTGCAGAGAGGGTAGAGTAGACCCTGAGATGCGCTCAGCTAAGTGCACAACTCTCTGCAAGGCTTTGCAGTCTTGACTGGAGTTGTTCCCATGCCACACTGAGATACACTGAGTTAATGGACTTTCTATGGTCCCTGAATAGAAAGTTTTCAGGATTACTGGTGAAACCCTGAATTTCTCAGCTGTCGAGATGGTACAGTCTTCGCCTGGCTTTATTAACCTGAGTTTGAATGTGTGAAGTCCAAGTCAGGATCTCAGAAATGTTTACACCAAGGAAGTTGAAGCTGCTCACCCTCTCCTCTTCCTGAAGTCCACAATCAGCTCTTTAGTTTTACTCACATTCAAAGAGAGAATTTTCCTTGCACCATGATGTAAGTTTCTCCACCTCAACCAAGTATGCTGCCTCATTACTGTAAGAAAAGAGGCCCAGAACCACAGTATCATCAGTAAATGATAGACTTGAAGAGCAGGGGACTTAGGACACAGTCCTGTGGAGCTCCCATGTTCAGGGTGATGGAGTTGGAGGTGAACTGGCATACTTTCACCACTTGAGGTCTACCAGTGAGGAAGTCTAGAATCCAGTCGCAGAGTGAAGAATTCAGGCCGAGGTCCATGAGATTTGAAGCTATTTTGATATCAGCCTTTCATAGTTACCATTGCTGCTGTCAATGTGCATAAGAGGAGATTGCAGGACGTAAAAGATCTTTAGTGGATCAATTGGGGCCATAGGCAAATTGAATAGGGTCCAAAGGATCAGGGATGGATGAGCAAATGTTGTTCTTTATAAATTTTTCAAAGATCTTAATGACTATTGATGTGAGGGCAACTGGACCATAGTCATTCAGGCAAAATGGGTTATTGTTCTTAGGCACAGGGATGATGACAGATTTTTTAAAGGAGGTGGGAACCACCGAGGTAGCTAGGGACTCATTAAAAATGGATGCAAACAAACCAGCAAGCTGATCAGCACAGGACCTCAGAACACATCCGAGAACCCCATCAGGCCTTCCGAACCTCATCCTCCAACATGGTGAGCACAACGCCATGATTTCATGATGATCGCTGCTCTGTCTGCTGCTTCCTGGCGTGCTTATCGGCAGAGTTTTGCTGTCTCGATTGAAATCAAAGTTGCTGTAGAAAGAGTATAACTTATCAGCCAGCAACAGGTCTGTTCTCACAGCTGCAGAGGATTTATTTCAAAAGGCTAAGATGGTCCTCAGTCCCTGCCACATGTGTTGGGAGTCATTGAGTTTAAAATGAGACTCTGTTCGTTCCCTGTTTCAGAGCTCTTACCGCATGTTGGAGATCATAGCACGATGCTTTGTACTCGCTCATATCCCCCGACAAGAGGCCGGCAGTGCATTTGTTTTCTGCAGCACGGATTGTTCTGTCCACCAATAATTTCTGATTTGAGAAGATCCTTATAGTTATTGTATCTGTTGAACTCGCTCTGAACATGTCCCAGTTGATGTCATCAAGAGCTGCCTGGAGCATAGCTTTTGAGTGGGAGGACCAGCGTGTCACGACTCTCTGCACCGGGGGTTCTTGAACAAGCCTTTGTTTATATTTAGGTATGTGGAAAATGGTGGTATGGTCCGATTTGCCAAAAACCAGTAGTGTGTGAGCTTTGTAGGCATACTTAAACTGAGAGTTAAACAATGCACTTTAAGAAAGTGTTGTATAAATGAAGAAAAGTCTATGGTTAACCCTTTAGGCCCCATAGGTTTTTTCCTAAAACGTTCGATTTTGACATCTTAATATCAAAAGTCTATATCTTAAACGTGATAAAAGATAGAGACTTTCTGTCAATTATAAAAATATTAAGGATGACCCAATGTTTATGTAGGGATTACATTTTCCCATCTAATTTGCATATTATGACATCATATGGTGGTGGCCATCGTGAATTATAGAATTTTCATGAAAAGTCACGTGTTTAAATGATGAAATGCAGCACTTCTTTCCCCCCAAAATGTCCCTCACCTTCTGTGTGCTATATTACACAATACTGAATGCTCAGGTAAATAGTAAGTAGTAAAAGGACTGTGTAAATCATTACTAATAAATGGTAGAAACAAACCGAATGCATGTAGAGTTTTTCAATTTACTACATACAGCAGGCACTGTGATTCCATGTATGGGGCACATATATATTATTCATATGACACACAAACACAATTAGACAAGACCTGTTTAGTTCAAAAGCTATGACCCGTGTCACACCGCCTCTGATCCTGCTACGAGCAGCGCGGCCAGATCTGCCTCACGCGCACCGAGTGTGCACAACTCGGACTACTGTTAGTGTCATTGCGACTCCCCACCCTGCCTCCACGTTGCCCCGTAACTGTCCTATGAATACTTCGACCTCGTCTAGCATACCCAGTGGCATTAGACAAAGTCTCCACTACAATACTGTCGCCGCGATTGCGGAAAGGCACACGGTCAGAAGACAAATCTACATGTCTAGCGCGGTAAAAATCTCCCGCCTCGTTCCCCGCTAATTTCGCGATGAACACTCCGATCCCGGCAAACATTGTTCACACCACTGACATTGGCCAAAGGACCATCTACATTGGGCAAAGGAAAGGATCCACCGTTTGTGCTTGGTGTAGGGCTATACTTTCACTTTCAGTATCAACGTCATCTTCTGAATTCAGATATTCCTCAGAATCAGGGTCCGCGAATAGAAGTCCCAACACTTCATTGCGGGTTTATTGAAGCTTTATTGATGCCATTAGATAATAATAATAATAATAATCTAATGCCAATACTCGCTGACGTTGACAATATTGCTCTGATAAAATGGCTCACTCTCACACTAGCTCCGCTTTTGTTCGCACTGATTCAATGCGCTCTAGCTCGAAGATTTTGTATAGAAGCATGACGTTTTGTTTGAGTCAGAGATGAAGTATTACATGTCTGCTATCTGGTGCAGGGGAGGTTAAATTTGACACCCTGTTTGTCAAAATCGGCCGTTTTATTCAGTGCCGCATCTTGTCGAGTAAACTAGACCGTGGCGCCAAGAGGGTTAAGATGAGCGGCATGCTTGATGATGTTTCTTGCCCTGCCCAGGCAGCACTTATGATAAATGTTCTCAATGAAAGTTAAGTGGGTGCAGGTGATCCGTTGAGCAGTTTTCACCACCCACTGGAGTGGTGAACTTTCTTAAGGCTTCATAAGAAGTAAAGGCGCTGCTGTGCCTTTTTGACCAGGGTGGATGTGTTAAGGGACCAGGTGAGGTCATCAGAGATGTGGATGCCAATGAACTTGAAACTCGACACATGCTCCACTACAGCTCAATTGATGTAAATGGGTGTGTGTGCATGATTTCTAGTCTGCCTGAAGTCCACAACGATCTACTTTGTCTTCTGGGTGTTCCAGATTGTTGGTGGCACACAGCCAGGTGCTGAACCTCATCCTTGTAGGCTGACTCATCATCATCCTTGATCAGACCTACCACCCTGGTGTCATCTGCAAATTTGATTATGGTGTTGGAGCCATAAACAGGAACGCAGTCATGGGTGAATAGGGAGTACAGGAGAGGGCTCAGTACGTAGCCCCGTGGCATGCCGGTGTTCAGGGTAATGATTTAGGATGAGAGATCAGTCTGTTAGTCAGAAAATCTAGAATCCAGTTGCAGATGAATGTGCTGATTCCTAGCTGACTGAGCTTGGATATCATCTGGGGGGGGGGGGGGGGGGGGGGGTTAAAGTATTACATGCAGTACTGAAATCAATGAACCGCATTCTCACGTGTGTTTTGACTGTCCAGGTGGATGAGGGCAGAGTGAAGTGCCTTTGAGACGGCGTCCTCTGTTGACCTATTGGGGCGATAGGCAAATTGGAATGGGTCTAGTATAGCAGGGAGACAGGATTTTAAGTGGGATGCAACCAGTTTCTTAAATCACTTGGCAAAGATGGGAGTGAGTGCAACAGGATGAAAGTCGTTATGGACCGAGGCAGTAAAGTGCTTCGGTACTGGCACGATGGTTGAGGTTTTGAAGCTAGTAGGGACAGTTGTTTGGGCCAGGGACAGATTGAAAATGTGCTCCGCACAGGCTTTAAGCACACAACCAGGTATTCCATCAGGGCCAGCTGCCTTCCGTGCTTTCACCTTACGCAGAGTGGAGTAAACATCTGAGGTTTGGCCTGGCAGATACCCTTCCTCAGGTTGGCTCTGGCTGAGCTTTAAGACTCCCGGTCTCCAGACCTGAAGGCTGCATCTCTTGCTTTGAGCAGGAGTCGAACCTCTCTGTTCATCCAGGGCTTCTGATTGGGGAAAAAATGTTTTTTCTTTTTGTGTGTGGTCACTCTCCCCACACAGCTGTTGATGTGCTCCATGACAGAGTTGGTGTAAGTGTAAATGTTGATCTGAGAGTTTGTGGTGGCCTGGGCAGCAAACTCACTACAGTCTGTGTGCTGGAATTCATGTTGAAGAGTGGAGTCAGCACCTTCAAGCCAGATTTTAACATTTCTAATTGTAGGGTTTCACACATTTGATGAGCAGGGTATACTTGGGCAGCAGGAATAAACAGAGGTGGTCAGACTGACCCAGGTGGGGGAGGAAATGCTTTATGGAAATGCTTACATTTTCATAATAATGGGTATGGAAATAAAAACATTAATTTACCAAGCAAGCTTTCAAATATCTAAAAACCTTGGTTGTATTAAGTCTGAAGTTGCAGTTCTACCTAGCAAATGATGCAGTTTAATGTTCTTGGTTTGTTTGGTTTCTATAACTTTCCAAGCATTATAATCCCATTTGGTTTAAGATGCCCACTCAAAACATGAACATTGCATGGTGGTCACGACACCTACTCACTGGTTCAAAGTACAGATGGAGATATTAAGATCATTAAGCTAACTTTTCCTTTTGTATTTAATTAATGCAAGTCAGCTCACTAGGGGCTGAGAAGAAATTGTTCTGTTTATTTAGGGCTCAAGCTACTAAGGCGCAGGGCCCTATCGATTCCCTAAGGATTATTAGGGCCTAATCCACTAAGTGTTAGGGGCTGTGTATGCTGGTGTGGAGAACAGACGAATGAGGAGGATAATAAATCAAAGAGGAGTTTAATAAACATCAATAGCTTCAACAGAGGTAACATAGACAGTAACACAGATAATCGCGGACAGGGAGGAACTAAACAGACAGGCTTTTAAACACAAGGGAGGTAATATGGGGAATGGAGAACAGGTGGGGATGAATCAATTAACCAAACAAAAACAGGAACATGACCAAATAAGGAAACTCAAAGTCCATGAACGTAACAGTTCGCCCCCTCCCGGAACGGTGCGGGCCAGGCAAAGAGGGAGCAAGGAGCTTGGAACCCGGGTGGAGTGGAAGGAGGGAGGAGCCAGAGAGGAGCCCGGAGCAGGAAGAGCCAGATGGTGCTCCAGAGACCAGCCAGGATAACGATCCACGGTGGAGTCGATGGCGGGAGGAGCCAAGGTGGTGGAGGAGCCGACGAAACCAGGGGGGCGACAGACGGAGACTGCGCCGGTTGGTGAGGAGCCCAAGATGGAGCAGAGCAGCTGCAGATCCAGGGTGACGCAGAGGGTCCGGAGGTCCAAGGCAGCGCTGAAGGCACCGGCGACCGAGGCAGAGGTGGGGCTCTGGCAGCACGCCCTCGGAGTCGGAGCGTCTGAGGACGGAGGTGGAGCCGGAGGGAAGGAGGAGCCTGACAAAGCCGGAGGGATAGAATGACGAGGTAAAGCCATAGGAGTGGAGTCCCGAGGCGGCGGATGGTCGATGACTGACCAAGGTGGAGTCGGAGGGATGAGGGAGCCAGGTGGAGCTGGTGGGATGATGGGCCACGGTGAAGACGAGGGAGCAGGGTGCCAAGGTGGAGCCGCAGGGTCGAAGGACCGAGGTGGAGTCCAGGGCTCAGAGGCTGGAGGCGGAGACAGGGAATCCACACGCCAAGGCGGAGCTGGAGACTGGAGGTCCCGCGGCGAACCATCGCGCCCAGATGGCGCTGACTGAGGGTGAGCTGTGGGACTGACAGGCACCAGCGGAGACGAGGTGGAGGAATTGGCTAGTCTAGGAGGAGATGAGAGAGGGAGGCCGGGAGGAAACACAGGAGGATGAGGGCTGGCTAGAGCCAGCAGAGAAACAGGAGATTCAGGGCTGGACTGAACCAGCGGAAGTGGAGCAGAGGAACAGACTGGTCTAGGAGGAGGCGGGAGAGGTAGGCTGGGAGGGAATACAGGAGGATATGGGCTGGACAGAACCAGTGGAGAAACAGGAGATTTAGAGCTGGACGGAACCAGTGGAGAAATGGGAGATTCAGGGCCCGGCGGAACCAGCGGAAATGGAGCAGAGGAACTGACAGGTCTAGGAGGAGGTGGGAGTGGGAGGCTGGGAGGGAATACAGGAGGATCAGGGCTGGACGGAACCAGCGGAGACACAGGAGATTCAGGGCTGGGCGGAACCAGCGAAAAACATGAAATTCAGGGTTGGGCGGAACCAGCGGAGAAACAGGAGATTCAGGATTTACCTCCACAAACCAGTCTATAAGGTCCATTAATTCCTCCATATAATTCCCAGAAACCAATTGCAGCTCACCCTCAGTCGCAGGAGTGTGGGCAGGACTATCCTCCATGCCCTCGATCTCCACCAGTAATCCCACGACGCATGGTGTTGCCGGCTCACACACCTGGTCAGTCGTGCTCTTGAGTTCTTGCTCCCTGAAAGTGATTGGCTTGGGCTCTGCGGCGGGCTCTGGCTTTCGCTCCGTGCAGCGGGATAGCGGCCGGCTGGTCTCTGGTTTGGGAGTGGGGCTGGAGATATCCTCTTCAGCGGTGCAGATGGTGAACGAAGATCTATTTTTCTCCAGTACCCACTCCATGAAAGCGGCGAAATCTTCTCTGGGACCGTTCGCTGGCAGGTGTGCCTTACACCGCCCGCTCAGGCCGGTGTAATAAAAGTTACTGAGTGAGCGGTCGGGGAAGTGGGTAAGGCACGCCAGATCGAGAAAGTCCCTGGTATGGTCCTCCAGCGAACGGTTCAGTTGCTCCAGGCACAGGAGTTGGACTGCTGGTAAGGCCATTCCGGGAGAGGGAGGAAAACAAAACAAAAAGAAAGAAAAACGCCACTAACTTCACATTTCGGTCTGCGATTCTGTTACGCGCTGTGTATGCTGGCGTGGAGAACAGACAAACGAGGAGGATAATAAATCAAAAGAGAAGTTCAATAAACATCAATAGCTTCAACAGAGGTAACATAGACAGTAACATAGATAATCGCGGACAAGGAGGAACCAAACAGACAGGGAGGTAATATGGGGAATCTAGAACAGATGGGGATGAATCAATTAACGTAAAGTCCAAGAACGTAACACTAAGGTGCAGGGTCTTATTGATTTTTTATTATTAGGGCCCAAGCCATTAAGGCGCCTGGCCCTATTGGTTCTCTAAGGATTATTATTAGGCCCTACGCCACTAAAGTGGAAGGTCTTATTGATCACCCAAGGATTATTATTATTATTTTTACAAATGATTGCCACTAAACTCGGATGAACATGATCTCAAGATATTGGGGATGCTTAATTGTGGATATTGGGAGTGCTATTTTTTTCAGTTAAAGCTTAAGAAATCTATTAGGCAGTATCCTTTTTCTGTCAGTTTTAGGGACAAAAAAACTAAAAATTAAAAAAATAAAAGTCCTAGAACCAGTTAAAAAAAGATCTAAACATGCATACACGTGGACTTTTATTTTATTTTTTGGCAAATAATAATTTGACACTCATTTGATACTGATTTATGACATCCTGTGACATGACATTCATCTGAATTTACATTTTCTCTTGGATGTTGTAATTCTAAAACAAAAAGTAACTGTGAAAAAAAATTGCAGTAATTTTCTTTCCCCCCATTTTGGGACTCACAGCTGAAAATGTCCTACCTAACTTAAAATGGTAACAGAAGATGCCATGAAAAGTGAGATTCCTGCAGCCATTTTTCTGAGATTATTTCTAGTCTCCACACCCCATTTAAGGAAAAAATAGCCCCCAAATGTAACTTTTACAAATGTTAGGGTTCTACAAACAATTTTAGTCATTATAAATACCACTACATACTTTTTAAACTATAAAATAACAGACCAAATCTTAGACATTGTATAAGTGATTTATTTGAACACTAAAAAAATACAATAAGAATAATTTTTGAGTTATAAAAAGAAAAAAGAAGAAAGAGAGAAAATAAAGAATTAGCTTTGTATGTCAAGTACATACTTTGCCTATATACAGCATTTAGCATTGATTGCTGCTCATACAATCAGGAATCACATGCTGATGGCTGGTCATACAGATGGGCAGCCATACAGTCAATAGTCATGCTCTCATGGCCAACAAGATTCCGCACATCTTTGACTTTTTTTTTTTTTTTGTGAATGGTCTCATTCTGTTTGTGAGTTTATGCTACAAAACCATGTTGTTGTTCTTTTGCTACTAAGACGAAGTTCTTTCTTCGTAAGTTATTCCATAATGGATACAAACAATGAAGAAGACTTAAAGGAATAACCATCCATATTATAATGTTATTGTTTCGTGGACAAAAGGTGCTCTATGGAATTCTGTTCAGTGGACTCTCGTCTTTCTAACTAAACCAGGATTTACATCAGTGGATGCAATTATGACTCGTTATGGTGATGAATCTGGTACGTACTGCGTTTTTATTATGCATATTTTGATGTGTACTGCTTACACAAATTTAGCAAATACATTATTTGTAAGACTTTAATTGAAAAAGAGTGATTCTAGTGTCTATGCTTGAGGCTAAGACCTTTAGAATGATACACAGTTTAGTGTAACCCCATATGAAAAAAAAATCCTTTGAGTAATAGGGTTAAAACTTTTCTTTTATTCTATTGTTTGTTAACAATTTGTATGTGCATTGTGCATTCATTTTTAATTCTGGGATTATGTAAAATATTTCAATACTTATACGTTTCTACGTGTGTATGTGTAATGTAGCATGAAGTAGAAATGCATGTTAAAAACGTGGTGTGTATAATCAAGATTGTCTTATGTTTAATGATTGGGTGTTTAATAGCTTAAACCCGCTTCCCAAATAGGTGAATGTAATGCTATTTGTTAATGAAGATGTCCGTCGGAGCCAAAGAGAGTCATGAACAAGTTTGTTGTGAGTGAAAAATTGACGAAATGTAAGGGAAAAAATATTTGAGTTTGTTTATTTTGTTTAATACTGAGTATTTTTGTTATTGTACTGTTGAGACATAGTTAGCTCAAAGTATGGGTTAAAGGGGTCATATGATGCTTTACATATTGTTTCTCCTCTATGACCCGCCTTTCTGAAACGCGTAGATTTTTACAAAGCTCATCGTTCTGAAAAGCGTGGTGTGGTCTGATTGGTCAGTTATTCAGTGCGTTGTGATTGGCCGAATCCTCCAGCATGTGACGGAAATTTTATGCCCCTTACCATACTTTGATGCCATGTCTCAGAGTGACGAGACAAAAACTATATAACCCATTATAAATGAGGCATTTGTTGCATCCAGTTGGGACATAATTACTGAGTATAATGTGTGGTGGCCCAAGCCACACAGGATGACCAATTGGCAAGGAAGGGTAATAGCCAGCAATGGTAATACCAGCACACAAGTTATGTGTTAGGTACACAGGTTAAGTAATTTTTTGCAATAGCCACACCCCAAACAATTCATGATTTAGAAACATTGATAATATAGTTTATTTCAGTTATAATATAATATTATTTGCTTTAGCCATACACTGTTTAAATGGAGTGCACACATGCACACATTTCCACATTGTAGGGTATGTAAATATGTAAATATGTAAATATTTTCTGTTTATTAATCATTGTTTCTTTGTTACCATGTTGGATAGAGCTCTGTCCTGGGGGGGAAGAAAGGTGTGGCCAAGGGTGGAGGACTGTGATAACCTGT
This sequence comes from Carassius carassius, assembly GCF_963082965.1. Classification (NCBI taxonomy): domain Eukaryota; kingdom Metazoa; phylum Chordata; class Actinopteri; order Cypriniformes; family Cyprinidae; genus Carassius; species Carassius carassius. The sequence continues at coordinate 31,625,889 of NC_081757.1, read as the reverse complement.
GACCTGCCAATTAAGCCATACCATGTGCTGCCATGTTGGAGGGGGGTTTTGGGTTTAGTTTGTTGGCTTTGTGATTGTTTGTATTTGTCTCCCATTTTTCGTTTTCCCCTTTTTGTGTAAATTGGTTTGGCCAAGCCACTATATATGTTCCCTGGTGTCTCATTCTGTTAGGTCAGGTTGTTAAGTTCATATCCTGTTTTGTTGTATGCTGTTTTGAGTATAGTTATATTTTGTTGACCTCTATTATAGGCCTAGTTGTTAATTTTTTGGTTTCTATTGTTCAGTAGTTTTTTTGGGGTGTAATAAAATAACCCATTTTCCAAAGAAACTTCTGTTTTCCTCATTGCCAGACTGTTTGGTCCCTGACAAATGACTTATACTGTTTTTTTACGCTTTGCATTGTACCGCGTAAACATAGAACCATGTCTGCATTTGTGATCAGAGAAGTGGCAAACAACAAGTGCTACTCTACACTTCTCAAAACTCGCGTTTGATTCATCAGTGGCAAATCCTTTAAATTTAAAATCATACTTACAAGCTGTGAGTCAGCATTATTTGTCAGAACACCAGCATTGTAGGCTACTCTCCCAGAAAACAGTCCTCATCCTCCATAAAATGTGTTGTTCACATCTGAATAGTTGGGTAAATAAAAATTTACCACTGATTTTTAGCTGTGGCCTCTTTTGTTAAACTTGCTTAAAGGATATTTTCTGCAGAGTTAAGTTTAGTGAGTTTTTAGTAATTTAAGGCTGCTGTCATATAGTTGAAACTAACCAAAACATTTACGGTGTCAATTCAGCGGTTCGTCTGGGTTTCCTGCAACAGCTCCCGTGTTCCCCTGAGCGCTTCAACACCTTTGAAAGAGCAAATTTCTTTCACAAAAGAGATACGGGCCGATTTGCGTCTTTTTAAAGATGCCATTTCGTCCGTGTGTTTCTGGGTGCGGTCGATACATCGCTCCTCGTGATGGCCACGATTGTTGTGTCACGTGTCTGGGCTTTCAGCACGCTGAGACTGCGTTCGTGGATGGCTCATGTTCTCATTGCGGGGACATGACCATCTCGGCGTTGAGATCGAGACTCGATTACCTTAAAAGGTATAGAGTCCCCTCTGCCACACCCCATTCTAGCTCTTCTTCTCGTAAGAGGGCTACTTCGGCTGGTGGCCAGGGTGATCTGAGGGTTACTGTGTGGGCTTCCCCGATGAGCCAACCTCCTCGGACCACACCCCCCTCACATACATCGCAGCCGGTCGAGTTTCCGGATGAGTTTGCTGGACCCTCTCAGGCTCCTGACATCTCATTCGGGGCTCGCGAAGAGGACCATATGTCAATCGCCGCATCACAAGGCGGGCTTGAGTCCTCGGGAGATGAGGATGGGGTATGCTGGGATTCCCCCGGTGGAGCGTTATGTTGCGATGCAACTGTGTCCACAGAGCGCCTCCGCTTGGCGTGGCGGTCCCAAGCTGCCCTCCAAGGCCTGTAAGTTCTCGTCCACGGGGACAGCCGGGACTGTCTGCTCCACCACGCTGCTTCACTGTGGGTACGCCTGTAGTCCCCTTGACCCCGTTGATTCGGTTCCTGGGAGCCTGGCTAGAGCTCCCCAGGGCTTTCCCGCTGGCTCATCCGGACGCTCAGGCTTGGCTACGCGATTCAGTTCGCCTGGCGTCCCCCCAGGTTTCGGGGTGTCCATGCGACGATGGTGGGCATAGATGCCCCTGTCATGCGTGCGGAGGTAGCAACCCTGCTGGGCAGGACCCCGACTTCAGTGGCATGTCAATTGCCTCGAGTTGCTAGCAGTATGGCTTGCTCTGCACCGCTTCAGGGCCATTCACATTCCGGGCAGGCTCAATCGTGCAGCCGGAGATGCTCAGGTAGACCTGTTTGCCTCTCCAGAAAATTCCCACTGCCAGTTGTTTTACTCCCTGACCGAGGGCACTCTCGGCACGGACGCCCTGGCACACAGCTGGCCGCTGGGCCTGCGCAAGTATGCGTTTCCCCCAGTGAGCCTTCTTGCACAGACGTTGTGCAAGATCAGGGAGGACGAGGAGCAGGTCCTCATGTTTGCGCATTTTTGGCCCGGCCGGACCTGGTTCCCCGAACTTTTACTCCTCGCGACAGCCCCTCCCTGGCCAATTCCTCTGAGGAAGGACCTTCTTTCTCAGAGACAGGGCACCCTCTGGCACCCACGTCCCGATCTGTGGAACCTACATGTGTGGGTCCTGGACGGGTCACGGAAGGTTTAGTTCGCGCCTGTTTACCACAGGTGGTAGCTACCATCACTTCAGCTAGAGCAAGACAAGCCTATGCTTTGAAGTGGAACCTCTTCGTCACTTGGTGTTTTTCACGGCGTGAGGACCCCTGGAAATGTCCGATTGGGTCAGTGCTCTCTTTTCTTCAGGAGGGGTTGGAACGAAGGCTGTCTCCTTCCACCCTCAAGGTCTATGTGGCCGCCATTTCGGCTCACCATGACCCTGTTGAAGGTAAGTCTCTGGGGAGGCACGATCTGATCATCAGGTTCCTGAAAGGAGCAAGGAGGCTCAATCCGCCTCGCCCTCAGCAAGTCCCCTCTTGGGACCTCGCAGTGGTTCTATCAGCACTGCAGAGGGCTCCCTTTGAACCCTTGCTCTCAGTTGAGCTAAAGTTTTTATCTTTGAAAACTGCGCTCCTGACGGCTTTGGCTTCGGTGAAGAGGGTCGGGGACCTGCAGGCATTTTCAGTTGACGAAGCGTGCCTGGAATTTGGGCCAGCTAACTCTCACGTTATCTTGAGACCCCAGCCTGGGTACGTGCCCAAAGTTCCCACCACTCCTTTTAGGGATCAGGTGGTGAACTTGCAAGCGCTGCCCCTGGAGGAGGCAGACCCAGCCCTGGCGCTGCTCTGTCCAGTATGTGCGCTCCGCACCTACGTGGACAGGACTCAGTGCCTTAGGAACTCAGACCAGCTCTTTGTCTGTTACGGAGGCCAGCAGAAGGGAAAGGTTGTCTCCAAGCAGAGGTTATCCCACTGGATAGTGGATGCTATTGTCCTGGTTTATCAGGCTCAAGACCTCCCATGCCCCCTAGGGGTGAGAGCTCACTCAACTAGGAGTGTAGCTTCCTCCTGGGCGCTGGCGCATGGCGCCTCGCTAACAGACATCTGTAGAGCTGCGGGCTGGGCGACACCTAACACATTCGCGAGATTTTATAATCTCCGTGTAGAGCCCGTGTCCTCCCGGGGTACTCGCCCCTTCTGGCCAGTAAGGACCTGCTCGGTGTCAATCCGCTTGCTGCGCCATTCCACTCCGCGGACTGGATGCATGCGCTATTCCCCTCAGATGGGTTCCTCAGTCAGAACCCTGGGTTCCTCCAGCACTGTTAATGTCCAACACTTGTGTACATGCCCTTTGGTCAGCCCTGTGTGGGACTAGGTGCCTCCATGTGTTGTGATTTCCCTTTTTGGGCAATCCCACGTGTGTATGTCCACAGTAAGTCTCTCCACAGCATGTGTCTTTCCCTTGGCAAGCCCCTTGCCAGCTCTGTCGTTGAAACTTCCACCCTGTGGGCTGGGTACCTCAGAGTTCTTATGTATCACCACCTTGGTGGATACCTGCCTTCTGTAAGTCCTCCCATGGGCAGGCAGCCTGCTAGCATACGTCCAGCTGGAATATGCTACCCAGTGTATTCTGTGTAAGTATATATATATCCTTATATACCCGCTCTGCTGGGCGGAGCTCGCGATGCAAATCCCGCAGACCAAGGTTCTTTGTGTACCATTGGCTCATTTTGTACCACTCGAAGGTGATTGGGCTCTCGGGCGAGATCCCATTCGTAACGTCTCCGTTCCCTCCTTCAGGGAACGAGGGTTACATACGTAACCAAGACGTTTCACGCATATTGTATATTGAGCATCTAAAAAATTTGTTTAAATTTCATTATTTCAAATTACTATTCATTAATTCATTTATTTTTATTTGTTAAATACTCTCTTTATTTGTGAGTATTATTGTATTTGGGGGTATCTCTTGTTGAAGTAGGAATCAGACCCAAAAGTAAATGAAAATGATCTTTATTCAGACAACAAATATAGTAAGTAAAAAGCAGTGTTGGGAAGGTTACTTTGGAAATGTAATAGGTTACAGATTACAAGTTACCTTGTTTAAAATGTAATAGTAGTGTAACTTTTTCAATTACTTTATTAAAGTAATGTAACTAATTACTTTTGAGTACTTTTTGATTACTTTTATAAATTTGTGAAAATTAAAGAATAATAAATAAAAGCATATACATCAACTTAAATACAGTTATCTAATAAGCATGTGACGTATTCTGTGTAATAAACTCCTGAAATATTGGTATTTTTTTTAAACTGCTGTCTCTTTGTATATGATGATAGTTTTCTCAAAATAAGTAAAATGCACATGAAGTGACACAGAGCAGTTCTAGAAATTATGTTTATGTGCTCGTGTACTCCTATATTGAGGTAGCAGAGGTTGAAAACACTGTGAGCTTCAGTAGGCCTATGTGTAGTAAATGAAATCATGTCTTTGCCATTAATTTTCAGGAGGGGCGGACTGGGAAAAAAATTCAGATTGGAAAATTCAACCTCATACAAACAAATTCATGGACAAAACTATTTTTTGTATGGACCTGACATAAAAAAAGGTTTAAATCTTTAATTTGGGGACATGCAAAATAATTAAAAGATCTCCTGAACTGCACCTTCACTTCCATTTTTCTCTTCAGTCTCTTTATTTTGCCCTGTTATCCATCTCTCTCATGACTTTAATACTCAAGATTGAACAAAACTATACTTTACAATACAATACTCTACAATACTACAATATCTTTATAGAAAAATCCTAATACTGTACACGATTCATGTTTTTCCCTTACAAAAGTTAAACATGCTTTTATTAGCCTATATAAAAGTAAAATAACATTTTTTTTTTTTTTTGCAAATGGATTTTTAAATAAATACATTTGTAAAATAATTTTACATTTTTGGTTACCACAGTTAACCAATAGTAACCATTTTCTCTGGATTTATAGTTAAATATTAAAATGTTAATTTTCGTAAGGGTTGTGTTGTTGTCTGTCGTAGCTCCCCCTAAACCTATTAAAAAAATCTGATTTTTTTTTTCAGCTAAATTACTACTGTAACATTACAACAGATTATAATGATGTCCTTTATATAGTACTTTGAGTGATGACTGATGAGCAACGTGCTGCTTGATTAAATAAATAAAAAAACAAAGACAAAAAAAGTATCTTTACAGATGAAACTGACAGTCTTCTCTCTCTCTCTCTCTCTCTCTCTCTCTCTCTCTCAGTGTTGGGAAGGTTACTTTGGAAATGTAATAGGTTACATATTACAAGTTACCCTGTTTAAAATGTAATAGTAGTGTAACTTTTTCAATTACTTTATTAAAGTATTGTAACTAATTACTTTTGAGTACTTTTTGATTACTTTTCTAAATTTGTGAAAATTAAATAATAATAAATAAAAGCATATATATCAATTCAAATACAGTTATCTAATAAGCATGTGTCATATTCTGTATAATAAACTCCTGAAACATACAATACAATACTCTACAATACTACAATATGTTTATAGAAAAATCCTAATACTGTACACGAGTCATGTTTTTCCCTTACCATGCTTTTATTAGCCTATATAAAAATACAATAACCTTGTTTTGTTTTTTTATTTTGCAAATGGATTTGTATTTATTTTTAAATAAATAAATTTGTAAAATAATTTTACATTTTTGGTTACCACAGTTAAACAATAGTAAACATTTTCTCTGGGTTTATAGTAAAATAATAAAACGTTAATAATAACGTTTATAATAATGATGTCCTTTAAATAGTATTTTGAGTGATGACTAATGAGCAAGGTGCTGCTGCTTGATCAAATAAATAAAAAAACAAAGACAAAAAAGCATCTTTACAGATGAAACTGACATGAAACCCTGAACAGTAGTTCTGCTTCTCTGCTCCAGCTGTGCGCTTCCACAGTCCACTATATTTTTCTCTCTCTCGCATTGATTACTCTTGAGTCTGATCCAAACCGTTTGGCGGAGGCGCGGAGAGCGCGCGAGTCATGACTAACACTTCATGACTTTTTAGAGATTTAATTATTAAATGGTGGATTCGCAAATGATCGCTTTAGTACATTCGGGAGGCAATTATACAATAATAATATTAAAATAGAGGACCAAATCGGCTGCCAGGCCACCGGGAATTGTCCCAGTTCTCCCGGTGTCCAGTCCGCGCCTGATTTCCACAGACACGCGGAACGTGCAGGAGTCATATATTGCATTTTTGGAGCTTAATATTCACAGACACTAGTCCATGTCATGTTTTGATTCAAGTGTACTGACCTACTTTTGATATAGTCATCCAAAATGTGGCACATTCCGTCCGCGTTAGGCATTCCGTTTTTCTGATTGGATTCTATGAACCAGACTGTTTTTCCGCATCCCGGAAATTATTAGGGCGGTATGTCTCAGAATAGTCAGTGCAATTTGGGAAAGAAATCAGTTAAATCTGTATGTGGATGTGTGTAAATATTCAAATGTAATCCCCTTTGTAATCGTTAAAAATTTCATAAGTAACTGTAATTAAATTACTCATTTTTCTTAGTAACTGTAACTAATTACAGTTACATTATTTTGTAATTAAATTACGTAACGCCGTTACATGTAACTAGTTACTCCCCAACACTGGTAAAAAGGGTACAGTGTAGTCAGAGTGGGGGCCTTAAAGGGGTAGTTCACCTTCAGGTGCTGGTCCCCATTGCATTGTATTGTTTTTTTCCTACATATTATGAAAGTCAATGGGGACCAGCAACTGAAGGTTGAACTTTCTCTTTAATCCAACATCACAAGTAATTTAGTTTCTGAACCTGGCGCTGCTCCCAGTGGTGGAAAGTGTACTGTTACACTGATGAAAAAATACTCAATTACAAGTAAAAGTACTGCTGTCAAAACAGTACTTAAGTAAAAGTAAAAAGTACTCCTCTCAAAAAATATTCAGATTACAAGTTACTTGTTACTTTTTAGCTGCCGATATTTAGTTACCAAAAAATATTCATATCAAAGATCTATGTGCATGGATAACAGCAACTTTGAACAAAACCCACTTTTATCTTATTGACAAAGCATGTTAATTAGTGGTCATGATACAGGGATTTCTAACTTCAATATCTGGTTGAATAAGAGTGGTTAGGGGAAGAGTCCCTTAACCATCCTTCATCCTTCAATATCCAACCAGATATTGAAGGATGCATGATACATGATGTATCATTTTCAATGCCACTGGCAAAACTACAACATACTGTATACCTGTATATATATTTATATATATATATTTTTTTTTCCATCCATTTATTCTAGGCACTCATTTTTTCAAGCTTTGAAATTGGTTTAATCCAAGTCTTCTAAAAAGACACATTCACTTTATATGATGAATAGATTTTACATAGGCTTTTATTTACATATATAAATATTATGCCCCCAATTACCATTACAAAAATCTAAATAGGGTAACTTACAGCACGAGGAAGCTTGATTTCAAACTGAATTAAAAAACAAAAAAACAAATGACCTCAATTCAGTTTGAGGTATTCAAAATATGACCACACTGAATTTTTACAAGCAAAGACTTAAAAGCCATATACATGCCTTGACCAGCAATGACTGCAAAATGTAGTGATGCAGACAGTAGACAGGATATTTATATGTACAAATCAGACAAATATCCCATTCCAAAACATTTCTATCATGAATTAACCTTGTAAAGAAATTAAAGTTCCATCTTTGATTGTTGAAAGACTTTCTAGTGCATTTCACTTACAACCAATAAAACTTCTAGAAGGATTTTCATCGGTCAGGTGTGGATCTATTCTGAATGGTTGATAAATTTGACAAAATTTAATCCAGTAGCAAAGATAAATAATTTCTACTTTAAAAGCATGGAGAGATCGCGACTGCACACAGTCTGCAACCAAGCAGTTCATTTGTATAAGTTAGGCCTACTTGAGAGCTCGCAAGCAGTTTTCTGCGATGACAGTATTCTTATGTTACAATAAAGCGCTCGCCATATTTGCACGGGAATGATTATAATAATGCGGAATACCTGCAATCCTGCGCAGACATTCAGACTGTAATTGACAGGAGGCTGATGCGTGTCAAACTCACTCAGAGAGGAGAGAGAGACGCAGCTTGTATCGGTGTATATTCAGATACTGTGGAAAATGAGCAATGGAACCGTGTCAGATATTTCAGTATCGGTCTCAAAATATAGATATTTATCATAACACTACCATGTAGTTTGTTTTTCCAAGCTTGGAATCGATAAATGACGCTGAGCTCCATCGCTGTCTGATCAGCTCTTCACCCACTACAGCAGTTCAGATATCTTTTATTGGTCCGTTTACGTTTAGATATTTTTATTGGCTGCTGAAGTGCCTTCAATAATTTGAATATTGTGGGCGTACTCAGTAACTAACTATGATTTAAAAGTAATGAAGTACATTATTTTGCTTAATTTGTACTTAAGTACAAGTAAAAGTACAGCTTTAAAAATATACTTAAAAAAGTACAAGTACCCGAAAAAACTACTTAATTACAGTAACGTGAGTAGTTGTAATTCGTTACTTCCCACCACTGGCTGCTCCCTACAATTTTATTCTTCAGAATGGTAGGGTGTGGTACACAAAGTGGGGGCTTGTCTGGGATCTCTCCTCTTTGATATGTCAAACTGCCTGAAAGATAAGAAGAATAAGGTGGTGTTCAAGTACACATTAACAATTAATTTTATGTAACAGTGGTTAATTAAACACTCAAGATGGCTCTGGGAAAACACCCTTCTCTACAAGCAGAGTTAACCAGCTGGTGTAAAGATTCACGAGACACATGGTGCAATGAGGCCATCCTTAAAAATATTTTGGTTTGCAGTAACAGTAAAAAAAAAAAAAAAAAAAAAAAGGGTTGGTAGGTAGGTCTATATCAGGGGTAGGCAAGTTCGGTCCTAGAGAGCCGCAGTCCTGCACAGGTCAGCTCCAACCCTGAAAAAAAAACTCACCTGCCTGTACTTTAGTAATCCTGGATGGATTGATGAGCTTGTTCAGGTATGTTTGATTAGGGTTGAAGCTGAACTCTGCAGGTCTGCGGCTCTCTAGGACCGAACTTGCCTACCCCTGGTCTATATATATATAGAGAAAGAACTTAGACTTCGTTTATATGTAGGCCTAGGTAATTTATATATTTACAATACTTACTAAAATATAATTAATATTATTTTATTGTTTTTGTATTAGTTGTTTTTAGAGTAAAAATAAAATTGGACTTAACGCAAATGTACAACTGGCAAGTCGGTCAGACTAAAAGCAAAAATTTACTGTCCCAAATTGACAGGGTTGGTCAGGTTACGGCAAACAAGAATATTTTTAAGGATGGCCTGATGTTCAAGATATCTGCAGACAAAGAAGTAGCAGTTATTGAAGATGTAAAGCAAGCTGTAAAGCAAGCTGTAAAAGTCCTATGAAGAATATGTGTAAGATTCAAGAGATGGACCTACCTCACATCCCATGCTGATGTTGTGAGAGTGCAAACAAGCTGTTGACACCACACTCATACCTCCTGAAGTGAGTCCTGCTTAAACAGGTGAGCCTTGGACAGTCATAGTAGTCCCTGCAAAAGAAACCTTACCTGACGCTTCATCTGAAGAATTCACTGAAAAGCTCACCAAGTCCCTGATGGGAGAAAAGTCATTAGCAGATGTACAATCTCTTTTTACTTCTCACAGTCTAGCGATAGATCTCCTGAATCCATTATACAGGTATGAGCAGTGAGTGAGATTTTGGAAAAGACTGCCAAGCTCTTTGGAGACAGCAGTGCTTACTGACAATTATGTACCTTCTCTGCCATAATGCCAACACCCATGGGAGAAGAAAGTATAGAGAACTGGAACGAACAAGCCCATTTAATGATAACATTGTGAGTGTGAATGCTCTGAAAAAGAAAAACTACGCAGAATTATTGAAATTGTCAAAGGACCGGCATTGTAAATAATAAGAGCTGCTAGTTTTTCCAATACTGAGGAAGGTGCATTGCAGTATTTGGAGGCATTAAAGACCAGTGTTGGGAAAAGTTACTTTTAAAAGTAATGCTGTACATTATTGTGTTACTCCATAAAAAAGTAACTAATTACGTTACTTAGCTACTTTTTATAGAAAATACTGCGTTACATTACTTGTGTTACTTTTTAACCTGGACAGGGCTTGTTTGTTTGTTTTAAAATAAAAATAAAAAGTTATATTTTTGGCAAATATAAAAGCCTTTTCACAACAAAAGTGAAATGAATACACCTCAGGCTGAAGGGAAAGTAATTTAACATCCGTACAGTACAAGGCAGAAGAATAAATAATAAAAAAGACACACAAATGTTTGTCTAGAGTAGTTTTTGTTTATGGGTATGGCTGAACTGGATCATCGAAGGTCAGAAGTAAAGACATTGGTTTATAGAATGGGATTAAATACATAAGGATATTTGTTTAACATTTAATTATTGCAGGTTTGCATCAGATTTTGAGTTACATTATGTTTATTCATATTGAGGAATACTGAATCTGTTTTTTTTTTTTTTTTGAGTGAGATGAATAATGCATATTCATATTTATTATTAAGTAATGCATTACTTTACTAGTTACTTGTAAAAAGTAATCTGATTACGTAACTCGAGTTCCCTATCCCTATCACTCCCCGTGCCCACGGGTATAAATAGGCGACAGATGCATCCACTTATTCATATTTTTGGTTGTATGAAAGCTGTTATACTCCACAAAGCCATTCATTTACTGTGTGTCGGGAAGCTGTTCTGGTTGATGGTACGGCGCGAACAGTGGTGTCCCTTTCAGCGATTCCCCTGGGCGCTTCAAACTAAAAGAGCAGATTTCTTAAAAGAGCAAATCACGGACAATTTGCGTCTTTTTAAAAACGCCGTTTCATCCGTGTCCTTCTGGATGCAGTCGTTTCCTATGGACTCAATATAATGCCACATATATACACAAAAAATAAAGTTTTGCAAAAGAAAAAGTTTTGCAAACACAAATTAAAGTATTGAGGAAAATAAATTTGCTTTTTGTAAACAAAAATACTGAATTGCAGAATAAAATAAAGTATTGTGAGAAAAAAAACGTCTCGGTTACGTATGGTAACCCTCGTTCCCTGAAGGAGGGAACGGAGACGCCACGTCGGTGACCGACGAATATGGGATATTGCTTCGATAGACCAATCTACTTCGAGTGTAAACTAAACGAGCCAATGCACATTGGCATGCAATTATTGCATCCAGCTGCCGCTGATCACTGCGTGAGTATAAGAGGGCAGCAGGTGCAATGCATACTAGTTTTTCGCTGAGGAGCCGAGCTGGGGACCCGGCAGCTCAGCGGCGGTACAGCAACCATGGCGACGGGATGTGGCGTCTCCATTCCCTCCTTCAGGGAACGAGGGTTACCATACGTAACCGAGACGTTCCCTTTCAGTCGGTCACTCTCGATGCCACGTCGGTGACCGACGAATGTGGGATCCCTATCAAAGCGCCATGGGTGCTGCCCCTTCCAGTGCCCTGTGCGAGCCGCCTGCGCCCCTATTAGGTGTAGGCCGGGGCTCAGAACAAGTAGCTCCACTCACCTTTGTCAAAGCACTACCTCACTGGGTGAGATTGGATAACACTGGGAAAACGTACCCGGTCCGCTTGGAGCCGGGACGCTGCGGAAGCCCCATCCTTCCCGAAGGAGGTCTCGGAGGCAAATACACATATAGCATCCGTTTAGGAGTATAAGGAGAAATTTGAGGTGATTAAAACCCTCTTGGGAAGGCAGAAGTCTGCCGGGGAAACACAGGCTCTAAGGCTATACCGTGGACTACACACATATGAGTACCGCTTAGGTCTCAATATGGAACCCACCCTTCCATGGTTCTCACGGATTCATCATGAAGGTCTGGCGCCGGACGTTCCGCTGCGTCCGGCTGCTTAGGGTGATGGAGGATCTCAACAGGGTCTTCAATACGGACACTCTGGAGCGGTTTAAGCAAGCCGACACTAACCGGGGCCTCCCAGTGCCACTACCCGTTTGAGGTGAGAACACAGGAGGATACCGGCTCTACACGAAGGCTATAGAACCTAGCGAACGTGTTAGGGGTCGCCCAGCCCGCAGCTCTACAAATATCTGTCAGCGAGGCGCCACGAGCCAGCGCCCAGGAGGATGCAACACTTCTAGTTGAGTGAGCTCGCAACCTGAACGGGCAGGGCACATCCTGAGCCTGATAAGCCAGGGTTATGGCATCCACAATCCAGTGGGCCATCCTCTGCTTAGAGACGTCACTCCCCTTCTGCCAGCCTCCGTAACAGACAAAGAGCTGGTCTGAGGTCCTGAAGCTTTGTGTCCGGTCTATGTAGCACCTTAATGCTCGGACGGGACAAAGCAAAGCCAGGGCTGGGTCTGCCTCCTCCAGGGGCAGCGCTTGCAGGTTCACCACTTGGTCTTTGAAGGGTGTAATGGGAACCTTGGGCACGTAGCCAGGCCGGGGCCTCAGGATTACCTGGGAGTCAGCCGGCCCGAACTGTAGGCACGAATCGTCGACCGAAAATGCATGCAGGTCCCCTACCCTCTTGATGGAGGCCAGTGCAAGCAGGAGCAGAGTTTTCAATGAAAGAAACTTTAGCTCAACTGAATGCAAAGGCTCGAATGGGCCCTGCTGTAGTGATTTAAGCACTAGAGACAGGTCCCAAGAGGGTATACAGGGGGGCCGGGAAGGATTTAACCTCCTGGCCCCTCTAAGGAACCTGACAATGAGGTCATGCTTACCCAGAGACTTCCCATTCACGGGGTCCCGGGGCCTCTTGCTCTTCTGCTCACCGCCAAGTTTGACGGGGGCCGGGACGGGAGGGGCAGCCTGCCTGCGCCCAGCTCCACGGCACCACTTGGAGGCTGCTGCAGATGCGGCGCGTGAGCGGGGGCAGATGCAGGGGGCTGCCCTCGGCGACGAGGGCATGACCACCCTCGTGCAGGTCCTTCAGTGCCTTAGCCTGGTGCACCTGCAGTAACGCCATGGCGTGTAAGGCGGAGGCAGCTTCCCCGCAAGCCGTATAGGCACTGCCGGTCAGACCAGACAAGTGCCTACAGACACAGTTGAGCAGAGCGATACTAACGCTCGGCTCCGAAGCGAAAAGCTGGTATGCATTGCACCTGCTGCCCTCTTATACTCACGCAGTGATCAGCGGCAGCTGGATGCAATAATTGCATGCCAATGTGCATTGGCTCGTTTAGTTTACACTCGAAGTAGATTGGGCTATCGAAGCGATATCCCATATTCGTCGGTCACCGACGTGGCGTCGAGAGTGACCGACTGAAAGGGAAACTAAGTTTTGCAAACAAAAATAAAGAATTGAAAAACTTAAATGAAACCGTGAAAGCAATGATTTTGCAATACATATTTTCCATGGTCATATATATAAATTTATTTGCAACACTGCTTTTATTTTGCGTGTCAGTTTTGTTTGAGCTTGTGATATGCCATTTTCCCTTTGCGCTTCCCTTTTCTGCGCGTCTCGCTTTGTGGCACAGTTTTGACATGGGGGTGGGGCCAAGGGACGGGGGCTTGTACAAGATGCCTCCCTGGAAGTGACATCATCGACCTGAGACACAGCTCACTGATGAGCAGAGGGCAGAAGTGGATCGTTACTTTTTATTCAATAGCATCAAAACATGCATGTTTTCATATTATTTACTTATTAACAAATGTATATGTGTATTGGCAGTGTTTGTGTGTATTAAAGGCATTCTTTGTTTACATTAGTTCAGAGTTACTGCTAGTTTTAATTTAAATAATGAAATTCAGTTCATAAACTATAACTTACATCATTAAAAAGGTCTATGACTCAAGTTTCATATCGATCTCGACTTAGTTTTTCATTTACATAACTCCCGGCATAAATTAATAAATGACTGTCATTGTAAAAATGAAGCTGGAGTCTTTTTGGATTAGTTTTGTGGTGGCCACAAGATATTAATTCGTGGGACTGTGATAATGTCGTGGCCACGAGTTTAATGCATAAACAAACCCGCGTGACCATAGCAACCCGAGGTTTTCAGAATTTGATAAAATATTTTTTATCCATCCCACAGTCAGTTGATTTTGTCTTTTTAAGTAACGTGCATATAAGGCTATTATTATTTTTATCATTATATATAATATATCCAAGCAGTTGCTGCACGCTGCTGGTGGTTGAGAAGAGACCCTCTCCCTTCCCCCCCATGATTATATAAATGCATCATTCATTTATTCATTCATATAGGCTAACCATATATAATAATTGCTATTAATATTATATTAATTAGGGCTATATTTTTAGAATTATTGTTATGCTTATTTCCCTTTCAATTCGTGTATTGCTTACCTAATTAACGTTCTGTGATAAATGAGTGTTTTAATTTACAAATGAAACTAGCGTAGCATAGTTATTGTTAAATTCATCCTCTAAAGTGCACTTCCAGTAAAAATTCCTGTCATATAGCATAATCAAAGCTTTATTGGCATGTCGGGCATTTATAGTATAGGCTATTATTTACAAATCTCTTCAGGGCTGCGTTTTCCAAAAGCATCGTTAAAACTAGCAGTAACTCTGAACTAATGTAAACAAAGAATGCTTCTGTGCACTGGCGTCCTCCACAAGTTAAGAGATTTTAAACAAACACTGTTAATACACATGCAGTTAACCAAAAAAGAAACAATACACATTTTAGTGTGCACATTGAGAGAAATAAACAGCAGATGTTCATGTTAACAACTTATTTAACTTGAGCAAACACTGCTATACACGTATACATTTGTTAATAAAGTACATAAAACGAAAACATTAATGTTTTAATGCTATTTAATAAAAAGGAATGATCCACTTGCAAGCCTCTGCTCATCATGACAGTACCTGGATCAGTGAGCTGCGTCTCGGGCCGATGACTTCACTTCCAGGGAGGTATCTTGTACACGCCCCCGTCCCTTGGCACCACCCCCACGTCAAAATACTGCCACAAAGCGAGATGCGCAGAAAAGTGAAGCGCAAAAGAAAAACGGCATAGCAAGCTCAAACTAGACTGACACACAAAATAAAAGCAACGTTGCAAATAAATTAAAAGATATAACCATGGAAAATATGAATTGCAAAATCATTGCTTTCGTCCTGTTTCAGTTATGTTTTGCAATCTTCTTTTTATGTCCCAATACTTTATTTTCTTTTGCAATTCTTTATTGTTGTTTGCAAAAAGCAAATTTATTTTCCTCAATACTTTAATTTTAGTTTGCAAAACTTTATTTTCTTTTGTAAAACTTAATTTTTTTGCGTTTATATGCGGCATTATATTGACTCCATAGTTTACTGTCCTCTGACAACGGCAACGAGCGTTGTCTTCCATGTCTGGGCATTCAGCACCCTGAAGATGCGTTCTTGGATGGTTCATGCCTGCACTGCATGCCTGACCATGGCAACGCTGCGATCGCACCTCTCCTTTCTTAAAGGGAAAGGAGCAGACCCCTCTGTCACTACCCGTTTCGGTTTCTCTGCCATGAGCAGAGGACCGCCGGCTAGTGCTCTGGGAGATTTGAAGGTGACCGTGAGAGCTTCTCCGCTGGGCCACGCCCCATGGACCTCTCACCCCTTCCGCAGTGCTTGTCCTGTGCGGCTGCTGGGTGATTCTGCTTGGTGTCTTACGGCAGTCCCAGCAGGTCATTCTGTTTGCCGCTGGGGATCAGATGTCTATTGCAGCATCGAGGGATGGGCTATTGACCTCTGTGGATGAAGATTCGGCAGGGCTGCCCACCTCGGGTGTTGTCGCCACTGCCGAATCGGACCCAGAATTGACAGCCGTGCTTGCCTGGGCAGCTGTGAGCATCAGAATGGTGGTGAATACACCCCTGGTCAGACCTTAGAACAGCGTTTCCCAAACTTTTTTTTCCTGCGCACCCCCTTCTATGTCCCAACCGGGTTGGCGCACCCCCAATCCCCACTTTAAAAAAAAAAACGGTTTTTCATATATTATTTTCAGACATGAGCAGACATACTCACAGCATTTAATGAACACAAGCTCTTACTTTGGCAGAATTCAATTCAAATAGTCATCAACAGCCATTAGTTCGGTAAAATTGAGCATCAGAATGGACAAATTTGTTTTTAAGGGAGAAAAAAACGAAATGTGGAAAATGCCAGCGAATGAACACATAGAAAAAGTCAGAGTATAAGTAGTGAAGGGGAGTGTTGGATTTTCGGTTTGCCCCGCAACTTACTTGAAGAAGTTCAGGCAAATAGAAACACCATATACTACGTAGCAATCATCCTTAATTGAAAAAATGTGGCAAAACATCTCTAATATTATTAAATTCGAAAGTGGTTTCCATATTTGGATCAACATAGGCTACATTTGTGAACGCACATTTTCTGCAATGTCGCACGTCAAGTCACGCTCCTGTCTGTGCGCGTCTTACAGACAGCATCTAAAGCCTATGTTAAACTTTCCGCGTCCGCGGGGAGACCGTTATGGACCGCTAGGTAGGCGTGACGTAAACATCGTCATGGGAGAGTGTGTGCGGATGCTCTGAGATGACGAACGCGTGCCTCCCATTTTTTATGACCGCGCGGACAGGCGCGTGGTCAGTAGGCTTCAAAAGCACAATTGTACATGTGGAGGCAGTGTGAAGAAGCCCATTGCTACTCGAACCAGTGCAATCCATCAATAAAAGAATGTAAAGACAGTCAGATGTGCAGTAATTCTGGGCAACTGTTTGTTCACGTTTGTTGCAGAGCGGACCATCAGCGTGCGCTTTCGGAAGAATAAATGGAAGAAGTCCGCGCTGCCGTGTCCGCTTCTGGATTGCTCATGCGGAAAGTATAACACAGGCTTTACAATTGCAACTTCATTGTGCTGTTACTCCTTTCGAGCTGAATCTAGCTCCCGACAGCATCAGGTGTTTTATTTATATGGGGATTATAATTATTTATTTATGTAAATGAATGTAATCGATTAGATATCATAATATTTATGCTATAATATTATAAATCAGGTTGGTTTGTATTGGTGACGTAATCTGAAATGATATGCGTGCGGCCCGCTACAGTGCGCCCGGTGGGAAAAAAGGTTGAGAACCACTATAACACAATGGTTATGGAAATTAGAACGACAGTACATTGAATTAAATTGCAATGAAGTTACAAATGATCCACATCATTAAAGAGAATAAGCTCCGAAATAGATCAAATAAATAAAAACGAGGATCAATCTGAAACTTTTCAAGTGCGAAGATTAAATTAGCCTACACACGATCCACAACATAATTAAGTTTCAAAGAGCATAGGCTCAAACATAAAATAAAATAAAAGAGGATGCATCTGTAACTTTTCGAGTGCAGCGCAAAAGTCGCTCAGCCTGCAGCGAAAGAGAGATTTGCTCAAGAATTTTTCTTCGCTCATTTTCTTTCTCTATTCTCTTCGTCTCTGTTGCCTCCAAATCCTCACTCTCTCTTGGCCCTTCTCCGCCTGACTAACAATTTATCATAAGATGTCCCACTTGACAGTTTCCCTGATTTCAGCCAGTTAAGCATATTTATAATATATATTATGGAATAAATGAAACGAGTTGGCACACATATAGCCTAGCCTACAGTAGTACATAAAAGAAGAACAGTGCGTAGAAGACTACATCTGTCTTCTACGTTTCCATCAAAAACTAATAAATTATAGTTTTTTTATTTAGAATAAAAGCGATTACAAAGGAAATGTTTACTGTTCATGTTTTTATTGTATGGAAAAATCCCACTTAAAAAAACAGACCGCCATTACATTTTTCCTCTTGCGCACCCCCTGGTGGCAACTCCACACTTTGGGAATCCCTGCCTTAGAACAAGTGTCCCGATTGAGCTCAATTGAGCATACTGTTGTCACAACAGATGCCTCCAACACGGGGTGGGGTGCGCCGTGCAATGAGCAGCAGCTTCTCCTTTGGCACATCAACTGTCTGGAGTTGCTGGCAGTGCATCTAGCTTTATGGTGGTTTCGACCGCTGTTGCTTGACAAGCACGTGTTGGTCTGCACGGACAACACTGTGACTGTTTCATACAACAACCGACAGGGCGGTCTACAATCACATCGCATGTCTCGCTCGCCATCTTCTCCTCTGAAGTCAGACGTGGGTCAAGTCACTGTGCGCTGTCCACAACTCGGGTAAGCTCAATCATGCAGCCAACGCGCTCTCACGACAGCTCATTTTCCCAGGGGAATGGCGACTCCATCCCCAGACGGTCCAGCTGATCTGGAGTCGATTCGGGGAAGCCCAGATAGACCTGTTTGCTTTCCACGAGTCCTCCCACTGCCACCTGTACTATTCCCTGTCCCAGGCACCCCAGATCTTTGGAACCTTCACGTGTCGCTTCTGGATGGGTTGCGCCAGACTTAAGTGATCTGCCACCGGCAGTGGTAGACACTATCACTCAAGCTAGAGCCCCCTCCACGAGGCAGGCCTATGCTTTGGAGTCTGTTCACAAATTGGTGTTCTTCTTACCGAGAAGACCCCCAGAGATTCTTGGTCAGAGTCGTGCTTTCTTTCCTGCTGAAGAAAGGTTGGAGCATAGGCTGTCACCTTCCACCTTGAAAGTGTTGTACTACACTCCTTTAATACACTTACTATGTCACCTTCCAGCTTGAAAGTGTTGTACTACACTCCTTTGCTACACTTACTACGCCTTTTATTTCATAGACTATAAGTTACAAATAAAAAAGGACTTCACTTTTGTCAATAGTTGTGCTCAAATTAAGAGTCTCAACAAGGGAGTGAAAACACATAGTATATATTAAAACTGAGTAATGCAAATAACAACAAACCTACTGATGAAACCCAAATCCACATTTCACATAACCAAGCTCAATCTGAAAACAAACAAATAAACATATCAAACTCAAACTCAAATCATAAATAAAAGAAAACAAGCTAAATGAGGTATGGAAAGTGTACCTGCAGTATGAGAAAAGAAATACAGTCTGTAATGCAAATCTTCTTATCTGAATGTTGTAGAAATTAAATTTGCAATGTCCCAGCAGGCAGTGAAGATAGGCAATAACTTAAAATAAGTCCACTGGTGTAATATGACACAGGTAGCATATTCCAACACAGGTGAAAATTATATATCATCACAACTCTCGTTTTCTCCTCTAAAGCCCCATTTACAGAGTCCTCTATGAGCACAATATGTTCCAGCCTCTCTCCACCCTCATTCAACTCAAACTATCACCATGCTTCCCTCTCTCTCCTTCTGTGCTACCTCAACCTTAACTATTTCCTCTCTTTGTTGCCCCCTTGAGGCAGGGATGAACACCTTCATCCTTGTAACAGGGTAACTGTTACATACGTCCCCCCTCATTGGAAGAGTTTACCATACCATAAAAAGGTTTACAATTTTGTATGTGAAATTTGTCAAGAACCAGATTGGCATCCAGAAATGAAATTAAATAATTTACAGGACCCAACTGTTTACACAATTTGGCTGGACCCTTCCATTTTACTGCCATTTTTGCCATGTAACCTTCCTCTGCCCTGGGCAAAGGGTGAGCCCTAACCCAGACCAGATCACCTCCTTGAAAATCCTCCACTTTCCTCCCTCGGTTGTTTCTGTTTATGCTGAGCTCTTTCAACATTCTCCTTCACGGGTTCCATAAGCTTTTGTTATTTCTCCAATAGCTCATAGGTAGAGCTGTCAGGGTGAGGTACTGTTGATATAGCTCTTTCAAGAGGACCCTTGAGAGAACACCCAAGAGCAATCTCTGCTGGAGTAAATCCCATACTTTCTTTATGGCAAATCTGAATTCTGGCAACCACCTGTCCCAGTGTCAATGGTGATCTTTCACATAAGATGCCATCATCATTTTCAAAGCACAGTAAATTGGTCTGACGAGATGTAAATTGAGCCCCTCAATCTGGTAGGCAGGGGTGCCCCAACGAGTAAATATCTCCTCAACCAAGATTCTTGCCACTTGTGGTGCTTTAGCTTTCCGCATTGGGAACATTTCCACCCATTTTGAGCAGTAGTCCACCACCGCAAAAAGGTATTCATGTTGTTTAGTACTTCTGGGAAATGGTCCCATGTAATCTACACCCAGCATATGCCCAGGCTCCACCACTGGGTTTGACTGTAACTGTCCAGACAATTTAGTGATTGAGGGTTTGTATTATTGGAATATTTGGCATTCTCTACAATTTTTCCAGACATCTTTCCAAATACTTGGTCAGTACACCACTTCTAACAGCCATAAGAGAGTTTTCAACCTTCCAGGATGTCCACTCAAAGAATTATCGCGAGCAAACGTCAAAATTTCCTCCCGGAAAAATGTCAGAATGTCCCTAATAATGTCCCCAACTAATGTCCCTGCTGCAGGCTTGGCACACTACAGAATAAATATCCGTTTTCATTGGTGCAATGTATTTTTGAAAGGTCACGGTGAGTTTGAGGTATAACTTTGGCCATCATTTCTTTGACTTCAGGGTCTTTCTGTTGTGCTTCAGCTAGTCCATACCAGTCGAACTGAAGACTTGCATGATTATCCAACACTTTCGGGGCTTTGCATACAAATCGAGCATCGCGTTAGTTCAGTCAGGCCGCGTTAGTCACGCTTGCCTCAGCTGACAGTCAGCTGTTCCTGACGTGTACCAATCCAGTCTTGACACCTATAACCTGCTGTCTATTTAAATTCCCATTATTCAGTGTCTCTTCCATCGCATTGCTGCTTGCAATTAACTGATTGCATCGCTGCTTGCAAATCAAACTGTTGCATCGGTTCTTGCAAATCAAACTGTTGCAGTTTGTTTCAGAACATCTGAAATACGCATCTAAGATAAGTGAATGCTTTTTAATCCATATCGCTGTGTATGTTGCCTGGTGGTTAACATGGTTTTGCATCGGTTGCAGGAACAAATATTAAGCATATTTTCAGCAGCATTTATACATCTGTGTTCATACACCTGGAGATGCTAGAGCATGCAATCGCTCTAAGGACACGCCGATAAGGCCATGAGAACAGGGTTAAACGAGACCAGCATTCTCGTGTAAGCGTTTCAACGGGGGTTCGCTGTATTTAGCGGCGAAATATCAATGTCACTGGTGTTTATTTCTAAAGATGATGTCACATTAGCTGTGTGAGTGTTTTGATGCACGCAGCTTCAAAAGCCGGCATTTATCGCTCTATGGCTTCTATACATAGGGTTATAAGAACGTGACAAAAATAGCCACGTTTACATATATTTTATTTCTTCATCCAGATTTAAAGATTCAGTGGACCACATGAGACGTTATCTAATCCGATGTGGTGTTTACATGTGCTCGTGCTTCGATTTTGGCACATAAGTGGCTACGATGATGACATGCAAATTACCAGGAAAAAAAAAAACAGGGTTGCATTAATATTTTTAATAGCTGCTCGCACTTGCTTGGAATTAACAGACTAATATTGAACCTCTAGTGTTCATTCGTGTGCTCAGTCATGTGGCCTGAACACGATCACATACACACTAAGGCCGTCTTCTATCGTACCACTGGTGTGGTCGGGGCCATTAAGTATACCCACTTGTTTTGTTGCTTCGCAAAATCTGTAATTTACTATCATGAATCGTTCCCTTAATGGTGTACTATACAGTTGTGACACTAGTGATTCTTTGTTGTAATTGGTGCATTATCAGTTCTGTCATCTCACATTTCCCCGCCCATCATCTACTGAGTGCGCGTGTCCGCTGCAGCGAGAGAACTCCGCTCAAATGCCATCGGGAGCACCAGGACATTTCTGGTCCGGTTGAGTGAGAGCTGATCGCCGAACCGAGGGAATTCTCCCCCACTTTAGGCACTGTTTCTAAATTACACCAAACTGCAAAAAAGTGTGAGGCGGCGCTATGCACTGCATCCGCCAGCTGCATGCAAGAGCAGAGTCTCCCGCACAGCGCTGCGTTTGTGCAACAATGTAAAGTGATAAACCGCTTCATCCATTCAGATGTTACACAGAATTATTGATACTGTCGTGTCGTGTGACACATGAGAACATTAAAGGTTCTGTAATGTTGCTGGCTGAAAACATCCAGAATAATGTTAATGGCATGAAGAGGAAAACTGGAAAACACCAAGGCATGTCAATTCAGCAAGGGGAAATAACTGTAGCGTACGACCTTCTTTAATGCTGCTCTGAAATGAATTGTATTATGATATTTAAAAAAAAAAAAAAAACGTTGAAATTTAAATGGTAAAATACATGATTCTCACCAAGTTTTGTTAAAACATGAATCACGAGGGGGCAGCTAATGAATGCAGATAGTGCTTGCAATGAGCTATCTTACAACATTTACAAATGAGTTTATGAATCTGTAATAATTCATACAATGACAGGAAAATTTTGGTCAAGTGTTTTTATTGAGCTATTCACTATCATAGGCTGCATCCGAAAACTGAAAAATGCTGCCTTCGGAGGTCGCATTCCAAGGTAGGAAGGCTTCAAGGCACGTCCGAAATCAATGTCAGCTTCATTTCCTGTCTCCTGAGATGACTTCATCTGGGCGGTTTTTGAAGGCAGCATAGATGTATCCTTTGCTGCCTTTGATATCCCACAATCCTGTGCGTTCCGTTCTGTGACAGTTAAGCCAAAAGATAAAGATGGCGTCTGAAAGTTGCGGTCGGTGGTCAGTTTGTGTGCAAATGTATGTTTCTGAACAACGTTTTCCACTTATGTAATTTCTAGCGACAAATTCATATTGCAGTAATGAAATATCCACTTAGTTAGAACCAAAGCTCTATATTTTGATGTAGATCATTAAACCATTACTCCGCCTCAGAAGCCTGTCCTAATCTGTTTCATGAGGTGCCTTCGGGAAAAAATGCTGCCTGCAAAGTCATTGACTGATTAGACAGCAAGTCACCTGCCTAAGTTTTCAGATGCAGCCATAGTATTGTTTCTAAGCTGAAAAGCAGTTAATTGTGCTTCACTTATTACATCAGCTTTCTGCTCTGGTCATGAGATTCCAGATTCTATTCTAATGTGTGTTATTGTATAACTGGAATTTTATCATCTTTGTCCACTATTTCCCAGTCTCTACTGTAATGTCAGTGTCTACTAATCACTGAATTCACAGCGTTGCCGACATCACTTTCCCATTCTGATGACCGACTATTGATGTGATTACATGGGTACAAGTAATCAGTTTAACATGTTTACATGGCAGGATTTTAATTTAGTTCGGTTATAGAAGGTTATCCTACCTCTCAACAGATTACCATTTCGGTTTAGGCATTTTTATTCTGACGGAGGTGTTTCTATGGAGCATTTTCATTCATACTGGACACCATTCTAAGTTTCCGAAGGGTGCATGCTTCCCCTGCTGGACTACCACCCTCCATTATGCAACCTACAGCATTAGTGCATATTACATGTTCCTCATGCCGCAGCAAGGGGTCGTATGTATCACACCTTTGCTTAAAGGGGGGCTACAATGGTGTTTCATGGATTCAGAGTTGTTCAGTGTTAAAGAGATGGATTTTCATGCTAAACATGGCCAATTCGGATGAGTGGAGAAATCTTATTTCTGGGTGGTACAAGTTTCGGTAGTTTTTCGATGATGGATCTATGACGTAGACGATGGTGGAACTCCTTATGAGCATTTCTCTAGGGAAAGCACGCCCATGCACAACTCGACCAGAGGAGAGCGAGATCTCGCCCGTAAACATGCTTCATCAGGAAATCGTTGGCAGCGCTGCATAGGATTTGTTTGAGAATGTCTCCAAATAAGTGTGTTTTGGATGTGAGGGGAAAGTTTACCACGTTCAGCTTCTCAAAGAACCTAGCGTTACATGGACCGTGGATGCAGTTGCTTTTCTGGGGCAGCAATGGAGTGTAACAAGTGTTCTCGTCATTTCAGTGATTAATGTTTTATAAACAAGACCAGGTTTATGCTGGATTTGCACATCGTTTGCTATTAAAACATGGTAGAAGACCCCAGTCAGGTAAGTACAACTGCATCAGATTTCTGTCTTTTGTTGGAAATCAGCACATAAGTTAATATATGCTATGGAAACAACACAAATCAGTATTATAGCTCCGCCCACAGCATGCCTCCAGGAGCTTGGTTTTTCCAGAGAGAATCGGAAGCTGTATTTTTGTTTTGCAGATATGACCAGGCTGGGCACTTTTGGAGATGGGAATTCATACTGCTCTGTGGGTACTCGGGATTGGCATGAGATTTAAGCATTTTAAGAAACATGCTTGTTGCACATCCTCAGTTGCTTAACTTGGGGTGACGCTTCCCCCTTTGTGATTTTTACAGCATGGTAGATACATAAAATTGGATAATACTGCCATCATATCAGATGCTGCTAGGGGTGTATGCCTCCCCCATACAGTTCTCTCAAATATTTTGCATAAGCAGCTAAGCAACATTCTTGTTGTATGCTTCTCTCCGAGTGTAGGTGATGCTTCCCCCATAAATATAGTATCAAGCAACATTTCTCATTGCTGGCTATTCAAATTGCATCAGTTGTGTTGGGGAGTTTTGGCATATGGTAGTTTTGGGGGTTTGTCTTGCTGCTCTCCCCACTCTGTCCAAGCATGGCTGCATGGACAGGCATGTGGAGTGTTGCCCAGAACATAACCATACCGCCAACACTAACTGTATGCAATTATAATTGTCATAAATATAGTTGACGGAAGTGGTCCTGATTGAAATCGAGCATCGCGTTAGTTCAGTCAGGCCACGTTAGTCACGCTTGCATCAGCTGACAGTCAGCTGTTCCTGACGTGAACCAATCCAGTCTTGACACCTATCACCTGCGGTCTATTTAAATTCCCTTTATTCAGTGTCTCTTCCATCGCATTGCTGCTTGCAATTAACTCCCTCCTCCAACCCCAACTCTACCAACTGAACCTGTAATCCGTTCTAACTTGTTCTTTCTTTACAGTGTCTTCATTGGAAGCAGTCTCTATGACATTTTGTTTACAACTCATGTAATTGTGAATTGTAATTGTATATGCTTATAATGGTTCTGTTCTGTACCCCAGGGGGGTTTGTCTTGCTGCTCTTCCCACTCTGTCCAAGCATGGCTGCATGGACAGGCGTGTGGAGTGTTGCCCAGAACATAATTATAATTGCATACAGTTAGTGTTGGCGGTATGGTTGTCATAAATATACTTGACGGAAGTGGTCCTGATTGAACAAGCATTGCTGGAGAAGTTATATCATCCTTACTCCTAGACAAGGTGTCAGGTACGATATTACATTGCCCTTTCTGATACTTTACCTCAAAGTCAAAACTCTGGAGTCAAATGGTCCATTGTGTTAATCTGGAGGAAGGTTTTGGATGGTTGAAGACCCAAGATAAAGCTGCATGGTCGGTGATAACCTCAAAGTGTTGTCCTTCAAGGTAAGGTTTCCACTTTTCCACAGCCCAGATTACGGCGAGACACTCCTTTTCGGAGACTGAGTATGCTCTTTCAGCACCACATAGTAATCTGGATGCATATGCTACAACATTTTCCTCGCCTTCTCAACACGGCTCCGAGACCCACTTGACTAGCAACGGTCTGAACTCTGAATGGTCTGTAGAATTCTGGAGGAGAATACTGGAGCTTTGGTAAGTGATTGCTTTATGTCGTCAAAAGATTTCTGACACTCTTGAGACCAGACCCACATGGCGCCTTTTCATTTCAAGGCATGCAAAGGTGCAGCTCTCTCTGCGAAACCAGGGATGTATCGCTGATACCAATGTCTCACAATCTTAGTATGGCCAATGGCAGTAGTGCACACAGTTGGCCATTCTCTAAGGATTCCTTCCAATGAAACCTTATACTTATTAGTGGTATCAGCTGCTTGCACAAGTTGATGGATCAACTGGCTAGTACCTACGGTGTCTGGAGGAAGAGGTACAGCAAGGTAAAAGTTTAAGTGAGGTGGGCAACATGATTCTTTGTTAACAAATGGATGGACTTGATCTTTTTCATCTGAAGCTGTGGGTAGGATATACTGAGATCTAGAGAAATCCAAAATAATAATAATTATAATTATAACCTTTATTTCACCAGGAAAAAAAGCACATTGAGATTAGGAATCTCATTTACAAGAGAGTCCTGGCCAAGACTGACAGACACAGCACATTTGAGTGTAACAAATAACATCCAACAATACATACATATATATACACACACAAGCAAATCCATCAAATTTCAATATCAATACATAACTAGCTAAAACATCTACAACCTTCTCCAAATAATTTACAACTACTTTAAAATTGTCAAACTAAACCAGTTCCTTCAGTTTCAATGTGCTTTGCAAACAATTCCAGGCAGAGGGAGCAGCAAATTTAAATGTCTTTTTCCCCAACTCAGTATGTACCACTGGAACAGACAGTAAAAATATAACCTGTGACCGGAGGCTACAGCTACAAGCATACTTTTTACAGATGTATGTCCAAAGATAGGAAGGACATATACCCAGGATAGATTTATAAATAAAAACATGCCAGTGTTTTTGTCTTTGTATGGACAATGCAGACCAGCCAACCCGACCATACAACACACAATGATGAGTGAGGGTTTTAAGATTTGTTATGAACCTCAGTGCACCATGATAAACAGTGTCTAAAGCATGTAAACACTGTGAAAATGCATGCATATATATAACATTACCGCAGTCCAGTACAGACATAAAAGTGACTGCAACAAGCCTCTTTTTTGCCTCAAAGGAAAGACAGGATTTAATTCTGAAGTAAAAACCCAATTTCACTTTCAATCTTTTCACCAGTTGCTGAACATGAGGGCCAAAGGAGAGAGCGTCAGCAATTAAAATCCCCAGATACCTATACTGAGACACAAACTCAATTTCTGTACCTTGGGACATAGAAATAGGCAATAGATTATTATGGAAGATTATTATAATCCCAGAACAAATAAAAAAATACATTCCCAAAATGAGAGAAAATGTTAAATCAGCATCCTTCAACACATATAAGGTGACTAGGAACTTTTGTCCAAACACCTCACACTCCCAGTCCGAACATCCTAATGCAGTCTGAACTTGTCCATTTGCTAGTAAAAACATCTGACCTCCACTAGATTTCCACTTCTGCTTAGACTCCAAGTGCCTCCAACAGAATTCTTGGATCAAAGAAAATGTACTCCCAGTGTCATGCATGGCATGGAAATATCGGCCACGTAGAATAATAGGCAAGGTAAGCATCCTCATCTCTTGTTTACTGGGCTGGGTAAAAAATGGTTCAGACTTTATGGTATTAGTACTAGCCATTAATGTCCCTACTATATCTGAGACACAAAGCACAATACTGAAAGGCAAAGTCACGGATACTCTCTTGTACCCCATTTCCTTTCTCTCAGCAATCTTGCAGCTTCTGCCTCATAATCCTCAGTTAGGAACGACTTCAGAAAAAACTTATTTGAACTGATTCCAGGAACTTACATTTCTCCTCTTGGCTGCCAACCAGGTTTTTGCAGTTCCTTTTAACACAGAAGAGAGGGTAGCAAACAAATCTACCTCACAAAGAGGTCGTAGAGCTAAATATTCTTCACATTTCTCAATATAGGAAATGGGATCATCTTCACCAAAATGTTGAAACTCAATATCAACAGGAGGACGATGTGAAATGGATGCAGATGAAAATGGAGGATGGCTTCTTTGCCCACTGCATGTTTTGTTGGAGATATGAGAGACTGCAGGATTAGACTTGGGTTTAGATGCATTGGAACAGATGTTGAGTGTATACAAGCGTGGATTTTCTTGTCAATCTAGATATCGCGTCTAGCAAGACAATCAACCATCGATTTCCCCATATCATGTATGTCTAGCTCCAATGCCTTCTTGACCATCTCACATGCTCTTTCAACACAATAGGACATTTTATCCTCTCCAGCTCTGCATCTACCTTTTAATTGATCTCCAGTAACCCTCTCACTCACCTTTTGTACACAGTTTGTCAACTGCTCTTCCAGAGAAACGACTCTTCTCCTAAGATTTTCCACCATGTCTTGGTAATACATCTCAGTTTCTGGTGGAGGTGGAAAAGCAAGGTTGATATCATCATCGTCGACTTCACAGTTATCACTCTCTACCTCATGCTCTCCCTCAGAATCTATATAGAGGTCACTGGATGTAGTAATAAGTGCTCTCATCAGCTCTCTTCTGGTTACGAATGGACCAGCGGTGAAATCTGGATTAAACTCACTCTCACCTTCTATACCAGAACAGAGGTCAGCCACGGCAGTAGTGACTCTTTAACTGAACAACAACCTACAAATGCAAGTCCCTGTTCAGGCACGACTATGTAACTATCTCGTCTTTTATTTCATAGACTATAAGTTACAAAAAAAGGACTTCACTTTTGCCAATAGTTGTGTTCAAATTAATTAAGAGTCTCAATAAGGGAGTGAAAACACATAGTATGTATTGAAACTGAGTAATACCAATAACAATAAACACACTGATGAAACCCAAAACCACATTTCACATAACCAAGCTCAATCTGAAAACAAACAAATAAACATATCAAACTCAAAGTCAAATACACAAATAAAAGAAAATAAGCTAAATGAGGTATGGAAAGTGTAACTGCAGTATGAGAAAAGATATACAGTCTGTAATGCAAATCTTCTTATCTGAATGTTGAAGAAAGTCCTAGTCTTTGCAATGTCCCAGCAGGCAGTGAAGATATGCAATAACTTAAAATAAGTCCACTGTTGTAATCTGACACAGGTAGCGTATTCCAACACAGTTAACAAGTATAAATCATCACAACTCTCATCTTCTCCTCTAAAGCCCCATTACAGAGTCCTCTCTGAGCTTCTCTGCAAACATCTTTAACACAATATGTTCCAGCCTCATTCAACTCAAACTATCACCATACCTCCCTCTCTTTCCTTCTATGCTACCTCAACCTTAACTATTTCCTCTCTTTGTTGCCCTCTTGAGGCAGGGATGAACACTTTCATCCTTGTAACAGGGCAACTGTTACAGTGTATGTGGCTGCCATTGCAGCCCATCACAATGCAGTGGACGGCTGGTCCCTGGGGAGGCATGTCTTGATTGTTAGGTTCCTGAGGGGTGCCAGAAGCTTAAATCCTCCTGGGTCACCCCTGAAACCCTCCTGAGACCTCTCTATTGTTCTGGCTGGACTTCAATGGGGTCCCTTTGAGCCGCTGGATTCTTTAGAGCTCAAGTTCCTATCTCTCAAGACAATGCTCCTTATCACACTCATTTCCATCAAGAGGGTCGGTGACCTCCAAGCATTTTCGGTAAGTGAAGAGTGCCTTGTGTTTGGGTCTGCCTACTCTCACGTGTTTCTTGAGACCAGGTGGTGAACCTGCAAGCACTGCCCCTGGAGGAGGCAGATCCAGCCTTGACGTTGCTGTGTCCCGTAAGAGCGCTTTGCATATACGTGGACTGCATCCAGAGCTTCTGAAGCTCTGAGCATATCCTGGTCTGCTTTGGAGGTCAGCAGAATGGGAAGGCTGTCTCCAAGCTGAGGTTGGCCCACTGCATAGTGGATGCCATCACTTTTGCGTACCATTCCCAAGGCCTCATCTCTTGCAGACATCTGTCGAGCTGCGTGCGGGCCGACACCTAACACCTTTGCAAGGCTTTACAACCTTCGTGTAGAACCAGTTTCTTCTGTCACGGGAGGAGCCAACGACAGACACAGTGGGCTTGGCGTCAGGCCTCGGAGAGGCTTTTATTAACAGAAAATAAAACAAAGGAGGGGATAAACGTGGCACGGGATAAACACGGGGTCTGGTGTCCTCGTCATGCTGTGGGGGTTCGTGTGGGTTGAGCAGGGTTCATGGAAGAAGGGTCCAGGTAAGGGGCGGAGTCCGGCGGCCGCACGCGCTCCCCTCTTCGGTCCAGGGCGCGAGGGGCGGCAGCTTCTTCTAATGGCCGCAACCAGCTCGTTGGCTCTGTAAACGGGTGCGGTTCTGGCAGCTCAGGTCTCTGGTTGTGCGGGAGTCCCTCAACGCACTCTTCCTGGACAAACAAGGACACCAGTGTGCATGCACAGGGAAGAGACCGGTCTCCCGAGGAGAGGCGCGTTAAGCTTTTAAACAGCTGTGGTGTTGAGGCTCCATTCACATCAGGTATGCCCCATCACACGCCACCAGACCTGGCTTATCCAGCGCCCCTCCTGTCTCACACACCCACTCTTGTCGGGAGCCTGGTGAAGGGCGGCAATTTAGGACGGGGTGCCGATGATAATCAGTGAGGAGGCGGCTGCCTCGTCACATTCCCCCTCCCAAGTGACATCAGGATGCCGCCCACACGGGAGTGTTACCTTCCCTAACCAGGCTCCAAACAATCGGAGTGGGGATTCCTCTCCGGGCAGTCCTCCCTCTCACAGTGCACCGGAACAGGGATAGAGAAACCAGGTTTTAGTCCACAACCTCAACCTACCACAGGGTAAAATGACAATAATAGGGAAGTCACTTACCCCTTGTGTGGCTGGGAAGCTGTCTCCATCGTTCCTCCGTCCCAGTCCGGGTTTTCGCCAACTTCTGCGAGCAAGAGGGACTGACGCGGTGGTTATGAGGCTCCATTCACATCAGGTATGCACCATCACACGACGAAAGCCCTTGCACATCCAGCGCACCTCCTCTCTCACACACCCACTCCTGTCAGGAGCCTGGTGAAGGGCAGCGATTTAGGACGGGGTGCTGATGATAATCAGGGAGAAGGCAGCTGACTCGTCATGTGTCAGATAACAGGTAATTGGCGGGAAGGGCTGGCTCGGTATCACACTTGCTGCGCCATTCCCCCTAACACGGGGATGCAAGCACTTTTCTTCTCCCAGTAGAGTTCCTCCAGCACCCTTAGCGGTCAGACTTGGTGGAGCAGTCTACTGCCAGGCCCAGTACTGGTATTAGCATGCCTGGAATCCCGGTCAGCCCCTGTACTGGGCTAGGTGTCCATATGGCTTGATTCCTTATGCGTAATCCCATATGTGTATTCTTCCACGGTAAGGTTTCCCTCTTTGTAAACCAGTGTCTTCCCTTGACAGGCCAGCTCTGTCAGTCTCTTCTGGCAGCTGTTCCATCCCTACTCTAAGGTAGGACCTGCCTCAGAGATCCATTCCATATGTAGAACGTATGGGTCAAATGGGTCAGTTCATATCAGTATCTCCACATGTCACCTCCCTACGGGTAGGATGTGGTCTCCGTAGCAATCTTTCCGAAGGCTCGCTTCCCCATCTTTCTGCCAAGCTGAAAAAACAAATAGGAAAGATTTGAAGCAATCTTTCACTGAAGGTTGAAATCCCTTCCAAAAACTTTTTGTGGATGGAACAGCAGAACAGCCTTCTCCAGCAGCAATGTACTCAACCTTATGGTTCCCTTCGGTACCATATAACATCTCCGTTACCTCCATCAGGGAACGAGGGCTACGTACGTAACCGAGACGTTACTTGTAATGCGTTACCCCATACACTGTTAGAGGCTACCTTTGGATCATCAGTCTTGGGAGTTCTTCAAGTTTCGTTTGATGCGTAAAAATTCAGGTTAGGCTCAGTATGAGTTCCTTTAACAAAGCCTTGATAAAGCCTTTAACAAAGTAGTGGAACGCGATGGACTGTCTACCATACTGATGGATAAAGTTTGTATGGAACAGCTGATCAGGGGTGCTGTGCATTCAGATATGATGTTGCTTCAGATAGGGCTCTGTGAATGAAGAGAGCGCCCACCATCTTTTCTGAGTCTGTTGAAGGAGAATTTGAAAGTTTAGGAGCTGAGAAAACAAGTTTAACAGCTGCAGCAACAGTTGGCAGTTATGAGTCTCAGTCATAGTCAGCAGTCACCCCCGGTTCTTGAACAGCAAAATAAATCCTTTCAGTCTAAGACAGTTTTTGCATCATCTAGATTTAAAGTTGACCAGAAAAAAGAGGATTATTCTGTTACCGCTGTGGCAAAACAGCCATTTAGCCTCTGAGTGTCAAGGTCCTCCATAAACTGATCATGTGTTTCAGAAGCTGGTTTGTTCTCTGCGAAGGGAAGAGTGGAAAGCATGATGGAACAGGTGACCGTAAAAAGGATTCAGACTAAGTATGTTTCTCAAAAAGTGGAAGTGAAGTTCAATTACTTTTTATGTCAAACTCTCAGACAACAGCTCACAAGTGACCATTGTGTTTGAAAGCTGGTACTCCAAGAACATGATCGATGTGCCTATTCACACTTTAACCATCTGAGCTCTAAGGGGGTTTTGGGGGCCTGGAGAAGTTTTGACATGCCCTTTCTTTGTGTGTTTTTTTTTCAGTTGCTTATAAACATATACATGGCTAAAGTCTGAAAACACTGTATTCAGTACAAACTGGGCTACTATAATATATAAATAACACGTATGTACATGAGGGCATACGCTAGTGGGCGTCAACTATCATAAATATTATTGTGATTTACATAAAATGAGCATAATGAGCTGCATAATGAGCCTTTTAGTCAGGTGTGTGACTGAGAATGAAGAGTTACAAGAAAGAATGTGAGGACAAAATTAATGTATATATTTTTATGTTTGTAGTTTATTTAGAATATATTTAATTATCCCACAAAATAATTTGAGATTCACTTGCGAGTGCAGTTAAACAGTTAAGAACAATCAAAGCTGACGTTCAAATCTGAATTTTTAGAATCTTTAACTCCAGTCACACGATCCTTTAGAAATCCTTCTAATATTCTGATTTTCCACTAAAATATATATATATATATATATATATATATTATTATTATTATTATTATTAATGTTGAAAAGAGCTGACGATATTTTTTCAGGTTTTATTTATTTATTTATTTATTTTTGATAAATTGAAAGAACAGCATCGTTTATTGTATTAATCATTTTTATTTATCATCACGTGTGTGCTAATTAAAAGTTTTATTTTCTGTATACTGACTACAAGCTTTTGAATGGTACAGTGTACAGTATACTGTTACACTAAGTAATGATGCTGAAAATTTAGCTTTGATCACAGGAATAAATTAAATTGTAAAATATATTTAAATAGAAAGCAGTTATTTTAAATAGTACAACTATTTCACAATCTTACTGCTTTAAAAAACTGGTAATGACTGGTTTTGTGTCATGTTGAAATATATAAATCAACATCACATAACTAGCATTTCCAAAGTGTATATTGTTTATGTGCTCTCAAATAAATGAAATGATAAACTACATTATTAACATTATTTTGATTGTCACTGATACTGGTAGTACAGCAAAACATTTAGATGATGTGAATGAAACTTCATAATGTTTCACTTGATTATACATTTAGTCAGGAATTATAGTTTGGAAAAAGTCAAACTAGTAAAATGTGTACGTTATGTTTGTTTGTTTATTTTATTTATAAAGCACAATTTAATACAACAGCAGTTGCCAAAAGTGCTGTACAACCAACTTCAATCTAATGCCAATAATACATAAAACAAATAATACAAAAATATCATACATACACAATTAGTCCAAGTTCAAAATAAAACATGCCTCCAGACCTAATCGAGATTAAAAGCACGGGATAATAAATGAGATTTTAAGTGAGCTTTAAAAATAGATATTGATGGAGCCATTCTGACATGCAGAGGTAATATGTTCCACAGTTTAGGTGCAGCAACTGAGAAAGCACGATCATCCCTAAGTTTCAGTCTAGATCTGGGAATTGTTAAGAGCAGTTGATCAGAGGACCTAAGAGATCTAGCAAATTTGTGTCGTTTTAATAAGCCAGCAATGTATGTTGGAGCCAGGCCATTTAATGATTTGAAAACAAATAATAAAAGTTTGTATTCGATTCTGAAATGCACTGGCAACCACTCAAGTGACAATAAAATTGGTGTAATATGCTCATGCTTGTGTGTACTTGTCAGTAGTCTTGCGGCCGAGTTCTGGACTGCCTGCAAATGCAGCAGTGCTGTCTGACTGACTCCTACATAAAGAGAGTTACAATAGTCAAGCCGTCTCAAGATCATTATGTGAAAA
This sequence comes from Carassius carassius, assembly GCF_963082965.1. NCBI lineage: Eukaryota > Metazoa > Chordata > Actinopteri > Cypriniformes > Cyprinidae > Carassius > Carassius carassius. Next base: position 31,591,820 of record NC_081757.1, on the reverse strand, counting down.
ATAATACAAGTATATATATATATATATATATATATATATATATATATATATATATATATATATATATATAAGCGCTTCGTTCTTTTTTCTGAGGAAATCCAAAACTCAAATCCTGAGGTAAACCTCAGCGCATCTTTTTGTGGTGAATTATGTCTTATTCCTCTCAGTTTGAAGCAAACAGTAAAATACAAATAAAAACCTTGAAGAACAGTCACTGCTTTGTTTTCTGTGGTATGGGCATATACACTCAGCACTTCACATGGAACATATACACTCAGCACTTCACATGGAATATCAATTATCAATATAAAGCGCGTGGGCATGGTCGCATTAGATATAATGGAGACGTGAAAGACTGGACATTGTGTTGTTTTCCTATAGATTACTTTATCCCAGAATATTTGTTCTCGGTAGCACTTGCTTGGTTTAAAAGTAGACATGTCAAGCTTTCTATAGATATATTTCTCCTGTCTCTTTGTTGAGTATTTGCTGAGTTACAGTTCATTTTAATGACGTGTTTCTAAATGAAGATCACCGCAGTGTCTTGTCGTTGTTATGTGTGTATACAAATAAAAGTAGAGCCTTTACAGATTTGATTGATTTATTGCTCTTATCTGTACGATCAAAACTGAAAGTGTAATTTAAGTTCTCTTCAGGGTTATCAGGAGAAGATGCCTCAAAATGCGTATACGCATGAATCGACTCCAGAGGGTTAATAGAAGTTTTGTCATGCCCTGACATTTGTGTTTTTTTTTCAGTTTCTTATAAATATCTAAATGGGTAAAGTCTAATATCACTGTAATCAGCACAAACTGGGTTATAATAATATGTGAGCAGCATGTATGTACATGATTGTATTTTTGCGGAAAAAAAAATATTATGCATGGTTAGTGAAAAACTAAAAATGTTAAATCACTTGAATAAGGCCATAAAACGCATACAGAACATTGGTTCCTGGGACTTTTGAGAACTGGAGCTTGTAGCCTAGAATTTTTCTTTCTAAATTATGTGAAAATCATCTTGTTTACTCGCTTACAGAAAATAATATATTTATTTAAATTTTCTAAGACACTTTTTGTTGGTAAAAGTCATATGTGAGTAGGCGCCAACTATCATGAATATCATTGTGATTTACACCTGAGAAGACAAAGGACTGCATAATGAGCTGCATAATGAGCATTTCAGTCACTGTGTCACTGAGGGGGAAGAGTTACAAGAAAGAATGTGAGGACAAAATAAATCTATATAACTTTATGTTTGTAGTTTATTTAGAATATATTTAATTATCCCACAACATAATTTAACCCTTGTGCATTGTTCAAATTCACTACCCTTTCGTTATGTTCGGGATGAAAACATCCACTCAATTAAACTACTGTAAAAATGTGTCCGATTCATATATATATATTTTTTTTTTTTTTGCATAATTCTGTTAATCAACTTCAGTCCTGATCAAAACTACCAAATGTTCTTAAAAAATCCAAGATTTTAACTCTTTAATTGCCAAGTTCATAAATGATGTCACTGATTTGGGGGGGGGGCACAAAATTACTTATTTTCAATATAAAAGTAATTGTGGCTGGATTTTTTTTTTACTTTTTATAACAGTCTTGGGCATGTCAAAGATTAGTAGCAACATTGGCTTTGATGCATTTTTAGTTTTTGTGCAGCATTAGATTTAGTTTTTTTCTCCCTAATTTGTTGTTCGTGGCTGTTTTTGTCCCATTGACTTCCATTATAACGACATTTTTTGATTGCTAAGCCATGACACCATATAATCATGCATTCTTGATTGTTTGGGGTTTTCCCTTTTGGGAAGAGTTAAAAATGTTTATTTTTACAGTTGATCACTAGGTGGGACCATTGACCCTTTAGATAGGCCTGTGCAAAAAAGGCTTAGTTTCTGGCTTGTATATGGAGTTATATGAAATATAACAGCAAATTATAGTGTTTGTGTGTGTGTGAGATTCTTGATTGTAGGTGGTTTTCCCTGTCGGGAAGAGGTAACATTTGTTATTTTTTTACAGTTGATCACTAGATGGGACCATTAACCCTTTAGATAGGCATGTGCAAAAAAAGCTTAGTTTCTGACTTGTATATGAAGCTATATGGAGTTTAACAACAATATAATATTTTGTGTTTGTATGTGTGTGTGTGTGAGAAATAGAGAGAGAGAGAGTGTGTGAGAGTGACCTTTGCGCACTTACCTTGATGTATTTGAGAAAATCAAAATGTACACCTCAGCTCTCAGAACTACATGGAGTAAACAAAAGTGTATTTATGCATCTGCTACCTTTTGATGGTGGTGATAAGTATACACTAAACGAAAGCAAAGTACGTGGATTTAAACACTTGCATGCCATCGTGCTGGTAAATAAAAAAATAACAAATGTTACCTCTTCCCAACAGGGAAAATCACCAACAATCAAGAATCTCACACACACAAACAATATAAATTTGCTGTTATACTCCATATACCTCCATATACAAGCCAGAAACTAAGCCTTTTTTTGCACAGGCCTATATAAAGGGTTAATGGTCCCAGAAGGGGTGCAGAAGGGGTGTTACAGGCTGGCCTGGAAGGTAAGGGGTTAACAGTGTCCAAACAAGGTGTAAGAGTGGAGCAGAAAGTATCAGTAGCACTGTTAGCATCCAAAGATGCAAACAGTTTAGGGGAAGGAAGTGAAGATGAAACCATTGCAGATAGCCGGGAGGGTGAAAGTGTACGTAGGTTACGTCAAAAGATGACATGTGGAGGGGTAAGTGATGTGTCAGGGACCATGTTGAGGTTAAGAGTGAGGAGGAAGTGATCTGACGTGTGCAGTGGAGTAACCAGAACATGATCAGTAGAGCAGTGTCGAGTATAAATAAGGTCCAATTGGTTGCCTGATTTGTGAGTAGCAGTAGTTGACACTCGTTTGAGATCAAAAGAGGCAAGCAGAGTGTGGAAATCAGCGTACAGAGGTTTATCTAGGTGGATTTTGAAATCTCCAGGCATAACTAGGGGGGTGCCATCCTCAGGAAAGGTTGAGAGCAACACATCTAATTCATCCAAAAAGTTACCCAGTGGTCCAGGGGGTCGATAGACAACTACAAAATGTATTTTAAGAGGGTAGGTCAAGTCAAGTCACCTTTATTTATATAGCGTCAAAGCAACTGAACAACATTAATTAGGAAAACAGTGTGTCAATAATGCAAAATGATAGTTAAAGACAGTTCATCATTGAATTCAGTGATGTCATCTCTGTTCAGTTAAATAGTGTCTGTGCATTTATTTGCAATCAAGTCAACGATATCGCTGTAGATGAAGTGTCCCCAACTAAGCAAGCCAGAGGCGACAGCGGCAAGGAACCGAAACTCCAGCGGTGACAGAATGGAGAAAAAAACTTGGGAGAAACCAGGCTCAGTTGGGGGGCCAGTTCTCCTCTGACCAGACGAAACCAGTAGTTCAATTCCAGGCTGCAGCAAAGTCAGATTGTGCAGAAGAATCATCTGTTTCCTGTGGTCTTGCCCTGGTGGTCCTCTGAGACAAGGTCTTTACAGGGGATATGTATCTGGGGCTCTAGTTGTTCTGGTCTCCGCTATCTTTCAGGGCAGTAGGGGTCCTTTCTAGGTGCTGATCCACCATCTGTTCTGGATACGTACTGGATCCGGGTGACTGCAGTGACCCTCTGATCTGGATACAGACTGGATCTGGTGGCTACGGTGACCTCGGAATAAGAGAGAAACAGACAAATATTAGCGTAGATGTCATTCTTCTAATGATGTAGCAAGTACATAGGGTGTTATGGGAAGTGTTCCCGGTTCCGGTTTACCTAATTAATGCAGCCTAAAAATCCTTTAATGGATTTGGACATTAAAAGCATTTTAGTATATTATGTGTAAGCCAGGTTAAAGAGATGGGTCTTTAATCTAGATTTAAACTGCAAGAGTGTGTCTGCCTCCCGAACAATGTTAGGTAGGTTATTCCAGAGTTTAGGTGAAAAATAGGAAAAGGATCTGCCGCCAGCAGTTGATTTTGATATTCTAGGTATTATCAAATTTTTGAGAACGTAGCGGACGTAGAGGATTATAATGTAAAAGGAGCTTATTCAAATACTGAGGTGCTAAACCATTCAGGGCTTTATAAGTAATAAGCAATATTTAAAAATCTATACGATGTTTGATAGGGAGCCAGTGCTGTGTTGACAGGACCGGGCTAATATGGTAACAGTAACTGAATGAGATTCAAAGGAGCTTTTGATACCCAAAATGGTAAAGGATTAAATTTCCAATCATAAGAGATGAGCAGACCAGTACCTCCACCTCTTCCAGGGAAACGGGGGGAGTGACAAAATGAGAAATTATTGGAGAGTACTGCAGGTGTAGCAGTGTCCTCTGGTTTGATCAGGGTCTTTGTTAGGGCCATGAGATTAAGCTTTGAATGACTAATAATAGAAGTAATGAAATCGGCTTTGTTCACAGCAGACTGGCAATTCCAGAGACCAATAGAAAAAGAAAGTAGTGTATTAGCAGATATAGGCAAAGTGTTGTTAAGATTGCGCTGCCTACATTGTGTGATGTGTGGTTTGCGAGTGGTAGTGATAGTAGGGATCTGGAAACACACAGAAAAGATTTGGTTATAAACAAAAAACAACTGAAACAGAAATTAAACAAGGAGAAAGAAAAAGAGATTAATCAAAACAATACTACCAGCTGGACTGTTCATAACTCCAGTGATATTGCCACCTTCTGCTGTTTAAGAAAGGAACATCAATGAACTGGTGCACAATGAACAATGCACAATGAACCTTCCAGAGATATTTCCATTCCTGCTGGAACAGTAATCGCCAATGTGTATCCAACAGACACCCTCACTACCAATTCCGGAGGCCAAAGCTCAACTGTAATTGATCCCCAGCTGTTTGACTTTGGTGACTCATCACTACTGAGGCCTCACATTCGGCTGCCAGATACCAAACCATTCAGAGAACATTCCAGACCCATCGCTCTTGTGCAATATCGATGTGTAACATCACACCAAAGAAATGCTTGCAGCTGGAATCATAAAGGAGTCAAGGAGTCTATATGCATCACCCATTGTGATTACACAGAATAAAAGTGGGGCAATAAGAACTCTTAATGCATTGACTATCCCAGATCAGTACACCACACCCAGGATATAGGATGCTCTGGACAGTTTGGCAGGTAGTAGGTGGTTTTCTGTGCTGGAGCTTCGTAGTGGATATTATCAAAAAACCTTGGCGAAAGAATATAAAGAGAAGACAGCCTTTCTTCCAGTTCGAACGCATTCCCCAAGGCATTACTGGAGTTCCGGCCACATTCCAGCGGCTGATGGAGAAAGCCATTTTTGATATGCACCTCCTACAAGTCATAGTTTACCTCAATGACATCACTGTGTTCAGACGCACGCTTGAAGAACATGAGAGGAGACTGTTAAAAGTACTGGATCGTCTGAAAAGAATGTGGTCTCAAAGAGCCAATTAACAAATTCCAGTTCTTTCAGTCTAAATTGGGTTTTGTAGGACACATTGTGTCGGCAATTAGAGTGTCACCAGATCTTGCAAAAATTGAAGCTGTGACACATTGGAAAATGCCAACTTATCTAATTTCCCTGAGATCTTTCCTTGGATTCTGTGGATTTTATTGGCCATTTATGAAAGGATTACACTGCTAAGTGGGACCTCTGATGGAACTTACCAAAGTTTACCCACCCACATCTGGACAAACTAAGAAACCCATAGATGGCCAGCAATACTTCATACATTTACTTGAAACGTAGCTCGAGGGGCACTTCATTGAAATTGTATAGGTGGTGCTATCGAGACATATTGCCACACCCATTTTGATGAATATACAAAGTTTCATGAGTTTTGTAACGTTTAGGCCCCCAAAAATGCGATTCACTTTAGAGAAGAAGAATATAGCTGCAGGCAGCGTCTGTCAGCCCAAGCCATCAAGTGCAAAAGCCACCCGGTGGCATCAGGAAAACGCTATACAGTGGGCATATGCATTTACAGTAACCCTCTGTCAGTCTAATTTTAACCTGATTAACTGCACCTGGATGCCAGCGCACTGAACGTTTTTGTTTGCGTGTGTCGATTTTTATGAATAGATTAAATGAAAAGGGACATAATTAATGTTTTTTTTTATTATTATTAATTATTTATTATTTCATATAGAAATATATGAAATCAGTCCTAAAGCAATCCAAAAAAAAGGGTCGAAACTCATCTGTCTGAGTTTATATTTCAAATCTGAAGAAGATACCATGAAAACCATTTTTTTGTGACTATGTCTAGTATTCACCCAAACAGCTTTTATACTTAAGGTAGTCCACATAGGTTACCAATTGACACAGTAAATGTTTGGTTAGTTTTAGGGGTTGCACGACTACTTATTTCTTATTTAAAAATTACTCAAGTTACTCGACTAATCTTGGTTCATGCTACTGTAAATGGAAAGACATGAAATAGTTATTTTCAATAAAAGCTCATTAATTCACAGCCAAATGCAACAATTAAATATGTATATTGTCAAAACTTTATAATTATGACATTACATATTTAAATTGTCATGTAACAGCCAGTATTTGTATTTGTATCTGTATCAACCACAAAATTATTCGTATCTACAGTCGGATGAAATCTTTTTTTTTTCATAATTTATCACTGAACACGTATGCCGTGTTAATCTAAAAAAAAAAAAATAGTTATAATGCAAGCAGAGAGATGTCTTGACAAACATTTAGTGATTATTTAAACACGACTGAATTAATTCAGTGCATATATTTTCATTACGCAGAACTCTTTAAGTGAGTCTTTTTTTTTACTTCACTAAACAAATGTGTTTGTGCCACGCAAACCAGCAAAAGACAAAGATACAAACATGTAGACCAAATATAAAATGTATCTAAGTTGATTATTAGCCTACTCTTGAGAAAGAACTGGTTTGATTTTTGAAAGACTGAGATGCACAACGCGGCTGTTTGATTGGTGAGCACGCTGTGCTTATTCCATTCATTCGTATCATATTGTAGCCTAAGGTTTAAACCATTGCCTTTTAAATATATACAAATAATAGAATGTGGATGATGTATTATTATTGGTGATATAACGCTTACCAAGCTCTGATTTCTGAGAGATGCACAGAGAGGCAACAGCAATGTGGTGTTTGATTTGCGGTCTTTTTATAAAGTTTACATTCATTCACTTCACATTGTATTGCGTGACTTTAGAGGTCTGTGTATAATATTGTGCTGATCCCCTGGCTCAACTACAGCTGATGGTCATATAATTAGAATATCAACAAAAAGTTGATTTATTTTAGTAATTACATTCAAAAAATGAAACTTGTGTATTATATTCATTCATTTTAAACAGACTGATATATTTCAAATGTTTATTTCTTTTAATTTTATGTTTATAACTGACAACTAAGGTCAATCCCAAATTCAGTATCTCAGAAAATTAGAATATTGTGAAAATGTTCAATATTGAAGACACCTTGTGCCACACTCTAATCAGCTAATTAACTCAAAACACCTAAGCCTTTAAATGGTCTCTCAGTCTAGTTCTGTAGGCTACACAATCACGGGGAAGACTGCTGACTTGACAGTTGTCCAAAAGACGACCATTGACACCTTGCACAAGGAGGGCAAGACACAAAAGGTCATTGCAAAACAAGCTGGCTGTTCACAGAGCTCTGTGTCCAAGCACATTAATATAGAGGCGAAGGGAAGGAAAAGATGTGGTAGAAAAAAACTGTACAAGCAATAGAGATAACCGCACCCTGGAGAGGATTGTGAAACAAAACCCATTCAAAAATGTGGGGGAGATTCAAAAAGAGTGGACTGCAGCTGGAGTCAGTGCTTCAAGAACCACTACGCACAGACATATGCAAGACATAGGTTTCAGCTGTCGCATTCCTTATGTCAAGCCACTCTTGAACAACAGATTGCATCAGAAGCATCTAAAGACAAAAAGGACTGGACTGTTGCTGAGTGGTCAAAGTTATGTTCTCTGATGAAAGTAAATTTTGCATTTCCTTTGGATATCAGGGTCCCAGAGTCTGGAGGAAGAGAGGAGAGGCACACAATCCATGTTGCTTGAGGTCCAGTGTAAAGTTTCCACAGTCAGTGATGGATTGCGGTGCCATGTCATCTGCTGGTGTGGGTCCACTGTGTTTTCTGAGGTCCAAGGTCAACACAGCTGTATACCAGGAAGTTTTAGAGCACTTCATGCTTCCTGCTGCTGACCAACTTTATGGAGATGCAAATTTCATTTTCTTGACTTGGCACCCTGCACACAGTGCAAAAGTAGGGCTGCTCCGATCACGATCTGCCGATCGTTATGCGCATCTCGTCAGTAAAGCCGGTTCTCTAATCAGCGGTAAATTCCCTCAGGTGCGTGATTTCACATAGAGCAGCTGTTACTACACAGAGCCATTGTTAACTGAGAAGATGCGCAAATAAACGCACGTCGATTTGCGCATCTTCTCAGTTAACAATGGCTCTGTGTAGTAACAGCTGCTCTATGTGAAATCACGCACCTGAGGGAATTTAGCGCTGATTAGAGAACTGGCTTTACTAAAGAGATGCGCATTAACGATCGGCCGATCGTGATCGGTGCATCCCTATGCAAAAGCTACCAGTACCTGGTTTAAGGACCATGGTTTCCCTGTTCTTAATTGGCCAGCAAACTCGCCTGACCTTAACTCCATCGAAAATCTATGGGTTATTGTGAAGAGGAAGTTCGATATGTCAGACGAAACAATGCAGAAGAGCTGAAGGCCACTATCAGAGCAACCTGGGCTCTCATAACACCTGAGCAGTGCCGCAGACTGATCGACTCCATGCCACGCCGGATTGCTGTAGTAATTCAGGCAAAAGGAGCCCCAACTAAGTATTGAGTGCTGTACATGCTCATACTTTACATTTTCATACTTTTTATTTGGCCAAGATTTCTAAAAATCCATTCTTTGTATTGGTCTTAAGTTATATTCTAATTTTTTGAGATACTGAATTTGAAATATATCAGTCTGTGTGTAATGAATGAATATAATATACAAGTTTCACTTTTTGAATGGAATTAATGAAAGAAATAAACCTTTTGATGATATTCTAATTATATGACCAGCACCTGTATTATCTAGCAAACACCAGACTGTGCCAGCCTTAGCCAAATATTCAGGCAGAATAATACCTTGTTCGTTATTTGCTTCTGAAGCCATTATCCGTGCCATTCCGGTACACCCCTAATTACTACATTACATATTTAAATTTTACATGCAACGTAGATAAATTCATAGAAAGTAACAGCTACATGCAATATTGTAATCCTAAAATTCACGTAATACTTGCTAACTCTGCATGCCTTGTGGTTAATGCATGCTCGAGTAGTCGATTGTTTCCGACAGCGCCAACTAATGGTTGAAGTAGTCGATCACTCAACTAGTCTATGCAAGCCCTAGTTAGTTTCAACTATGACAGCATCCTTAAATGAGCAAATAACTCACTAAACTTAACTCTGCAAAAAATATACTCTAAGCAACAAGTGTAACAACAGAATTAAATCAATCACACACACACAACAGTACTCACACCACCCCATTGCAGGGCTGTGCAATGACCTCCCTGCAATGACCTCCCAGACCTCCCTGACTGCGGGTGTCGCTGTTGGACAGTGTTTTCTCTACTTCCTGCTGGCCTTGATGTAGCTAATCGTAGCTCCGTGTAGCTGTTTTTATTTCTCTAGAATCTTTATCTTACTATCACTCTCTGTTTTTTTAAATAATAAAATATAACTTCATTCCAGTGGTGGACAGTAACGGAGTAGCTTTACTTCGTTACTGTACTTAAGTAAATTTTTCAAGTATCTGTACTTTACTGAAGTAGTTTTATTTTGAGTAACTTTTACTTTTACTTCACTACATTCCAAAGCATAAAATCGTACTTTTTACTTCACTACATTCCATAAAACATATCGTTACTCCCTATAATATATCACTTGCTCCGACACGCAGAAGCGGTGTTTGATTCATCATGAACGAACTGAGTCTTTTCAAAGTAAACTTAAATCGGATCGCAAATTGCACCAAACGATTTGTTTACGAATTAGAATGATCCGATTGCAGCCTACTGTCTATGGATTGCAGCTGTTCTGGAGTCCACCACTCACTGATTCAAATGAACCGTTTAGTGCGAGTCTACAGAAGTAAGAACCGGGAGATCTTATGAGCGCGCGTGCGTCTGATGTTGCAAAAAGTAAGTTACTAATGTCGAAATTTTGGATTAATTATTGTAACTGAAAATCATATTTAGGTCAAAATTGTCAGTTGTTTGGGAACTAAATCCGTTGTAAAGAGTGATTTATTTAAGCCCAATGAAATGCTCGAGTGCAGACGATGCAGACACATCAATTTTATGTAAAAAAAAAACAAAATAAATAAAAAAACAAACATTAAAATTACACAGATTAAATACAATAACTCATGCACGTTCAAATTCCCCGCTCCCGTAATGTTAACAGTTTTATTAAAATGCTACCATCCCTATGTGACGTCTGTTTTTATATTGTTTATCAACAGTAACGTTTGGATTAACTAGACGAGTAGATAGACATGAATGTTTATTTATTATTATAACAATTATTCATGTTTATTTATATATATATATATATATATATATATAGATTACATCTGGGGAGAAAAGAAAGGATGTGATGTTCAGAACATGATAACTACAGTAATTATCAAAGAGATGCACCCTGTTTGAGGTTTGAGAAGGAAAAATTGCAGGGGCGTTGCCATCTTTTCAGAAGTGAGGCGGACAGAAATTATATATATATATATATATATATATATATATATATATATATATATATATATATATATATATATATATATATATATATATAGGCTATATATGTAGGCTATATAATATTTCTTTAATATATATAGCTTACCAATCAACAGTTTTTGAACAGTAATATTTTTTATGTTTTTAAAGAAGTATCTTCTGCTCACCAAGCCTGCATTTATTTGATCCAAAGTACAGCAAAAAACAGTAATATTGTGAAATATTATTTTAATGAATTTTAAAATGTAATTTATTCCTGTGATCAAAGCTGTATTTTCAGCATCATTACTCCAGTCTTTAGTGTCACATCCTTCAGAAATCATTCTAATTTGCTGATTCAATATTTATCAATATTTAAAACATGAGTATTTTTTTCAGTATTCTTTGATGAATATAAGGATCCAAAAATTAGCATTTATGTGAAATAAAAAGCTTTTGCAACATTGTACACTATATATCATTCAAAAGCTTACAGTCAATATAATTTTTGTTTTTTGGAAAATAAATTATAGAAATGAACACTTCTACTTAGCAAGGACTCTTTTTTGGTTTCAAGTCTCAGGCCGGCAACACCATGACTAAGGTTCTCTTGAGCAAGACACCAAACCCCCAACTGCTCCCCAGGCACCGCAGCATAAATGATGCCCACTGCTCCGGGTGTGTGTTCTCGGTGTGTGTTCACTGCTGTGTGTGTGCACTTTGGATGGGTTAAATGCAGAGCAAAAATTCTGAGTATGTGTCACCATACTTGGCTGTATGTCACGTTACTTCACTTTAAATTGATCAAAAGTGATGATAAAGACATAATTTTCTATTTCAGATTATTCCAGATTTCTATTTCAAAATAAATGCTGTTCTTCTGAACTTTCTATTCATCAAAGAAACCTTTTTTTATATTATTTCTGAAGGATTGTCTGACTGGAGTATTGATGCTTAAAATTCAGCTTTGAGATTTCAGCAAATTACATTTTGAAATATATCCAAATAAAAAATAAATGCAGGCTTGGTGAGCAGAGGATACTTCTTTAAAAACATAAAAAATATTACTGTTCAAAAACTGTTGATTGGTAGGCTATATAGATTAAAGAAATGTTATATAGCCTACATATATAGCCTATATATATATATATATATAACTTCTGTCCCCCTCACTTCTGAAAAGATGGCAACGCCCCTGGATTTTTTCCTTCTCAAACCTTGTCTGTGGTGTAAAAACACCCCTGGCCAAACAGGGTGCATCTCTTTGATAATTACTGTAGTTATCATGTTCTGAACATCACATCCTTTCTTTTCTCCCCAGATGTAATCTATATATATATATATATATATATATATATATATATATATATATATATATATATATATATATATATATATATATATATATATATATATATATAGGTGGTTGAATAAAAATATTTGGACATTATTTATTAAAATTACAAAATGCAAAAATGCAAAAAACACTATAGTTCATAAGTCAGAAACATCTTTCATGTTGGCAAGTTTTGCAGTTAACATTGTAAAAAGCTACATTCTCTCACTGAGAGAGAAGCTGTATTGCAAATGTGGGCTTGTTTTAGCTTCGTTTCACCAGAACCACTAATTAACCATTAGTGCTCTCAGTAGCTCTATATTGATAATCCTGTGCACTGAAGCTGTAACATAAATTTATGTGCATAGAAAATCTAACACATTAAAAACTGTGTTTCTGCAATGCAAAAAACGTACTCGGTTACTAAACGTAACCTCGGTTCTCTCTAGAAGAGCGAACGAGTACTGCGTCTTAGCTAAGACGCTACGGGAAAAGTCTCTTTTCACGAAATACTGAAGCAAAAAATTATCCTTAATTTTGTATTTTTGTAAAGCGCATTTGCAGCAGTACACAGCCATAGGCGAGACGGCTCGTTCGCTCATTGACTTGTTCTGCGGCAACTGCACAGCCTATCGAGCGCGGGCTGATGCAACATCAGACCAATAAGGGCGCTTCGCGCCCTTCTTGCCACTTCCCGCCGAAACGGGTGTGGCCCAACCTATAAAAGGAGCTCGAAAAGGCTGACTCATCTGATTTATTTCATCGCCGAAGCGAACCAGAGTGAATCGTGCGCACGGCAGAGAACGCAGTACTCGTTCGCTCTTCTAGAGAGAACCGAGGTTACGTTTAGTAACCGAGTACGTTCTCTTACGAGAGCTCTCTCGTACTGCGTCTTAGCTAAGACGCTACGGGAACCTAATGTAAAACGCCGTGCGCGCAGGGATCACACACCAATAAACCTGAAGCAACGCCCAGGATTTACAGTGCACAGTCACCTGAGGGACTCACAGAGAGTCCAGGACAGAAAAGTGAAAAAGCCCTCCGTCCCATATCTAGCAGCATCCGTAGATGCGGCAATATGACATCACACAGCCGAGGCAAGGCCTGACCAATGTGGCAATGCGGGTCTTACGCAATACTGCCCATATAACAGTCGGCAGCGCATAGCGCTCGTGAACTCAGAATTCCCCTCAGGGCCCTGATTCGCCTATACCGACAGCAGCCTTGCTTGCAAGGCGGGAACCTCCAGGTTATAGAACCTGATAAATGTAGACGGCGAGGCCCAACCTGCCGCCATACATATATCCTGCAAGGAGATCCCAGTAGACCACGCCCACGACGAGGCGACGCCTCTTGTAGAGTGTGCTCTGACACCCAACAGGCACTGAAGGCCCCTGGAAGCGTAAGCTGACACCGGCAGGGCAGACAGGGCAATAACCTGAGCCCGAAACGGTGTGTTGAGGGATTTCGGCACATAACCGTGCCTAGGTTTGAGTATGACTCTTGAGTCATTGGGCCCAAACTCCAAGCACGACTGGCTCACCGAGAGCGCGTGCAAATCACCCACACGCTTCACAGAAGCGAGAGCCAACAAGAATACTGTCTTGAACGACAGATGCTGAAGGCTAATCGATTGGATAGGCTTGACAGGGGGACCCTTCAAGGCCTCCGAAACCGCCGCGAGGTCCCACATAGGGACTGACGGAGGTCTGGGAGGATTCAGCCTCCTAGCTCCTCTGAGGAACCAGATGACTTAATCATTCCTTCCTATTGACTGACCGGACGCCGTTTCAGAAAACGCCGCGATGGCAGCCACATAACCTTTGAGCGTGGATGGGCCTCTGCCCTTATCCAACAGCTCCTGAAGGAAGGAGAGGACCTCCGTCACCTCACAACTAAGGGGTGAATAACCTCGAGCTGTGCACCAGCTGGAGAACACCGACCACTTCGAGGCATACAGACGTCGTGTCGACGGAGCTCTAGGCTGAGTGATGGTATTTAGCACTCCCACTGCGAGATCAGCGGGTAACCGTTGAGTGCCCATACATAGAGGGACCACAACTCCGGTTGAGGGTGCCAAATCGAGCCCCTGACCTGCGAGAGGAGGTCTCTCCTCAACGGTACCGGCCACGGGGCGACATCTGCTAACTGCATCAGATCTGGGAACCATGGTTGGTTCTTCCAAAGAGGTGCTACAAGCAGTATTGAACATCTCGTTTCTCTCACCCGTTCTATCACCTGCGGAAGGAGGGAGACGGGAGGGAACGCATAAAGCGGGCAGCACGACCATCTCCGTGACAGCGCGCTTTCATTCTTGGAAAGAACGCGGGGCAGTGAGCGTTTTCGTGGGATGCAAAGAGGTCCACCTCCGCCATGCCAGATCTCTCCCACAACAGCCGGACTGTTTGCGGGTGTAGAGACCATTCGCCTGTAGGAACATTGCCTCTGGACAGCCTGTCTGGACCCAGATTCTGCAGTCCAGGCACATGCAATGCTCTCAGCGAGCGCACGTTGCGCTGAGCCCAAATCAGGAGGCGTTCCGTCAGCCTGCACAGGTTTCGGCACCCGAGACCACCCTGGCGATTTATGTAGGACACCACGGACATGTTGTCCGAACGGACTGCGACGTGGTGATCCTTGATATGGGGACAAAAGCGCGTCAGCGCGTTCTCCACTGCCAGCATTTCCAGGCAGTTGTTATGACCATAGGCCAAAGGACGGTCTGCCTTCGAGCAGCGCTCCCCATCCCGAAGTGGAGGCGTCCGTCGACACCACTTTCACACTCGGGGAAGTCCCCAGGCTTACACCTGATCGGTACCAGCCGTTCGCTGTCCAAGGCGCTAGAGCCGCAACACAGCTCTGATCGACCTTGAAATGCAGCCGGCCAGACGCCCACGCTCTGCGCGGCACCTGAGCCTTCAGCCAGAACTGCAGGGGGCGCATGCGGAGCAGGCCCAGCCGCAGAACCGGAGATGCTGAGGCCATGAGACCCAGCATCTTTTGACAGTGTTTGAGCGACACAGTCGCGCCACAGCGGAAAGAACTTGCTGCACGCTGAATGCCCATCGCGCGCTGTGTTGACAGCCGCGCCGTCATGGAACACGAGTTCAGAACTATACCCAGAAACAGGATCGTCTGACTGGGGTTCAGCGAACTCTTCGCCCAATTGACAATGAGGCCGAGCTTCTCGAGGTGATCCAGTAAAACGGCTCTGTGGTCCACGAGCTCCGCTCTTGATCGGGCCAGAACCAGCCAGTCGTCCAAATAATTCAGCACTCGTATGCCTCTGAGTCTGAGAGGAGCGAGCGCTGCATCCATGCACCTCGTAAACGTACGAGGAGCTACGGACAAGCCGAATGGCAGGACTGCAAACTGGTATGCCTGGCCCTCGAAGGCGAATCTCAAATATCGCCTGTGGTTTGACGCTATCTGTATTTGAAAATACGCGTCCTTCAGATCTATTGACATGAACCAGTCCCCTCTGCGAATCTGCGCGAGGAGCTTCCTGGTCGTGAGCATTTTGAAACTGCGTTTCATCAATGCCTTGTTCAGCTGTCTTAGATCCAGTATGGGCCTGAGACCCCCGTCTCTCTTGGGCACCAGAAAGTATCTGCTGTACAGCCCCCCCTCGCTTTGAGACACAGGCTCTACAGCCCCTTTGCTCAACAGTTTTGATATTTCGGCCCGAAGTATGTGTGCTACTTCTGTTTTGACCGTAGTTTCGACGCGCGCTGAAAAGCGCGGTTGGCGTCGAGAAAACTGTAGCGAGTAGCCTCTCTTTATAATGCCTAGCACCCAATCCGAAACCCCTGGAAGCACTGACCATGCATCTGCATGAATGGCTAAGGGCTGGATGCGAAACGCGCTCTGTTGACTGGGCAACGGCGGCGCTCGAGTGTGCTGCACATATGAGGTGGGGAGCGCGCTGATCACAGCGGGCAGATCGCTCTTCCTCGACCCCGTTCCGGCGCTTAACCGACTGGAGGGAGGCTGAGCGGGTCCCGTGGGACTCGATATATCTGCGAGTAACCGTGGGCTGCATGTGTGCACTTTTACCACTTTCAACTCGCTGTCTGCCTGTGCAGAATGTACGTGCACGGGCCTCGTTTTTACAGAAGCCCTGCGCCGTATGTGACATAGTGTATGTGGGCACTGGGAAGTGGGCACGTTTACTATGCGGCGCACTCGACCGATCTGTGTCGATCTTATGTGCGCTAGCCCTGTGTGCAGGGCTGTGCTTACATGTGGAGATGGGCACTGGGTAGTGGGCATCGTCGGGAACGTCATCCAGCCGGGAACGTGAAGGGGGCGCTGGTGCAGACCACTCGAGGCCGAGGCTCGCCGCGGCCAACGAGAGTACACGCATCAGCTCCTTATCGATATCCCCCCGTCTGCTGGGCCTCTGAGCAGCGGGCGCGAGATCCACGGAGCTCGCCCAACCCTCACTGCCCGAAGCAAGCAGAGAGCACGTGTCTTCTTCCTCCGACGCGGGCCTGAGATCCACTTCCTCAGATGACGCGTCGGCAAGCAGCGGACGCTGAGCATCGGGAAGCGATGCAGGGGAGACCGGCGAAGCGGAGGGAACCGGCGAGCTCGGCCGAGCTGGAGGCGGTTCTGG
Source organism: Carassius carassius (assembly GCF_963082965.1). Lineage (NCBI taxonomy): Eukaryota > Metazoa > Chordata > Actinopteri > Cypriniformes > Cyprinidae > Carassius > Carassius carassius. The sequence goes on along the minus strand of NC_081757.1, from coordinate 31,575,029 downwards.
TAGGCGCTGCGAGCGGCGCTTCTTACGGCGCAGCGGATGATGCAGGCTTCGAGAAGGATGCCAGGCGAGTCCTCAGAGTCACCATAGGCATCAACTCGCAATGAGGGCATCCGCCATCAGCGAGCGCGAGCGCTGCATGGTCCTCACCCAGACAGGAGACCCAGATGACGTGACGATCTCCTTCGCTGAGCGGGGTTCTGCACGAGCCGCACGAAGGCATCTTTAAAAAGACGCAGCTCTTTTGTGAATGTGCGTCGCAGGGCGAACACACACACAGGATATTACAGAACAAGGATTGTAAAGGATATGGGCGCCGGATAGCGCAGCAGGAACGGCAGTGGAAGGCGGCGGTGCCAGCGGCTTCAGGATGGCTCGTCCTGCTGATATCCTCTTCCAGACGGCGCTTGCTTCCTCGTGATCCAGCGATGCGTGAGCTTCGCTGAAGAGATGAAAAATCAGGTGAGTCAGCCTTTTCGAGCTCCTTTTATAGGTTGAGCCACACCCGTTTCGGCGGGAAGTGGCAAGAAGGGCGCGAAGTCTGATGTTGGTCTGATGTTGCATCAGCCTGCGCTCGATAGGCTGTGCAGTTGCCGCAGAACAAGCCAATGAGCGAACGAGCCGTCTCGCCAATGGCTGTGTACTGCTGCAAATGCGCTTTACAAAAACACAAAATTAAGGATAATTTTTTGCTTCAGTATTTCGTGAAAAGAGACTTTTCCCGTAGCGTCTTAGCTAAGACGCAGTACGAGAGAGCTCTCGTAAGAGAACTGCGTTTCTGCAATGCAAAAACCATTAGTGCTCTCAGTGGCTCTATACTGATAATCCTGTGCACTGAAGCTGTAACATAAGTTTATATGCATAGAACATCTAACACATTAAAAACTGTGTTTCTGCAATGCAAAAAACACTATAGTTCATAAGTCAGAAACATCTTTCATGTTGGCAAGTTTTGCAGTTAACATTGTAAAAAGCTACATTCTCTCACTGAGAGAGAAGCTGTATTGCATATGTGGGCTTGTTTTAGCTTCGTTTCACCAGAACCACTAACTAAACATTAGTGCTCTCAGTAGCTCTATACTGACAATCCTGTGCGCTGAAGCTGTAACATAAGTTTATGTGCATAGAACATCTAACACATTAAAAACTGTGTTTCTGCAATGCAAAAAACAATATAGTTTATAAGTCAGTAACATCTTTCATGTTGGCAAGTTTTGCAGTTAACATTGTAAAAAGCTACTTTCTCTCACTGAGAGATAAACTGTATTTCATATCTGGGCTTGTTTTAGCTTCGTTTCATTAGAACCACTAATTAAACATTAGTGCTCTCAGTAGCTCTATACTGATAATCCTGTGCACTGAAGCTGTAACATAAGTTTTTTGTGCATAGAACATCTAACACATTAAAAACTGTGTTTCTGCAATGCAAAAAACACTATAGTTCATAAGTCAGAAACATCTTTCATGTTGGCAAGTTTGCAGTTAACATTATAAAAATCTACATTCTTCTCAATGAGAGATAAGCTGTATTGCATATGTGGGCTTGTTTTAGCTTCGTTTCACCAGAACCACTAATTAAACATTAGTGCTCTCAGTGGCTCTATAGTGATAATAGTGTGCACTGAAGCTGAAACATAAGTTTATGTGCATAGAACATCTAACACATTAAAAACTGTTTCTGTAATGCAAAAAATACTATAGTTCATAAGTCAGAAACATCTTTCATGTTGGCAAGTTTGGCAGTTAACATTGTAAAAAGCTACATTCTCTCACTGAGAGAGAAGCTGTATTGCATATGTGGGCTTGTTTTAGCTTCGTTTCACCAGAACCACTAATTAAACATTAGTGCTCTCAGTGGCTCTATACTGATAATCCTGTGCACTGAAGCTGAAACATAAGTTTATGTGCATAGAACATCTAACACATTAAAAACTGTTTCTGCAATGCAAAAAAAAACTATAGTTCGTAAGTCAGAAACATCTTTCATGTTGGCAAGCTTTGCAGTTAACATTATAAAAATCTACATTCTCTCAATGAGAGATAAGCTGTATTGCATATGTGGGCTTGTTTTAGCTTCGTTTCACCAGAACCACTAATTAAACATTAGTGCTCTCAGTGGCTCTATACTGATAATCCTGTGCACTGAAGCTGAAACATAAGTTTATGTGCATAGAACATCTAACACGTTAAAAACTGTTTCTGCAATGCAAAAAACACTATAGTTCATAAGTCAGAAACATCTTTCATGTTGGCAAGTTTTGCAGTTAACATTGTAAAAAGCTACATTCTCTCACTGAGAGATAAGCTGTATTGCATATGTGGGCTTGTTTTAGCTTTGTTTCACCAGAACCACTAATTAAACATTAGTGCTCTCAGTAGCTCTATACTGATAATCCTGTACACTGAAGCTGTAACATAAGTTTATGTGCTTAGAACATCTAACACATTAAAAACTGTGTTTCTGCAATGCAAAAAAAAAAAACTATAGTTCGTAAGTCAGAAACATCTTTCATGTTGGCAAGCTTTGCAGTTAACATTATAAAAATCTACATTCTCTCAATGAGAGATAAGCTGTATTGCATATGTGGGCTTGTTTTAGCTTCGTTTCACCAGAACCACTAATTAAACATTAGTGCTCTCAGTTGCTCTACACTGATAATCCTGTGCACTGAAGCTGAAACATAAGTTTATGTGCATAGAACATCTAACACATTAAAAACTGTTTCTGCAATGCAAAAAACACTATAGTTCATAAGTCAGAAACATCTTTCATGTCAATGTCAATGTCACCTTTATTTATATAGCGCTTTAAACAAAATACATGGCGTCAAAGCAACTGAACAACATTCATTAGGAAAACAGTGTCAATAATGCAAAAATGATAGTTAAAGGCAGTTCATCATTGGATTCAGTTATGTCATCTCTGTTCAGTTAAATAGTGTCTGTGCATTTATTTGCAATCAAGTCAACGATATCGCTGTAGATGAAGTGTCCCCAACTAAGCAAGCCAGAGGCGACAGCGGCAAGGAACCGAAACTCCATCGGTGACAGAATGGAGAAAAAAACCTTGGGAGAAACCAGGCTCAGTTGGGGGGCCAGTTCTCCTCTGACCAGACGAAACCAGTAGTTCAATTCCAGGCTGCAGCAAAGTCAGATTGTGCAGAAGAATCATCTGTTTCCTGTGGTCTTATCCTGGTGCTCCTCTGAGACAAGGTCTTTACAGGGGATCTGTATCTGGGGCTCTAGTTGTCCTGGTCTCCGCTGTCTTTCAGGGATGTAGAGGTCCTTTCTAGGTGCTGATCCACCATCTGGTCTGGATACGTACTGGATCCGGGTGACTGCAGTGACCCTCTGATCTGGACACAGACTGGATCTGGTGGCCACGGTGACCTCGGAACAAGAGAGAAACAGACAAATATTAGCGTAGATGCCATTCTTCTAATGATGTAGCAAGTACATAGGTTGATATGGGAAGTGTTTCCGGTTCCGGTTTACCTAATTAATGCAGCCTAAAAATCCTTTAACGGATTTGAATAATAAAAGCATATTAGTATGTTATGTGTATGCCAGGTTAAAGAGATGGGTCTTTAATCTAGATTTAAACTGCAAGAGTGTGTCTGCCTCCCGAACAATGTTAGGTAGGTTATTCCAGAGTTTGGGCGCCAAATAGGAAAAGGATCTGCCGCCTGCAGTTGATTTTGATATTCTAGGTATTATCAAATTGCCTGAGTTTTGAGAACGTAGCGGACGTAGAGGATTATAATGTAAAAGGAGCTCATTCAAATACTGAGGTGCTAAACCATTCAGGGCTTTATAAGTAATAAGCAATATTTTAAAATCTATGCGATGCTTGATAGGGAGCCAGTGCAGTGTTGACAGGACCGGGCTAATATGGTCATACTTCCTGGTTCTAGTAAGAACTCTTGCTGCTGCATTTTGGACTAGCTGTAGTTTGTTTACTAAGCGTGCAGAACAACCACCCAATAAAGCATTACAATAATCTAACCTTGAGGTCATAAATGCATGGATTAACATTTCTGCATTTGACATTGAGAGCATAGGCCGTAATTTAGATATATTTTTGAGATGGAAAAATGCAGTTTTACAAATGCTAGAAACGTGGCTTTCTAAGGAAAGATTGCGATCAAGTAGCACACCTAGGTTCCTAACTGATGACGAAGAATTGACAGAGCAACCATCAAGTCTTAGACAGTGTTCTAGGTTATTACAAGCAGAGTTTTTAGGTCCGATAAGTAACACCTCTGTTTTTTCAGAATTTAGCAGTAAGAAATTACTCGTCATCCAGTTTTTTATATCGACTATGCAATCCATTAGTTTTTCAAATTGGTGTGTTTCACCGGGCTGCGAAGAAATATAGAGCTGAGTATCATCAGCATAACAGTGAAAGCTAACACCATGTTTCCTGATGATATCTCCCAAGGGTAACATATAAAGCGTGAAGAGTAGCGGCCCTAGTACTGAGCCTTGAGGTACTCCATACTGCACTTGTGATCGATAGGATACATCTTCATTCACTGCTACGAACTGATGGCGGTCATATAAGTACGATTTAAACCATGCTAATGCACTTCCACTGATGCCAACAAAGTATTCAAGTCTATGCAAAAGAATGTTGTGGTCAATTGTGTCAAACGGAGCACTAAGATCCAATAAAACTAATAGAGAGATACACCCACGATCAGATGATAAGAGCAGATCATTTGTAACTCTAAGAAGAGCAGTCTCAGTACTATGATACGGTCTAAATCCTGACTGGAAATCCTCACATATACCATTTTTCTCTAAGAAGGAATATAATTGTGTGGATACCACCTTTTCTAGTATCTTGGACAGAAAAGGGAGATTCGAGATTGGTCTATAATTAACTAGTTCTTTGGGGTCAAGTTGTGGTTTTTTGATTAGAGGCTTAATAACAGCCAGTTTGAAGGTTTTGGGGACATGTCCTAATGACAATGAGGAATTAATAATAGTCAGAAGAGGATCTATGACTTCTGGAAGCACCTCTTTCAGGAGCTTAGATGGTATAGGGTCTAACATACATGTTGTTGGTTTAGATGATTTAACAAGTTTATACAATTCTTCCTCTCCTATGGTAGAGAATGAGTGGAACTGTTCCTCAGGGGGTCTATAGTGCACTGTCTGATGTGATACTGTAGCTGACGGCTGAATGGTTGCAATTTTATCTCTAATAGTATCGATTTTAGAAGTAAAGTAGTTCATAAAGTCATTACTGCTGTGGTGTTGGGAAATGTCAACACTTGTTGAGGCTTTATTTTTCGTTAATTTAGCCACTGTATTGAATAAATACCTGGGGTTATGTTTGTTTAATTCTAAAAGAGAAGAAAAGTAATCGGATCTAGCAGTTTTTAATGCTTTTCTGTAGGATATGTCACTTTCCCGCCAAGCAATACGAAATACCTCTAGTTTTGTTTTCCTCCAGCTGCGCTCCATTTTTCGGGCTGCTCTCTTTAGGGTGCGAGTATGCTCATTATACCATGGTGTCAAACTGTTTTCCTTAACCTTCCTTAAGCGTAAAGGAGCAACTTTATTTAAAGTGCTAGAAAAGAGAGAGTCCATAGTTTCTGGTACATCATCAAGTTGTTCTGAGGTTTTGGATATGCTAAGGAATTTGGATACATCAGGAAGATAACTTAAAAAGCAGTCTTTTGTGTTAGAAGTGATGGTTCTTCCATACTTGTAACAAGAAGTAGAATTTACAATTTTGGCTATATGAATTTTGCAAAGAACTAAATAATGATCTGAGATATCATCACTTGGCTGAATAATTTCAACACCATCAACATCAATTCCATGTGACAGTATTAAATCTAGAGTATGATTTCGACAACGAGTAGGTCCTGAAACGTGTTGTCTAACACCAATAGAGTTCAGAATGTCTATAAATGCTGATCCCAATGCATCGTTTTCATTATCAACATGGATATTAAAATCACCAACTACTAAAACTTTATCTGCAGCCAGAACTAACTCGGATGTAAAATCACCAACCTCTTTAATAAAGTCTGTATGGTGCCCTGGTGGCCTGTATACAGTAGCCAGTACAAACATAACAGGGGATTTATCATTAACATTTGTTTCTTTGGATAATGTTATATGAAGTACCATTATTTCAAACGAGTTATACTTGTAGCCTGCCCTCTGAGAAATCCTGAAAACGTTGTTATAAATTGAAGCAACACCTCCACCTTTGCCTTTTAGACGTGGCTCATGTTTATAACAGTAATCTTGGGGGGTGGACTCATTTAAAATAATGTAATCATCAGGTTTTAGCCAGGTTTCTGTCAAACAGAGTACATCTATATTATGATCAGTGATCATATTATTTACAAAAAGTGTTTTCGTAGAAAGGGATCTGATATTCAATAAGCCAAGCTTTATCATTTGTTTATCCATATTGCTTCTGTTTTTTATTTGTTGAACCTCAATTAAATTGTTAATCTTAACTTGGTTTGGACGTTTTTTGTATTTTCTAGTTCGGGGAACAGACAGTCTCTATAGTGTGATATCTAGGTGAAAGAGTCTCTATGTGCATAGAATTAACTGACCTCTGTGACGGGAGGCAGCTAGCAGACGGTCGGGTTAGCCAGTCTGTCTGCTTCCTGACCTGGGCCCCAGATAGTCAAGTATAAACACTAAGACTATTTGCCATATTTCTAGAGAGAAGAGTGGCACCACCCCAGGAGGGATGAAGACCATCTCTTTTAAACAGGTCAGGTCTGCCCCAAAAGCTCGTCCAATTGTCTATGAAACCTATGTTATTCTGTGGGCACCACTTAGACATCCAGCCATTGAGTGATGACAATCTGCTATGCATCTCATCACCACGGTAAGCAGGGAGGGGCCCAGAGCATATTACAGTGTCTGACATCGTGCTTGCAAGTTCACACACCTCTTTAATGTTATTTTTAGTGATCTCCGACTGGCGAAGTCGAACATCATTAGCGCCGGCATGAATAACAATCTTACTGTATTTACGTTTAGCATTAGCCAGCACTTTTAAATTTGCCAAGATGTCAGGCGCTCTGGCTCCCAGTAAACATTTGACTATGGTGGCTGGTGTCTCTATATTCACGTTCCGTACTATAGAATCACCAATAACTAGAGCACTTTCTTCAGGTTTCTCAGTGGGTGCATCACTGAGTGGGGAGAACCTGTTTAATGTTTTGATCGGAACAGAAGAGCGGGGTTTTGACCCACGACTACGCTGCCTCACCGTCACCCAGTTGCCCTGCTGCTGGGGCTCTGTTTCCGGAACCGAACAATGTACAGGAATCCCTGAGCTAGACGCATCCAAAGCCGTATCTAGAGCCCTAACATTTTTACTGTCCTCAATTAAAGTTTGGATGCGTGTCTCTAATTCTGAAATCTTCTCTGTCAGCCTAACTATTTCCCTGCATTTATCACATGTGAATCCCTCATCAGCGACAGAGATAGATAAACTGTACATGTGGCAAGAGGTGCAAGAAACAATGATAGGAGAAGCCATTACTCACCGTGCTTGATGAAAATTCTTACTGCGGTTGTTTGATGAACTTGTGAAAAACTGGAGCGAGGGAGAGGAGAAAAGAAAACAGCGATAGGTTCGAATGAAAACGCTAATGACAAGCTAATGAGTGCTAACGCTTTGCAGGTGTACTGCACTCACGGAAATAAATTAAAGTGAACGATCAAAGTTAATCTGATAAGATTGATCGATAATATCAGAAATATGGTGTGAATTAAGTCATATTTTACCACTTTAAAAACAGAGAGTGATAGTAAGATAAAGATTCTAGAGAAAAAAATAAAATAAAAACAGCTACACGGAGCTACAATTTGCTACAGAAGGCCAACAGGAAGTAGAGAAAACACTGTCCAACAGCGACACCCGTGTTGGCAAGTTTTGCAGTTAACATTGTAAAAAGCTACATTCTCTCACTGAGAGATAAGCTGTATTGCATATGTGGGCTTGTTTTAGCTTTGTTTCACCAGAACCACTAATTAAACATTAGTGCTCTCAGTAGCTCTATACTGATAATCCTGTGCACTGAAGCTGTAACATAAGTTTATGTGCATAGAAAATCTAACACATTAAAAACTGTGTTTCTGCAATGCAAAAAACTCTATAGTTCATAAGTCAGGAACATCTTCCATGTTGGCAAGTTTTGCAGTTATCATTGTAAAAAGCTACATTCTCTCACTGAGAGATGAGCTGTATTGCATATGTGGGCTTGTTTTATCTTCGTTTCACCAGAACCACTAATTAACCATTAGTGCTCTCAGTAGCTCTATACTGATAATCCTGTGCACTGAAGCTGTAACATAAGTTTATGTGCTTAGAACATCTAACACATTAAAAACTGTGTTTCTGCAATGCAAATAACACTATAGTTCATAAGTTAGAAACATCTTTCATGTTGGCAAGTTTTGCAGTTAACATTGTAAAAAGCTACATTCTCTCACTGAGAGTTAAGCTGTATTGCATATGTGGGCTTGCTTAAGCTTCGTTTAACCAGAATCACTAATTAAACATTAGTGCTCTCAGTGGTTCATTAGTCAGAAACATCTTTCATGTTGGCAAGCTTTGCAGTTAACATTGTAAAAAGCTACATTCTCTCACTGAGAGAGAAGCTGTATTGCAATTGTGGGCTTGTTTTAGCTTCGTTTCACCAGAACCACTAATTAACCATTAGTGCTCTCAGTAGCTCTATACTGACAATCCTGTGCGCTGAAGCTGTAACATAAGTTTATGTGCATAGAACATCTAACACATTAAAAACTGTGTTTCTGCAATGCAAAAAACACTATAGTTTGTAAGTCAGAAACATCTTTCATGTTGGCAAGTTTTGCAGTTAACATTGTACAAATCTACATTCTCTCACTGAGAGATAAGCTGTATTGCATATGTGGACTTGTTTTAGCTTCTTTTCACCAGAACCACTAATTAAACATTAGTGCTCTCAGTAGCTCTATACTGACAATCCTGTGCACTGAAGCTGTAACATAAGTTTATGTGCATAGAACATCTAACACATTAAAAACTGTGTTTCTGCAATGCAAAAAACAATAAAGTTTATAAGTCAGTAACATCTTTCATGTTGGCAAGCTTTGCAGTTAACATTATACAAATCTACATTCTCTCAATGAGAGATAAGCTGTATTGCATATGAGGGCTTGTTTTAGCTTCGTTTCACCAGAACCACTAATTAAACATTAGTGCTCTTAGTGGCTCTATAGTGATAATCCTGTGTACTGAAGCTGTGTATTCCTACCAAGACTCAACTAAATTACAACAATGACAAACCGTGGTTCACTGCAAAACTCAGACAGCTCCGTCAGGCCAAAGAAGATGCTTACAGGAAGGGGGACAATGTCTTGTATAAACAGGCTAAATACACACTGGAAAAGGAGATCAAAGTGGCAAAGAGGAATTATTCTGAAAAAATAAGGACTCAGTTCACTTTGAACGACTCAGCATCAGTGTGGAAAAGCCTAAAGAAGATCACCTTTTACAAGACACCAGCCCCCCAGCACTGTGGAGAATCAACGACTGGCAGACGATCTGAACGAGTTTTACTGCAGGTTTGAAAGAACACCCATCACCTGCCCTGAACACCTCCCCACACAACCATTCACACCATTCACAACTCCTGCAACCAACCCTGAATGCCTCTACAAACAACCGTTCACACCATTCACAGCTCCTGCAACCCATCCTGATCACCTCTCCAATCAACCGCTCTCACCATTCACAACTCCTGCAACCAACCCTGAATGCCTTTCCAAACAACTGTTCACACCACTCACAACTCCTGCAACCCACCCTGAACACCTCTCCAATCAAGCGCTCTCACCATTCACACCTCCTGCATCCCCCCTCTCCCCCACACCTGCAATACAGATCAGCGAGGATGCGGTGCGCCAGGTCTTCTGGAAGCAGAAAAGGAAAAAAGCACCAGGCCCAGATTGCGTTACACCAGCCTGTCTGAAATCCTGTGCTGACCAGCTGGCCCCCATCTTCACACAGATCTTCAACAGATCGCTGGAACTGTGCGAAGTCCCTTCATGCTTCAAACGCTCCACCATCATCCCTATCCCAAAGAAATCCAAAATTACAGGACTAAATGACTACAGGCCTGTGTCTCTAACGTCTGTAGTCATGAAGTCATTTGAAAAACTGGTGCTGGCCCACCTGAAAGATATCACTGGACCCTTGCTAGATCCTCTTCAGTTTGCCTACAGAGCAAACAGGTCTGTGGACGATGCAGTAAACATTGGACTGCATTATGTTCTGCAACACCTAGACAGACCGGGGACCTATGTGAGGATCCTGTTTGTGGACTTCAGCTCTGCCTTCAACACGATCATCCCAAACCTCCTCTTGCCCAAACTAACTCAGCTCTCCGTGCCCACCTCCGTCTGTCAGTGGATCAACAGCTTCCTGACAGACAGGCAGCAGCTAGTGAGACTAGGAAAATACACATCCAGCACCCGTACAATCAGCACCGGAGCTCCCCAGGGCTGTGTTCTCTCCCCACTGCTCTTCTCCCTGTACACTAACGATTGCACATCTAAGGACCCCTCTGTCAAGCTCCTGAAGTTTGCAGATGACACCACACTCATCGGCCTCATTCAGGACGGTGACGAGTCTGCTTACAGACAGGAGGTTAAAGAGCTGGCTGTCTGGTGCACTCTCAACAACCTGGAGCTTAACACGCTCAAAACAGTGGAGATGATCGTGGACTTCAGGAGAAACCCCCCTGCACTCCCCCCACTCACCATCATGAACAGCACTGTGACTGCAGTGGAGTCATTCAGGTTCCTGGGCACCAATATCTCTCAGGACCTGAAGTGGGACATTCACATTGACTCCATTGTGAAAAAGGCCCAGCAGAGGTTGTACTTCCTTCGCCAGCTGAGGAAGTTTATCCTGCCACAGGATCTGCTGAAACAGTTCTACTCCACCATCATCGAATCCATCCTCTGCACTTCAGTAACTGCCTGGTTCAGCTCAGCTTCTAAATCTGAACTCAGAAGACTACAGAGGGTAGTCCGGACTGCTGAGCGAATTATCGGTACAACCCTCCCATCTATTCAAGAACTGTACTTATCCAGAGTGAGCAAAAGGGCTGTTAAAATCACTCTGGACCCCTCACATCCAGCACACTCCCTCTTTGAACTGTTGCCATCTGGTCGACGCTACAGAGCACTGAGCACCAGAACGACCAGACACAGGAACAGTTTCTTCCCTTAGGCAATCCATCTTATGAACAGCTGATAATAACTGTGGGACACACTACACTATTTATATTTATATACACTACACTTTTTATCCAACACACATACTTAGCGTACACTTAAATCTTTTGCACATAATATACATGTACATACATGGAACACAATACACTACTTATATTTATATACACATACACTTATTTATATAAACACACATACTTAGCGTACAGTTAAAACTTTTCCACATAATATACATGTACATACATAAATGCTCATTTTAATATACCTGCCATACATTGTCAATTTGTATATTGTCAATCCTTACCCACCTATTTGTATTTTTTTGTATTTTTTATTCCTTATTGTGTTTTTTGTTCTGTCGCTGTTATGTTGCACTGCGGAGCTCTGTCACGAAAACAAATTCCTCGTATGTGTGAACATACCTGGCAATAAAGCTCATTCTGATTCTGATTCTGATTCTGATGTGCATAGAACGTCTAACACATTAAAAACTGTTTCTGTAATGAAAAAAATACTATAGTTCATAAGTCAGAAACATCTTTCATGTTGGCAAGTTTGGCAGTTAACATTGTAAATAGCTACATTCTCTCACTGAGAGATAAGCTGTATTGCATATGTGGGCTTGTTTTAGCTTTGTTTCACCAGAACCACTAATTAAACAGTGCTCTCAGTTGCTCTATACTGATAATCCTGTGCACTGAAGCTGTAACATAAGTTTATGTGCTTAGAACATTTAACACATTAAAAACTGTGTTTCTGCAATGCAAAAAACAATATAGTTCATAAGTTAGATACATCTTTCATGTTGGCAAGTTTTGCAGTTAACATTGTAAAAAGCTACATTCTCTCACTGAGAGATAAGCTGTATTGCATATGTGGGCTTGTTTTAGCTTTGTTTCACCAGAACCTCTAATTAAACATTAGTGGTCTCAGTAGCTCTATACTGATAATCCTGTGCACTGAAGCTGTAACATACGTTTATGCGCATAGAACATCTAACACATTAAAACTGTTTCTGCAAGGCAAAAAACACTATAGTTCATAAGTCAGAAACATCTTTCATGTTGGCAAGTTTTGCAGTTAACATTGTAAAAAGCTACATTCTCTCACTGAGAGATAAGCTGTATTGCATATGTGGGCTTGTTTTAGCTTTGTTTCACCAGAACCACTAATTAAACATTAGTGCTCTCAGTAGCTCTATACTGATAATCCTGTGCACTGAAGCTGTAACATACGTTTATGCGCATAGAAGATCTAACACATTAAAACTGTTTCTGCAATGCAAAAAACACTATAGTTCATAAGTCAGAAACATCTTTCATGTTGGCAAGTTTTGCAGTTAACATTGTAAAAAGCTACATTCTCTCACTGAGAGATAAGCTGTATTGCATATGTGGGCTTGTTTTAGCTTCGTTTCACCAGAACCACTAATTAAACATTAGTGCTCTCAGTGGTTCTATACTGATAATCCTGTGCACTGAATCTGAAACATAAGTTTATGTGCATAGAACATCTAACACATTAAAAATGTTTCTGCAATGCAAAAAAAAAACTATAGTTCATTAGTCAGAAACATCTTTCATGTTGGCAAGTTTTGCAGTTAACATTGTAAAAAGCTACATTCTCTCCCTGAGAGAGAAGCTGTATTGCAGTTGTGGGCTTGTTTTAGCTTCGTTTCACCAGAACCACTAATTAACCATTAGTGCTCTCAGTAGCTCTATACTGATAATCCTGTGCACTGAAGCTGTAACATAAGTTTATGTGCTTAGAACATCTAACACATTAAAAACTGTGTTTCTGCAATGCAAAAAAACAATATAGTTCATAAGTTAGATACATCTTTCATGTTGGCAAGTTTTGCAGTTAACATTGTAAAAAGCTACATTCTCTCACTGAGAGATAAGCTGTATTGCATATGTGGGCTTGTTTTAGCTTCGTTTCACCAGAACCACTAATTAAACATTAGTGCTCTCAGTGGTTCTATACTGATAATCCTGTGCACTGAATCTGAAACATAAGTTTATGTGCATAGAACATCTAACACATTAAAAATGTTTCTGCAATGCAAAAAAAAAACTATAGTTCATTAGTCAGAAACATCTTTCATGTTGGCAAGTTTTGCAGTTAACATTGTAAAAAGCTACATTCTCTCCCTGAGAGAGAAGCTGTATTGCAGTTGTGGGCTTGTTTTAGCTTCGTTTCACCAGAACCACTAATTAACCATTAGTGCTCTCAGTAGCTCTATACTGATAATCCTGTGCACTGAAGCTGTAACATAAGTTTATGTGCTTAGAACATCTAACACATTAAAAACTGTGTTTCTGCAATGCAAAAAAACAATATAGTTCATAAGTTAGATACATCTTTCATGTTGGCAAGTTTTGCAGTTAACATTGTAAAAAGCTACATTCTCTCACTGAGAGATAAGCTGTATTGCATATGTGGGCTTGTTTTAGCTTCGTTTCACCAGAACCACTAATTAAACATTAGTGCTCTCAGTAGCTCTATACTGATAATCCTGTGCACTGAATCTGTAACATAAGTTTATATGCATAGAACATCTAACACATTAAAAACTGTGTTTCTGCAATGCAAAAAACACTATAGTTCATAAGTCAGGAACATCTTTCATGTTGGCAAGTTTTGCAGTTAACATTGTAAAAAGCTACATTCTCTCACTGAGAGAGAAGCTGTATTGCATATTTGGGCTTGTTTTAGCTTTGTTTCACCAGAACCACTAATTAACCATTAGTGCTCTCAGTAGCTCTATACTGATAATCCTGTGCACTGAAGCTGTAACATAAGTTTATATGCATAGAACATCTAACACATTAAAAACTGTGTTTCTGCAATGCAAAAAACACTATAGTTCACAAGTCAGAAACAAGTCAGAAACATCTTTCATGTTGGCAAGTTTTGCAGTTAACATTGTAAAAAGCTACATTCTCTCACTGAGAGAGAAGCTGTATTGCATATGTGGGGTTGTTTTAGCTTCGTTTCACCAAAACCACTAACTAAACATTAGTGCTCTCAGTAGCTCTATACTGATAATCCTGTGCACTGAAGCTGTAACATAAGTTTATGTGCATAGAACATCTAACACATTAAAAACTGTGTTTCTGCAATGCAAAAAACACTATAGTTCATAAGCCAGAAACATCTTTCATGTTGGCAAGTTTTGCAGTTAACATTGTAAAAAGCTACATTCTCTCATTGAGAGAGAAGCTGTATTGCATATGTGGGCTTGTTTTAGCTTCGTTTCACAAGAACCACTAATTAACCATTAGTGCTCTCAGTGGCTCTATACTGATAATCCTGTGCACTGAAGCTGAAACATAAGTTTATGTGCATAGAACATCTAACACATTAAAAACTGTGTTTCTGCAATGCAAAAAACAATATAGTTCATAAGTCAGTAACCTCTTTCATGTTGGCAAGTTTTGCAGTTAACATTGTAAAAAGCTACATTCTCTCACTGAGAGAGAAGCTGTATTGCATATGTGGGCTTGTTTTAGCTTCGTTTCACCAGAACCACTAACTAAACATTAGTGCTCTCAGTAGCTCTATACTGATAATCCTGTGCGCTGAAGCTGTAACATAAGTTTATGTGCATAGAACATCTAACACATTAAAAACTGTGTTTCTGCAATGCAAAAAACTATATAGTTCATAAGTCAGTAACATCTTTCATGTTGGCAAGTTTTGCAGTTAACATTGTAAAAAGCTACATTCTCTCACTGAGAGTTAAGCTGTATTGCATATGTGGGCTTGCTTTAGCTTCGTTTCACCAGAACCACTAATTAACCATTAGTGCTCTCAGTAGCTCTATACTGATAATCCTGTGCACTGAAGCTGAAACATAAGTTTATGTGTATAGAACATCTAACACATTAAAAACTGTTTCTGAAATGCAAAAAATACTATAGTTCATAAGTCAGAAACATCTTTCATGTTGGCAAGTTTTGCAGTTAACATTTTAAAAAGCTAGTCTCTCACTGAGAGATAAGCTGTATTGCATATTGTGGGCTTTTTTTAGCTTCGTTTCACCAGAACCACTAATTAAACATTAGTGCTCTCAGTAGCTCTATACTGATAATCCTGTGCACTGAAGCTGTAACGTAAGTTTATATGCATAGAACATCTAACACATTAAAAACTGTATTTCTGCAATGCAAAAAACACTATAGTTCATAAGTCAGAAACATCTTTCATGTTGGCAAGTTTTGCAGTTAACATTGTAAAAAGCTACATTCTCTCACTGAGAGATAAGCTGTATTGCATATGTGGGCTTGTTTTAGCTTCGTTTCACCAGAACCACTAATTAACCATTAGTGCTCTCAGTAGCTCTATACTGATAATCCTGTGCACTGAAGCTGTAACATAAGTTTATGTACTTAGAACATCTAACACATTAAAAACTGTGTTTCTGCAATGCAAAAAACACTATAGTTCATAAGTTAGAAACATCTTTCATGTTGGCAAGTTTTGCAGTTAACATTGTAAAAAGCTACATTCTCTCACTGAGAGTTAAGCTGTATTGCATATGTGGGCTTGCTTTAGCTTTGTTTCACCAGAATCACTAATTAAACATTAGTGCTCTCAGTGGTTCTATACTGATAATCCTGTGCACTGAATCTGAAACATAAGTTTATGTGCATAGAACATCTAACACATTAAAAATGTTTCTGCAATGCAACAAAAAAACTATAGTTCATTAGTCAGAAACATCTTTCATGTTGGCAAGTTTTGCAGTTAACATTGTAAAAAGCTACATTCTCTCCCTGAGAGAGAATCTGTATTGCAGTTGTGGGCTTGTTTTAGCTTCGTTTCACCAGAACCGCTAATGAACCATTAGTGCTCTCAGTAGTGCTCTCAGTAGCTCTATACTGATAATCCTGTGCACTGAAGCTGAAACATAAGTTTATGTGCATAGAACATCTAACACATTAAAAACTGTTTCTGCAATGCAAAAACACTATAGTTCATAAGTCAGAAACATCTTTCATGTTGGCAAGTTTTGCAGTTAACATTGTAAAAAGCTAGTCTCTCACTGAGAGATAAGCTGTATTGCATATTGTGGGCTTTTTTTAGCTTCGTTTCACCAGAACCACTAATTAAACATTAGTGCTCTCAGTAGCTCTATACTGATAATCCTGTGCACTGAAGCTGTAACATAAGTTTATATGCATAGAACATCTAACACATTAAAAACGTACTCGGTTACTAAACGTAACCTCGGTTCTCTCTAGAAGAGCGAACGAGTACTGCGTCTTAGCTAAGACGCTACGGGAAAAGTCTCTTTTCACGAAATACTGAAGCAAAAAATTATCCTTAATTTTGTATTTTTGTAAAGCGCATTTGCAGCAGTACACAGCCATAGGCG
Source organism: Carassius carassius (assembly GCF_963082965.1). Taxonomy (NCBI): domain Eukaryota; kingdom Metazoa; phylum Chordata; class Actinopteri; order Cypriniformes; family Cyprinidae; genus Carassius; species Carassius carassius. Next base: position 31,558,372 of record NC_081757.1, on the reverse strand, counting down.
AGACGGCTCGTTCGCTCATTGGCTTGTTCTGCGGCAACTGCACAGCCTATCGAGCGCGGGCTGATGCAACATCAGACCAATAAGGGCGCTTCGCGCCCTTCTTGCCACTTCCCGCCGAAACGGGTGTGGCCCAACCTATAAAAGGAGCTCGAAAAGGCTGACTCACCTGATTTATTTCATCGCCGAAGCGAACCAGAGTGAATCGTGCGCACGGCAGAGAACGCAGTACTCGTTCGCTCTTCTAGAGAGAACCGAGGTTACGTTTAGTAACCGAGTACGTTCTCTTACGAGAGCTCTCTCGTACTGCGTCTTAGCTAAGACGCTACGGGAACCCAATGTAAAACGCCGTGCGCGCAGGGATCACACACCAATAAACCTGAAGCAACGCCCAGGATTTACAGTGCACAGTCACCTGAGGGACTCACAGAGAGTCCAGGACAGAAAAGGGAAAAAGCCCTCCGTCCCATATCTAGCAGCATCCGTAGATGCGGCAATATGACGTCACACAGCCGAGGCAAGGCCTGACCAATGTGGCAATGCGGGTCTTACGCAATACTGCCCATATAACAGTCGGCAGCGCATAGCGCTCGTGAACTCAGAATTCCCCTCAGGGCCCTGATTCGCCTATACCGACAGCAGCCTTGCTTGCAAGGCGGGAACCTCCAGGTTATAGAACCTGATAAATGTAGACGGCGAGGCCCAACCTGCCGCCATACATATATCCTGCAAGGAGATCCCAGTAGACCACGCCCACGACGAGGCGATGCCTCTTGTGGAGTGTGCTCTGACGCCCAACGGGCACTGAAGGCCCCTGGAAGCGTAAGCTAGCGCTATGGCGTCAACTATCCATCTGGATAGAGTCTGTCACGAAACAGCCATTCCCTTGGAACGCCCACCGAACTAGACAAATAGCTGCTCCGTCTGCCGAAAGGCAGCAGAGCGAGACACATAAGCTCTTAAAACCCTGACAGGGCAAAGAAGACTCGACTCTTCACAGAAGCGAGAGCCAACAAGAATACTGTCTTGAACGACAGATGCTGAAGGCTAATCGATTGGATAGGCTTGAAAGGGGGACCTTTCAAGGCCTCCAAAACCGCCGCGAGGTCCGACATAGGGACTGACGGAGGTCTGGGAGGATTCAGCCTCCTAGCTCCTCTGAGGAACCGGATGACTAAATCATTCCTTCCTATTGACTGACCGGACGCCGTTTCAGAAAACGCCGCGATGGCAGCCACATAAACTTTGAGCGTGGATGGGGCTCTGCCCTTATCCAACAGCTCCTGAAGGAAGGAGAGGACCTCCGTCACCTCACAACTAAGGGGTGAATAACCTCGAGCTGTGCACCAGCTGGAGAACACCGACCACTTCGAGGCATACAGACGTCGTGTCGACGGAGCTCTAGCCTGAGTGATGGTATTTAGCACTCCCACTGCGAGATCAGCGGGTAACCGTTGAGTGCCCATACATAGAGGGACCACAACTCCGGTTGAGGGTGCCAAATCGAGCCCCTGGCCTGCGAGAGGAGGTCTCTCCTCAACGGTACCGGCCACGGGGCGACATCTGCTAACTGCATCAAATCTGGGAACCATGGTTGGTTCTTCCAAAAAGGTGCTACAAGCAGTATTGAACATCTCATTTCTCTCACCCGTTCTATCACCTGCGGAAGGAGGGAGACGGGAGGGAACGCATAAAGCGGGCAGCACGGCCATCTCCGTGACAGCGCGCTTTCGTTCTTGGAAAAGAATGCGGGGCAGTGAGCGTTTTCGTGGGACGCAAAGAGGTCCACCTCCGCCATGCCAAATCTCTCCCACAACAGCCGGACTGTTTGCGGGTGTAGAGACCATTCGCCCGTAGGAACATTGCCTCTGGACAGCCTGTCTGGACCCAGATTCTGCAGTCCAGGCACATGCACTGCTCTCAGCGAGCGCACGTTGCGCTGAGCCCAAATCAGGAGGCGTTCCGTCAGCCTGCACAGGTTTCGGGACCCGAGACCGACCTGGCGATTTATGTAGGACACCACGGACATGTTGTCCGAACGGACTATGACGTGGTGATCCTTGATATGGGGACAAAAGCCCGTCAGCGTGTTCTCCACTGCCAGCATTTCCAGGCAGTTGATATGATGGAGCTTTTCCCGTTCTGACCATAGGCCCCATCCCGAAGTGGAGGCGTCCGTCGACACCATTTTCACACTCAGGGAAGTCCCCAGGCTTACACCTGATCGGTACCAGCCGTTCGCTGTCCAAGGTGCTAGAGCCGCAACACAGCTCTGATCGACCTTGAAATGCAGCCGGCCAGACGCCCACGCTCTGCGCGGCACCCGAGCCTTCAGCCAGAACTGCAGGGGGCGCATGCGGAGCAGGCCCAGCCGCAGAACCGAAGATGCTGAGGCCATGAAACCCAGCATCTTTTGACAGTGTTTGAGCGACACAGTCGCGCCACAGCGGAAAGAACTCGCTGCACGCTGAATGCCCATCGCGCGCTGTGGTGACAGTCGCGCCGTCATGGAACACGAGTTCAAAACCAAACCCAGAAACAGGATCGTCTGACTGGGGTTCAGCGAACTCTTCACCCAATTGACACTGAGGCCGAGCTTCTCGAGGTGATCGAGTAAAACGGCTCTGTGGTCCATGAGCTCCGCTCATGATCGGGCCAGAACCAGCCAGTCGTCCAAATAATTCAGCACTCGTATGCCTCTGAGTCTAAGAGGAGTGAGCGCTGCATCCATGCACCTCGTAAACGTACGAGGAGCTACGGACAAGCCGAATGGCAGGACTGCAAACTGGTATGCCTGGCCCTCGAAGGTGAATCTCAAATATCGCCTGTGGTTTGACGCTATCTGTATTTGAAAATACGCGTCCTTCAGATCTATTGACATGAACCAGTCCCCTCTGCGAATCTGCGCGAGGAGCTTCCTGGTCGTGAGCATTTTGAAACTGCGTTTCATCAATGCCTGTTCAGCTGTCTTAGATCCAGTATGGGCCGGAGACCCCCGTCTCTCTTGGGCACCAGAAAGTATCTGCTGTACAGCCCCCCCTCGCTTTGAGACACAGGCTCTACAGCCCCTTTGCTCAACAGTTTTGATATTTCGGCCCGAAGTATGTGTGCTACTTCTGTTTTGACCGTAGTTTCGACGCGCGCTGAAAAGCACGGTGGGCATCGAGAAAACTGTAGCGAGTAGCCTCTCTTTATAATGCCTAGCACCCAATCCGAAACCCCTGGAAGCACTGACCATGCATCTGCATGAATGGCTAAGGGCTGGATGCGAAACGCGCTCTGTTGACTGGGCAACGGCGGCGCTCGAGTGTGCTGCGCATCTGAGGCGGGGAGCGCGCTGATCACAGCGGGCAGATCGCTCTTCCTCGACCCCGTTCCGGCGCTTAACCGACTGGAGGGAGGCTGAGCGGGTCCCGTGGGACTCGATATATCTGCGAGTAACCGTGGGCTGCATGTGTGCACTTTTACCACTTTCAACTCGCTGTCTGCCTGTGCAGAATGTACGTGCACGGGCCTCGTTTTTACAGAAGCCCCGCGCCGTATGTGACATAGTGTATGTGGGCACTGGGAAGTGGGCACGTTTACTATGCGGCGCGCTCGACCGATCTGTGTCGATCTTATGTGCGCTAGCCCTGTGTGCAGGGCTGTGCTTACATGTGGAGATGGGCACTGGGTAGTGGGCATCGTCACTGCATTTATAGCACCATCGGCCGTGGCCGGACGAGCATGCACGGGTTTCGTTTTTACAGAAACCACATGACGCGTGTGACATAGTAATTGTGGGCACTGAGGGGTGGGCACGTTTACTATGCAGTGTGCGCGACCGACTTGAGTCGACATTATGGGCGCAGGCCCTGTGTGCAGGGCTGTGCTTACATGTGGAGATGGGCACTGAGGAGTGGGCATCGTCACTACATTTATAGCACCATCGGCCGTGGCCGGACGAACGTGCACGGGTTTCGTTTTTACAGAAACCACAAGACACGTGTGACATAGTGATTGTGGGCACTGAGGAGTGGGCACGTCTACTATGTAGTGCGCGTGATCGACTTGAGTCACTTTTATAGGCACGAGCCCTGTGTGAAGGGCTGTGCTTATATGCGGAGATGGGCACTGAGCAGTGGGCATCGTCACTACATTTATAGCACCATCGGCCGTGGCCGGGACACCAGAAATTACACCTTTTTCGGGAAATATCTGGGTAGCCGTGATAACGGTTTTCGTCTGCAGGCAAGCGGGCAACCATACAGGCTTGCGCATTACAAACAACGCTGAAACAGTCACAATCTCTGGAAACTGAAACAGCGGCGCGCTTAGGTGAGAGCCCGGCCGCAGCGGAACTCGTACACCGGCGCTTCGATGAAGCAGCCATCGTGTGTAGTGCCGACGCAGCGTCATGCAGCATGCGTAGATGGCTTTCCCAGGATGGCTTCGGGGCTCCCGGCCTCACCGTAATCCTCTGCCGCGGTCCCCGCGGCGCGGGGCGACGGCCAGTAGAGCGAGAACGGGTGTCTCGAGCTGCGTTGCTGAAGCTGTTGTGATAACGGCTTTTGTGTGCAGGCAAGCGGGCATCTGTGCAGGCTTGCGCATTGCAGAAAACGCTGAGACAGTCACAATTCCTGGAACTGAAACAGCGGCGCGCTTGGGTGAGAGCTCGGCCACAGCGGAACTCGTACACCTGCGCTTCGATGAAGCAGCCATCGTTAGTAGTGCCGACGCAGCGTCACACAGGAGGCTTTAGATGGCAACACCGCTTTTGCCGCCGTCCAGCAGAGGGCGGACAAAGGTGCGTCGCTATCGCCTGTTCCACCGGCGGAAGTGAGTGGTAGTTCCTGTTTTTAGCATCATCAGTGTGGAGAATGCTAGTGAGACAGACGAACGAGTTCGTGCTGAATATGGAGCGTTCCAAGCCTTCGCCACCTCTTCGTGAAGCTCAGGAAGAAATGAGGCGGGCTTTGAGAAGTACGCTCATCCGAAAGGGAAATACCATCCAGCCGGGAACGAGAGGGGGGGGGGCGCTGGTGCAAACCACTCGCGGCCGAGACTCATCGCGGCCAACACGAGCATTCGCCCCGGCTCCTTCTCGATGTCAGCTCGTCTGCTGGGCTTCTGAGCAGAAGGCGCAAGATCCTCGGAGCTCGCCCAGCCCTCACTGCCCGAAGCTAGCAGAGAGCGCGTGTCCTCTTCCCCCGACGCGGCCCTGAGATCGACTTCCTCGGACGACGCGCCGGCAAACAGCGGGCGCTGCCCACCGGGAAGCGATGCAGGGGGGGCCGGTGAAGCAGGGCGAACCGGCGAGCTCGGTTGAGCTGAAGACGGTTCCGGAATCCGCTGGAAGCGATGCTTTTACGGCGCCTCAGCGCAGCGGAGAATGCAGGCTCAGAGAAAAAAGGCCAGGCGAGTCCTCAGAGTCACCATGGCAACAGCTCACAGTGGGGGCATCCGCCGTCAGCGAGCGAGCGCTGCATGATCTTCACCCAGGCAGGAGACACAGATGACGTACCGGTCTCCCTCGCTGAGTGGGGCTCTGACGAGCCGCAGGAAGGCATCTTAAAAAAGACGCGAGCTCTTTTACGAGTGTGTGTCGCAGGGCGAACACACACACACACATAAAGAACAGCTTGGATATAACAGGATTGAAAGGATATAGGCGCCGGATAGCGCAGCAGGAACGGCAATGGAATTGAATGGAAATTAAGGATAATTTTTTGCTTCAGTAATTCGTGAAAAGAGACTTTTCCCGTAGCGTCTTAGCTAAGACGCAGTACGAGAGAGCTCTCGTAAGAGAACTGTGTTTCTGCAATGCAAAAAACACTATAGTTCATAAGTCAGGAACATCTTTCATGTTGGCAAGTTTTGCAGTTAACATTGTAAAAAGCTACATTCTCTCACTGAGAGAGAAGCTGTATTGCATATGTGGGCTTGTTTTAGCTTTGTTTCACCAGAACCACTAATTAACCATTAGTGCTCTCAGTAGCTCTATACTGATAATCCTGTGCACTGAAGCTGTAACATAAGTTTATATGCATAGAACATCTAACACATTAAAAACTGTGTTTCTGCAATGCAAAAAACACTATAGTTCACAAGTCAGAAACATCTTTCATGTTGGCAAGTTTAGCAGTTAACATTGTAAAAAGCTACATTCTCTCACTGAGAGAGAAGCTGTATTGCATATGTGGGCTTGTTTTAGCTTCGTTTCACCAAAACCACTAACTAAACATTAGTGCTCTCAGTAGCTCTATACTGATAATCCTGTGCACTGAAGCTGTAACATAAGTTTATGTGCATAGAACATCTAACACATTAAAAACTGTGTTTCTGCAATGCAAAAAACACTATAGTTCATAAGCCAGAAACATCTTTCATGTTGGCAAGTTTTGCAGTTAACATTGTAAAAAGCTACATTCTCCCATTGAGAGAGAAGCTGTATTGCATATGTGGGCTTGTTTTAGCTTCGTTTCACCAGAACCACTAATTAAACATTAGTGCTCTCAGTGCCTCTATACTGATAATCCTGTGCACTGAAGCTGAAACATAAGTTTATGTGCATAGAACATCTAACACATTAAGAACTGTTTCTGCAATTCAAAAAAAAAAACTATAGTTCATAAGTCAGGAACATCTTTCATGTTGGCAAGTTTTGCAGTTAACATTGTAAAAAGCTACATTCTCTCACTGAGAGAGAAGCTGTATTGCATATGTGGGCTTGTTTTAGCTTTGTTTCACCAGAACCACTAATTAACCATTAGTGCTCTCAGTAGCTCTATACTGATAATCCTGTGCACTGAAGCTGTAACATAAGTTTATATGCATAGAACATCTAACACATTAAAAACTGTGTTTCTGCAATGCAAAAAACACTATAGTTCACAAGTCAGAAACATCTTTCATGTTGGCAAGTTTTGCAGTTAACATTGTAAAAAGCTACATTCTCTCACTGAGAGAGAAGCTGTATTGCATATGTGGGCTTGTTTTAGCTTCGTTTCACCAAAACCACTAACTAAACATTAGTGCTCTCAGTAGCTCTATACTGATAATCCTGTGCACTGAAGCTGTAACATAAGTTTATGTGCATAGAACATCTAACACATTAAAAACTGTGTTTCTGCAATGCAAAAAACACTATAGTTCATAAGCCAGAAACATCTTTCATGTTGGCAAGTTTTGCAGTTAACATTGTAAAAAGCTACATTCTCTCATTGAGAGAGAAGCTGTATTGCATATGTGGGCTTGTTTTAGCTTCGTTTCACCAGAACCACTAATTAAACATTAGTGCTCTCAGTGGCTCTATACTGATAATCCTGTGCACTGAAGCTGAAACATAAGTTTATGTGCATAGAACATCTAACACATTAAGAACTGTTTCTGCAATTCAAAAAAAAAAACTATAGTTCGTAAGTCAGAAACATCTTTCATGTTGGCAAGCTTTGCAAATTAACATTATAAAAATCTACTTTCTCTCAATGAGAGATAAGCTGTATTGCATATGTGGGCTTGTTTTAGCTTCGTTTCACCAGAACCACTAATTAAACATTAGTGCTCTCAGTGGCTCTATACTGATAATCCTGTGCACTGAAGCTGAAACATACGTTTATGTGCATAGAACATCTAACACGTTAAAAACTGTTTCTGCAATGCAAAAAACACTACAGTTCATAAGTCAGAAACATCTTTCATGTTGGCAAGTTTTGCAGTTAACATTGTAAAGGCTACATTCTCTCACTGAGAGAGAAGCTGTATTGCATATGTGGGCTTGTTTTAGATTTGTTTCACCAGAACCACTAATTAAATATTAGTGCTCTCAGTAGCTCTATACTGATAATCCTGTGCACTGAAGCTGAAACATAAGTTTATGTGTATAGAACATCTAACACATTAAAAACTGTTTCTGAAATGCAAAAAATACTATAGTTCATAAGTCAGAAACATCTTTAATGTTGGCAAGTTTTGCAGTTAACATTGTAAAAGGCTACATTCTCTCACTGAGAGATAAGCTGTATTGCATATGTGGGCTTGTTTTAGCTTCGTTTCACCAGAACCACTAATTAAACATTAGTGCTCTCAGTAGCTCTATACTGATAATCCTGTGCACTGAAGCTGTAACATACGTTTATGCGCATAGAACATCTAACACATTAAAACTGTTTCTGCAATGCAAAAAACACTATAGTTCATAAGTCAGAAACATCTTTCATGTTGGCAAGTTTTGCAGTTAACACTGTAAAAAGCTACATTCTCTCACTGAGAGTTAAGCTGTATTGCATATGTGGGCTTGCTTTAGCTTCGTTTCACCAAAACCACTAATTAACCATTAGTGCTTTTAGTAGATCTATACTGATAATCCTGTGCACTGAAGCTGAAACATAAGTTTATGTGCATAGAACATCTAACACGTTAAAAACTGTTTCTGCAATTCAAAAAAACACTATAGTTCATAAGTCAGAAACATCTTTCATGTTGGCAAGTTTTGCAGTAAACATTGTAAAAAGCTACATTCTCTCACTGAGAGATAAGCTGTATTGCATATGTGGGCTTGTTTTAGCTTTGTTTTACCAGAACCACTAATTAAACATTAGTGCTCTCAGTAGCTCTATACTGATAATCCTGTGCACTAAAGCTGTAACATAAGTTTATGTGCATAGAAAATCTAAGACATTAAAAAATGTGTTTCTGCAATGCAAAAAACTCTATAGTTCATAAGTCAGAAACATCTTTCATGTTGGCAAGTTTTGCAGTTAACATTGTAAAAAGCTACATTCTCTCACTGAGAAATAAGCTGTATTGCATATGTGAGCTTGTTTTAGCTTCGTTTCACCAGAACCACTAATTAACCATTAGTGCTCTCAGTAGCTCTATACTGATAATCCTGTGCACTGAAGCTGTAACATAAGTTTATGTGCTTAGAACATCTAACACATTAAAAACTGTGTTTCTGCAATGCAAAAAAAAAAAAAACTATAGTTCTTAAGTCAGAAACATATTTCATGTTGGTAAGCTTTGCAGTTAACATTATAAAAATCTACATTCTCTCAATGAGAGATAAGCTGTATTGCATATGTGGGCTTGTTTTAGCTTCGTTTCACCAGAACCACTAATTAAACATTAGTGCTCTCAGTGGCTCTATACTGATAATCCTGTCCACTGAAGCTGAAACATAAGTTTATGTGCATAGAACATCTAACACATTAAGAACTGTTTCTGCAATTCAAAAAAAAAAAACTATAGTTCATAAGTCAGGAACATCTTTCATGTTGGCAAGTTTTGCAGTTAACATTGTAAAAAGCTACATTCTCTCACTGAGAGATAAGCTGTATTGCATATGTGGGCTTGTTTTAGCTTTGTTTTACCAGAACCACTAATTAAACATTAGTGCTCTCAGTAGCTCTATACTGATAATCCTGTGCACTAAAGCTGTAACATAAGTTTATGTGCATAGAAAATCTAAGACATTAAAAAATGTGTTTCTGCAATGCAAAAAACTCTATAGTTCATAAGTCAGAAACATCTTTCATGTTGGCAAGTTTTGCAGTTAACATTGTAAAAAGCTACATTCTCTCACTGAGAAATAAGCTGTATTGCATATGTGGGCTTGTTTTAGCTTCGTTTCACCAGAACCACTAATTAACCATTAGTGCTCTCAGTAGCTCTATACTGATAATCCTGTGCACTGAAGCTGTAACATAAGTTTATGTGCTTAGAACATCTAACACATTAAAAACTGTGTTTCTGCAATGCAAAAAAAAAAAAAACTATAGTTCTTAAGTCAGAAACATATTTCATGTTGGTAAGCTTTGCAGTTAACATTATAAAAATCTACATTCTCTCAATGAGAGATAAGCTGTATTGCATATGTGGGCTTGTTTTAGCTTCGTTTCACCAGAACCACTAATTAAACATTAGTGCTCTCAGTGGCTCTATACTGATAATCCTGTCCACTGAAGCTGAAACATAAGTTTATGTGCATAGAACATCTAACACATTAAGAACTGTTTCTGCAATTCAAAAAAAAAAAACTATAGTTCATAAGTCAGAAACATCTTTCATGTTGGCAAGTTTTGCAGTTAACATTGTAAAAAGCTACATTCTCTCACTGAGAGAGAAGCTGTATTGCATATGTGGGCTTGTTTTGGCTTTGTTTCACCAGAACCACTAATTAACCATTAGTGCTCTCAGTAGCTCTATACTGATAATCCTGTGCACTGAAGCTGTAACATAAGTTTATGTGCATAGAACATCTAACACATTAAAAACTGTGTTTCTGCAATGCAAAAAACACTATAGTTCATAAGCCAGAAACATCTTTCATGTTGGCAAGTTTTGCAGTTAACATTGTAAAAAGCTACATTCTCTCATTGAGAGAGAAGCTGTATTGCATATGTGGGCTTGTTTTAGCTTCGTTTCACCAGAACCACTAATTAAACATTAGTGCTCTCAGTGGCTCTATACTGATAATCCTGTGCACTGAAGCTGAAACATAAGTTTATGTGCATAGAACATCTAACACATTAAGAACTGTTTCTGCAATTCAAAATAAAAAACTATAGTTCGTAAGTCAGAAACATCTTTCATGTTGGCAAGCTTTGCAGATTAACATTATAAAAATCTACTTTCTCTCAATGAGAGATAAGCTGTATTGCATATGTGGGCTTGTTTTAGCTTCGTTTCACCAGAACCACTAATTAAACATTAGTGCTCTCAGTGGCTCTATACTGATAATCCTGTGCACTGAAGCTGAAACATACGTTTATGTGCATAGAACATCTAACACGTTAAAAACTGTTTCTGCAATGCAAAAAACACTACAGTTCATAAGTCAGAAACATCTTTCATGTTGGCAAGTTTTGCAGTTAACATTGTAAAAGGCTACATTCTCTCACTGAAAGATAAGCTGTATTGCATATGTGGGCTTGTTTTAGCTTTGTTTCACCAGAACCACTAATTAAACATTAGTGCTCTCAGTAGCTCTATACTGATAATCCTGTGCACTGAAGCTGTAACATAAGTTTATGTGCATAGAAAATCTAACACATTAAAAACTGTGTTTCTGCAATGCAAAAAACTCTATAGTTCATAAGTCAGAAACATCTTTCATGTTGGCAAGTTTTGCAGTTAACATTATAAAAATCTACATTCTCTCAACGAGAGCTAAGCTGAATGGTTTATGTGGGCTTGTTTTAGCTTTGTTTCACCAGAACCACTAATTAAACATTAGTGCTCTCAGTGGCTCTATACTGATAATCCTGTGCACTGAAGCTGAAACATAAGTTTATGTGCATAGAACATCTAACACGTTAAAAACTGTTTCTGCAATGCAAAAAAAAAAAAAACTATAGTTCGTAAGTCAGAAACATCTTTCATGTTGGCAAGTTTTGCAGTTAACATTGTAAAAAGCTACATTCTCTCACTGAGAGATAAGCTGTATTGCATATGTGGGCTTGTTTTAGCTTTGTTTCACCAGAACCACTAATTAACCATTAGTGCTCTCAGTAGCTCTATACTGATAATCCTGTGCACTGAAGCTGTAACATAAGTTTATGTGCATAGAAAATCTAAGACATTAAAAAATGTGTTTCTGCAATGCAAAATACTCTATAGTTCATAAGTCAGAAACATCTTTCATGTTGGCAAGTTTTGCAGTTAACATTGTAAAAAGCTACATTCTCTCACTGAGAGATAAGCTGTATTGCATATGTGGGCTTGTTTTAGCTTCGTTTCACCAGAACCACTAATTAAACATTAGTGCTCTCAGTAGCTCTATACTGATAATCCTGTGCACTGAAGCTGTAACATAAGTTTATGTGCATAGAAAATCTAACACATTAAAAACTGTGTTTCTGCAATGCAAAAACTCTATAGTTCATACGTCAGAAACATCTTTCATGTTGGCAAGTTTTGCAGTTAACATTGTAAAAAGCTACATTCTCTCACTGAGAGATACGCTGTATTGCATATGTGGGCTTGTTTTAGCTTCGTTTCACCAGAACCACTAATTAAACATTAGTGCTCTCAGTAGCTCTATACTGATAATCCTGTGCACTGAAGCTGTAACATACGTTTATGCGCATAGAACCTCTAACACATTAAAACTGTTTCTGCAATGCAAAAAACACTATAGTTCATAAGTCAGAAACATCTTTCATGTTGGCAAGTTTTGCAGTTAACACTGTAAAAAGCTACATTCTCTCACTGAGAGTTAAGCTGTATTGCATATGTGGGCTTGCTTTAGCTTCGTTTCACCAAAACCACTAATTAACCATTAGTGCTTTTAGTAGATCTATACTGATAATCCTGTGCACTGAAGCTTTAACATAGGTTTATGTGCATAGAACATCTAACACATTAAAAACTTTGTTTCTGCAATGCAAAAAATACTATAGTTCATAAGTCAGAAACATCTTTCATGTTGGAAGGTTTTGCAGTTAACAATGTAAAAAGCTACATTCCCTCACTGAGAGATAAGCTGTATTGCATATGTGGGCTTGTTTTAGCTTCGTTTCACCAGAACCACTAATTAAACATTAGTGCTCTCAGTAGCTCTATACTGATAATCCTGTGCACTGAAGCTGTAACATAAGTTTATGTGCATAGAAAATCTAACACATTAAAAACTGTGTTTCTGCAATGCAAAAAACTCTATAGTTCATAAGTCAGAAACATCTTTCATGTTGGCAAGTTTTGCAGTTAACATTATAAAAATCTACATTCTCTCAACGAGAGCTAAGCTGAATTGTTTATGTGGGCTTGTTTTAGCTTCTTTTTACCAGAACCACTAATTAAACATTAGTGCTCTCAGTGGCTCTATACTGATAATCCTGTGCACTGAAGCTGAAACATAAGTTTATGTGTATAGAACATCTAACACATTAAAAACTGTTTCTGAAATGCAAAAAATACTATAGTTCATAAGTCAGAAACATCTTTCATGTTGGCAAGTTTTGCAGTTAACATTGTAAAAAGCTACATTCTCTCACTGAGAAATAAGCTGTATTGCATATGTGGGCTTGTTTTAGCTTCGTTTCACCAGAACCACTAATTAACCATTAGTGCTCTCAGTAGCTCTATACTGATAATCCTGTGCACTGAAGCTGTAACATAAGTTCCCTTTCAAGGGAACTTCGAACTGCGTCCTCTGAGGGGACACTATGGGGAACACCTCGTCGTGACCCGTGTCTGAAGCATACTTTGAAAAACGCCAACGTGTTGGCCGGCGACAGCCTCTGACGTCACTACCAGCGCGACTATAAATACGCGCCCGTAGGACCCGTCACTATCTTCTTCGTCTTCAGTTGACTGTTTTGTTTGAAGCGTGCATCTGAGAAACGACCAAAACGGTAAGAGCGATCTATTACTGTTTTCATCATGGCTTCCACTAGCAAGGCGTTTAGACAGTGTGTGCATCCGTGTCAGCGTTATCTGACACCCGATGACACGCACACTCTTTGCGTCTCTTGTTTGGGCGAAGAGCACGCGCGCGATGTCCTTGAGGGGGCGGTCTGCGTGCACTGCGAGCGTTTCTCTCTGAGAAAGCTCCACTCTCGTTTGTCTCTCTTTTCGAGGAAAGAGGGACAGCCATCTGGATCCCGCGGCTCAGGTCCCGCCGTTGCCGAGGCACGGAGGAGAATGAGCTCGTGGGGATCACAAATGGATCTCGCTGAGGAGTGTAGAGAGGGACCTTCCTTTTCACACTCTCTGGCGGCGAACGAGAGCGAACTTCGGGAGGCAGATGTGGTATCATTAACCCATTCTGACACTGAAGTTAGTGCTCTGCTGGGTTCTACCCAGGAAGAGCAGGAGATGTCTGAGAGTGGTGAAGAAGCTGAGGCTGAGCCTTCTCAATCCTCCTGTCCCGCGTATGAGGAGCTGTTAGAGGTTATGGATCGCGCCACGGCAAAATTAGATTTGCCATGGAAGCGTGCCAGCAAGGTGGCGCCACGAGGTCGCCTTGCTGAGCGGTACTTGTCTGACCATAGCCCTCCAGCCCAGGTGAGCCTTCCATTCTTGCCTGACTTGCATGCAGAAGTCGAAAAGGAATGGAAGAGGCCGTTTTCCTCTCGCATCCACCGGTTTCAGCATACGAGCTATGCTAATATCGAGGGCTTGCATGAGAACGGCTATGAGAGGATGCCCCCTGTAGAAGAGACGCTGGCTTGCTATCTCTCTGTGGGGCAAACATCCTCTCTTAAATCTCCCGCTTTGCCATCTAAGCCCCTCCAAGATACATCCCGCTTAAATGGCAGGTCATACGCGGCAGCCGGTCAGGCTGTGGCTTCACTGCACACGATGGCGGTGCTCCAGGCCTACCAGGCTGACCTGCTGAAGGACCTGGATACAGGTGAGGGCCTTTCACCTGACCAGGTAGCCGAGCTGCGCCGCACCACAGACCTCTCTCTCCGAGCTACCAAGCAGGCCGCCTCCGCCATGGGCAGGTCTATGGCGGCCATGGTGGTGACGGAGAGACATCTATGGGTGAACCTGGCTGACATCGGGAAGGAAGAAAGGGGGTTTCTTCTCGATGCTCCGGTCTCGCCTTCTGAGCTTTTTGGTACCTCCATCGAGATGGTGGTCGGGAAGTTCAGGGAGGCAAGGGCGCGCTCAGCGGCCTTTAAATCCTTCATTCCACGAAGGTCCAGGTCCGAGCCCGAGCAACTCAGGGGTCCTGGCTCATCTCGATCTGAGGGTCGTAGAGGGGCGCAGAAGGCTAGTGTTGCGGCTCGCGCTCCTCCCCCGCCTAAGGGCAGGGGCAAGAGGAACCGCGGGTCACGGAGCGGTAAGCAGGGTCTGAGGGACGTGATTCGGACGAGGCAGCGTCCTCGCCCGGGTCAGAGCGGTAGTATGACCTAGTAGCTCCGGATGTTTTTAACCTCTGTTTTTAACCTCTGTTTTTTGTCCTCCCCTGCCTAATTCCCCTGTAGCCACCAGCTTCCACCTGATCGAGGTTAGGTGGACGGTCTCTCACATAACAGTCTCCTTCTGGACCTATGATGTTTTGGTTGGTTCTATGTTCATAGCAACCGCCTTACTGACGGTCTGGACCAGAAGGGGGCGCCCCGCAGCGGGACTCCAGTACAGGAGGGTGGGTGAGTAGGTAACCCTTGCTCTACCTGTTTATGGACGTTATGTTGCTGGTGGTTATATGTCTACTAACAATCTCTGTGAGTTTCCTTACAGTAGCTAGGTGGCCAAAGAATTGGCACAGCACTGCAGGGAATTCCATAGATGTCCGGCTAGAGGACGCAGTGTCTCGTTTCCCTCTCAGGGAACCATGGTTACATTCGTAACCTGAGACGTTCCCTTTCAAGGGAACTTCGAACTGCGTCCTCTGAGGGGCCGCCTGGCGAGGTGATGCTCCCCTCGCCTAGAAAAGAGGGTTGGAGCTCACCGCTCCCGTGCGATCCAGCGCCTCTGCGATGCTTGGGAACCTCTCTGTACACACGCTTGCCTGTGTACTTTCTCAAAGCCACATAAGTGGTAAGTGTGCACGCAAGACTCTGCGCACTTTCTGAAATCCACATAAAGTGGTAAGTGTGCACGCAAGACTCTGCGCACTTTCTAAAATCCTGTATGGTAAGGGTTACGCGCTCCGCTTCGTTCCCTTTCTTGGGATGATTCGCCCCCGGTGTTCCTTGGGCTTCATCCAACCAGTGTGTATTTGTTATGCACCTCAAGCATCGCTTCCCTCAACATGAGGGGCTGGGTGGTCTCCCTGGAGATTTGGCTCCCACATACTGTGCGTCTCCACTAAATAGCATATTGTGGTTTTCAGATAGTAGGCTTCACCAGGTCTCTCTGAAGGTGAGCTCCCACGTTCGGTGGTCGCCAGGTAGTAGGCCTCACCAGGCCTCCCTGGAGATTTAGCTCCCACATACTATGCGTTTCCACGGAATAGCATGTTGTGGCTTTTTTCAGATAGTAGGCTTCACCAGGTCTCTCTGAAGACGAGCTCCCACATACTGTGGTTGCCAGGTAGTAGGCCTCACCAGGCCTCCCTGGAGATTTAGCTCCCACATATTGTGCGTTCCACTAAATAGCACATTGTGGTTTTCAGATAGTAGGCTTCATCAGGTCTCTCTGAAGACGAGCTCCCACATACTGTGGTTGCCAGGTGGTAGGCCTCACCAGGCCTCCCTGGAGATTTAGCTCCCACATATTGTGCGTTCCACTAAATAGCACATTGTGGTTTTCAGATAGTAGGCTTCATCAGGTCTCTCTGAAGACGAGCTCCCACATACTGTGGTTGCCAGGTGGTAGGCCTCACCAGGCCTCCCTGGAGATTTAGCTCCCACATACTGTGCGTTTCATAAAGAAAATACGAGCTCCCCCGATTTGTGGATGTCAGGTGGTAGGCCTCACCAAGCCTCCCTGGAGTTGAGTTCCATATTGCTTTCAGTTTCCACTGAGGTGGTTATCTGGTAACAGATAGTAAGCCTCTCTAGGCCTCTCTGTAGATGAACTCCCACATATTGTGGTTATCAGGTAGCAGGCTTCACAGGCCTCTCTGAATGTGAGCTCCCACATACTGTGGTTGTCAGGTAACCTTTCAGTACACACGCTTGCCTGTGTACTTTCTCAAATCCACGTAAAGTGGTAAGTGTGCACGCAAGACTCTGCGCACTTTCTGAAATCCACGTAAAGTGGTAAGTGTGCACGCAAGACTCTGCGCACTTTCTAAAATCCTGTATGGTAAGGGTTACGCGCTCCACTTCGTTCCCTTTCTCGGGATGATTCGCCCCGGTGTTCCTTGGGCTTCATCCAACCGGTGTGTACTTATTGTACACCCCAAGCCCCCTCAACTTGGGGGGGCTGTGTGGGCAATTCTCGGGTAGTTCAGCAGCACCCCCCTTTTCTGAAAGGGTCACCTATGAGCATGCTGCTCGGAGCTCGGAGTCTTCCTCTCTTGGGAGACTGATTCCCGGTTCTTCAGAGCGCTCCAGTACCACATACTGTTTGAGACGCTCTGTGAGAGCAGGCATCCTGCTGAGGCAGGGGCTGAGGCCTCCAATTGCTCTGCTCCCGGGCCATTCTTCTACGAGCTGCTCTGACAGAGTCCCACGAGAACCCCTCCTTAGAACAGTATTTTAAATCCATGTTATGGTAAGTGTGCACGGGAGTCTTTGCGCACTTTCTAAAATCCACATTGTGGTAAGTTCGCACGCTAGTCTCTGCGTTCTTTCTAAAATCCCTAGATGGTAAGGGCTTCGCGCTGCTGCTTCGTGCCCTTTTCTTGAGTTGGTTTAAGCCCCGTTCATCTTGGGCACCACTCCACCTAGGTATCCTCGGATACCTATCTAGAACAGGGCGCCGCTACTAGAGTGCTGTAGGGACAGCCCTTTCGGCAGGTTTTTGCGAAAGCTAGCAGTAGCCCCTGTGTGACAGGCAAAGACTTGGTAGAGGAAAGTGCCAGGCTCTTAGCCGTATCCCTTTAAAGGAATCTCCGTGATTCCAAGCCTTTAGCTCTACCCCGGGCCAAGGCCCTACAGGATAAGTTGGGTATGTAGCTTAGGCCTTTGGCCGTAAGGGATAATGTCATAAGGCAGCCGTCAGACCGTCCCAGGGGCGACTCCCGGTGAAGAGAAAAGCGGTAGAGTTGGTACTTAGTGTTTGCCATGATTCTGGTCTGCACTCCCCTCAGCATGGCGGCGTGGGTATACTGTTCCCCATAGTGTCCCCTCAGAGGACGCAGTTCGAAGTTCCCTTGAAAGGGAACGTCTCAGGTTACGAATGTAACCATGGTTCCCTGAGAGGGAACGAGACACTGCGTCCTCTAGCTCCCTGCCATGCTTCGGACGCAAGCTTCACGAAGAAGATAGTGACGGGTCCTACGGGCGCGTATTTATAGTCGCGCTGGTAGTGACGTCAGAGGCTGTCGCCGGCCAACACGTTGGCGTTTTTCAAAGTATGCTTCAGACACGGGTCACGACGAGGTGTTCCCCATAGTGTCCCCTCAGAGGACGCAGTGTCTCGTTCCCTCTCAGGGAACCATGGTTACATTCGTAACCTGAGACGTTTATGTGCTTAGAACATCTAACACATTAAAAACTGTGTTTATGCAATGCAAAAAAAAAAAAAAGCTATAGTTCTTAAGTCAGAAACATATTTCATGTTGGCAAGCTTTGCAGTTAACATTATAAAAATCTACATTCTCTCAATGAGAGATAAGCTGTATTGCATATGTGGGCTTGTTTTAGCTTCGTTTCACCAGAACCACTAATTAAACATTAGTGCTCTCAGTGGCTCTATACTGATAATCCTGTGCACTGAAGCTGAAACATAAGTTTATGTGCATAGAACATCTAACACGTTAAAAACTGTTTCTGTAATGCAAAAAAAAAAAAAAAACTATAGTTCGTAAGTCAGAAACATCTTTCATGTTGGCAAGTTTTGCAGTTAACATTGTAAAAAGCTACATTCTCTCACTGAGAGATAAGCTGTATTGCATATGTGGGCTTGTTTTAGCTTTGTTTCACCAGAACCACTAATTAACCATTATTGCTCTCAGTAGCTCTATTCTGATAATCCTGTGCACTGAAGCTGTAACATAAGTTTATGTGCATAGAAAATCTAAGACATTAAAAAATGTGTTTCTGCATTGCAAAAAACTCTATAGTTCATAAGTCAGAAACATCTTTCATGTTGGCAAGTTTTGCAGTTAACATTGTAAAAAGCTACATTCTCTCACTGAGAGATAAACTGTATTGCATATGTGGGCTTGTTTTAGCTTTGTTTCACCAGAACCACTAATTAAACATTAGTGCTCTCAGTAGCTCTATACTGATAATCCTGTGCACTGAAGCTGTAACATAAGTTTATGTGCATAGAAAATCTAACACATTAAAAACTGTGTTTCTGCAATGCAAAAACTCTATAGTTCATACGTCAGAAACATCTTTCATGTTGGCAAGTTTTGCAGTTAACATTGTAAAAAGCTACATTCTCTCACTGAGAGATACGCTGTATTGCATATGTGGGCTTGTTTTAGCTTCGTTTCACCAGAACCACTAATTAAACATTAGTGCTCTCAGTAGCTCTATACTGATAATCCTGTGCACTGAAGCTGTAACATACGTTTATGCGCATAGAACCTCTAACACATTAAAACTGTTTCTGCAATGCAAAAAACACTATAGTTCATAAGTCAGAAACATCTTTCATGTTGGCAAGTTTTGCAGTTAACACTGTAAAAAGCTACATTCTCTCACTGAGAGTTAAGCTGTATTGCATATGTGGGCTTGCTTTAGCTTCGTTTCACCAAAACCACTAATTAACCATTAGTGCTTTTAGTAGATCTATACTGATAATCCTGTGCACTGAAGCTTTAACATAGGTTTATGTGCATAGAACATCTAACACATTAAAAACTTTGTTTCTGCAATGCAAAAAAATACTATAGTTCATAAGTCAGAAACATCTTTCATGTTGGCAAGTTTTGCAGTTAACAATGTAAAAAGCTACATTCCCTCACTGAGAGATAAGCTGTATTGCATATGTGGGCTTGTTTTAGCTTCGTTTCACCAGAACCACTAATTAAACATTAGTGCTCTCAGTAGCTCTATACTGATAATCCTGTGCACTGAAGCTGTAACATAAGTTTATGTGCTTAGAACATCTAACAAATTAAAAACTGTGTTTCTGCAATGCAAAAAAAAATAACTATAGTTCGTAAGTCAGAAACATCTTTCATGTTGGCAAGCTTTGCAGTTAACATTATAAAAATCTACATTCTCTCAATGAGAGATAAGATGTATTGCATATGTGGGCTTGTTTTAGCTTCGTTTCACCAGAACCACTAATTAAACATTAGTGTTCTCAGTGGCTCTATACTGATAATCCTGTGCACTGAAGCTGAAACATGAGTTTATGTGCATAGAACATCTAACACGTTAAAAACTGTTTCTGCAATGCAAAAAAACACTATAGTTCATAAGTCAGAAACATCTTTCATGTTGGCAAGTTTTGCAGTAAACATTGTAAAAAGCTACATTCTCTCACTGAGAGATAAGCTGTATTGCATATGTGGGCTTGTTTTAGGTTTGTTTTACCAGAACCACTAATTAAACATTAGTGCTCTCAGTAGCTCTATACTGATAATCCTGTGCACTGAAGCTGTAACATAAGTTTATGTGCATACAAAATCTAAGACATTAAAAAATGTGTTTCTGCAATGCAAAAAACTCTATAGTTCATAAGTCAGAAACATCTTTCATGTTGGCAAGTTTTGCAGTTAACATTGTAAAAAGCTACATTCTCTCACTGAGAGATAAGCTGTATTGCATATGTGGGCTTGTTTTAGCTTCGTTTCACCAGAACCACTAATTAACCATTAGTGCTCTCAGTAGCTCTATACTGATAATCCTGTGCACTGAAGCTGTAACATAAGTTTATGTGCTTAGAAAATCTAACACATTAAAAACTGTGTTTCTGCAATGCAAAAAACACTATAGTTCATAAGTTAGAAACATCTTTCATGTTGGCAAGTTTTGCAGTTAACATTGTAAAAAGCTACATTCTCTCACTGAGAGACAAGCTGTATTGCAGTAGTGGGCTTGTTTTAGCTTCGTTTCACCAGAACCACTAATTAACCATTAGTGCTCTCAGTAGCTCTATACTGACAATCCTGTGCACTGAAGCTGTAACATAAGTTTATATGCATAGAACATCTAACACATTAAAAACTGTTTCTGCAATGCAAAAACACTATAGTTCATAAGTCAGAAACATCTTTCATGTTGGCAAGTTTTGCAGTTAACATTGTAAAAAGCTAGTCTCTCACTGAGAGAGAAGCTGTATTGCATATGTGGGCTTGTTTTAGCTTCGTTTCACCACAACCACTGATTAAACATTAGTCCTCTCAGTAGCTCTATACTGATAATCCTGTGCACTGAAGCTGTAACATAAGTTTATGTGCATAGAAAATCTAACACATTAAAAACTGTGTTTCTGCAATGCAAAAAACTCTATAGTTCATAAGTCAGAAACATCTTTCATGTTGGCAAGTTTTGCAGTTAACATTGTAAAAAGCTACATTCTCTCACTGAGAGATAAGCTGTATTGCATATGTGGGCTTGTTTTAGCTTTGTTTCACCAGAACCACTAATTAAACATTAGTGCTCTCAGTAGCTCTATACTGATAATCCTGTGCACTGAAGCTGTAACATACGTTTATGCGCATAGAACATCTAACACATTAAAACTGTTTCTGCAATGCAAAAAACACTATAGTTCATAAGTCAGAAACATCTTTCATGTTGGCAAGTTTTGCAGTTAACATTGTAAAAAGCTACATTCTCTCACTGAGAGTTAAGCTGTATTGCATATGTAGGCTTGCTTTAGCTTCGTTTCACCAAAACCACTAATTAACCATTAGTGCTTTTAGTAGATCTATACTGATAATCCTGTGCACTGAAGCTGTAACATAGGTTTATGTGCTTAGAACATCTAACAAATTAAAAACTGTGTTTCTGCAATGCAAAAAAAAATAACTATAGTTCGTAAGTCAGAAACATCTTTCATGTTGGCAAGCTTTGCAGTTAACATTATAAAAATCTACATTCTCTCAATGAGAGATAAGCTGTATTGCATATGTGGGCTTGTTTTAGCTTCGTTTCACCAGAACCACTAATTAAACATTAGTGCTCTCAGTAGCTCTATACTGATAATCCTGTGCACTGAAGCTATAACATAAGTTTATGTGCTTAGAACATCTAACAAATTAAAAACTGTGTTTCTGCAATGCAAAAAAAAAAAACTATAGTTCGTAAGTCAGAAACATCTTTCATGTTGGCAAGCTTTGCAGTTAACATTATAAAAATCTACATTCTCTCAATGAGAGATAAGCTGTATTGCATATGTGGGCTTGTTTTAGCTTCGTTTCACCAGAACCACTAATTAAACATTAGTGCTCTCAGTGGCTCTATACTGATAATCCTTTGCACTGAAGCTGAAACATAAGTTTATGTGCATAGAACATCTAACACGTTAAAAACTGTTTCTGCAATGCAAAAAAACACTATAGTTCATAAGTCAGAAACATCTTTCATGTTGGCAAGTTTTGCAGTTAACATTGTAAAAAGCTACATTCTCTCACTGAGAGAGAAGCTGTATTGCATATGTGGGCTTGTTTTGGCTTTGTTTCACCAGAACCACTAATTAACCATTAGTGCTCTCAGTAGCTCTATACTGATAATCCTGTGCACTGAAGCTGTAACATAAGTTTATGTGCATAGAACATCTAACACATTAAAAACTGTGTTTCTGCAATGCAAAAAACACTATAGTTCATAAGCCAGAAACATCTTTCATGTTGGCAAGTTTTGCAGTTAACATTGTAAAAAGCTACATTCTCTCATTGAGAGAGAAGCTGTATTGCATATGTGGGCTTGTTTTAGCTTCGTTTCACCAGAACCACTAATTAAACATTAGTGCTCTCAGTGGCTCTATACTGATAATCCTGTGCACTGAAGCTGAAACATAAGTTTATGTGCATAGAACATCTAACACATTAAGAACTGTTTCTGCAATTCAAAATAAAAAACTATAGTTCGTAAGTCAGAAACATCTTTCATGTTGGCAAGCTTTGCAGATTAACATTATAAAAATCGTACTCGGTTACTAAACGTAACCTCGGTTCTCTCTAGAAGAGCGAACGAGTACTGCGTCTTAGCTAAGACGCTACGGGAAAAGTCTCTTTTCACGAAATACTGAAGCAAAAAATTATCCTTAATTTTGTATTTTTGTAAAGCGCATTTGCAGCAGTACACAGCCATAGGCGAGACGGCTCGTTCGCTCATTGGCTTGTTCTGCGGCAACTGCACAGCCTATCGAGCGCGGGCTGATGCAACATCAGACCAATAAGGGCGCTTCGCGCCCTTCTTGCCACTTCCCGCCGAAACGGGTGTGGCCCAACCTATAAAAGGAGCTCGAAAAGGCTGACTCACCTGATTTATTTCATCGCCGAAGCGAACCAGAGTGAATCGTGCGCACGGCAGAGAACGCAGTACTCGTTCGCTCTTCTAGAGAGAACCGAGGTTACGTTTAGTAACCGAGTACGTTCTCTTACGAGAGCTCTCTCGTACTGCGTCTTAGCTAAGACGCTACGGGAACCCAATGTAAAACGCCGTGCGCGCAGGGATCACACACCAATAAACCTGAAGCAACGCCCAGGATTTACAGTGCACAGTCACCTGAGGGACTCACAGAGAGTCCAGGACAGAAAAGGGAAAAAGCCCTCCGTCCCATATCTAGCAGCATCCGTAGATGCGGCAATATGACGTCACACAGCCGAGGCAAGGCCTGACCAATGTGGCAATGCGGGTCTTAGGCAGTACTGCCCATATAACAGTCGGCAGCGCATAGCGCTCGTGAACTCAGAATTCCCCTCAGGGCCCTGATTCGCCTATACCGACAGCAGCCTTGCTTGCAAGGCGGGAACCTCCAGGTTATAGAACCTGATAAATGTAGACGGCGAGGCCCAACCTGCCGCCATACATATATCCTGCAAGGAGATCCCAGTAGACCACGCCCACGACGAGGCGATGCCTCTTGTGGAGTGTGCTCTGACGCCCAACGGGCACTGAAGGCCCCTGGAAGCGTAAGCTAACGCTATGGCGTCAACTATCCATCTGGATAGAGTCTGTCTCGAAACAGCCATTCCCTTGGAACGCCCACCGAACGAGACAAATAGCTGCTCCGTCTGCCGAAAGGCAGCAGAGCGAGACACATAAGCTCTTAAAACCCTGACAGGGCAAAGAAGACTCGAGTCTCCATCCTCCCCTGACACCGGCAGGGCAGACAGGGCAATAACCTGAGCCCGAAACGGTGTGTTGAGGGATTTCGGCACATAACAGTGCCTAGGTTTGAGTATGAATCTTAAGTCAATGGGCCCAAACTCCAAGCACGACTGGCTCACCGAGAGCGCGTGCAAATCACCCACACACTTCACAGAAGCGAGAGCCAACAAGAATACTGTCTTGAACGACAGATGCTGAAGGCTAATCGATTGGATAGGCTTGAAAGGGGGACCTTTCAAGGCCTCCAAAAACCGCCGTGAGGTCCCACATAGGGACTGACGGAGGTCTGGGAGGATTCAGCCTCCTAGCTCCTCTGAGGAACCGGATGACTAAATCATTCCTTCCTATTGACTGACCGGACGCCGTTTCAGAAAACGCCGCGATGGCAGCCACATAAACTTTGAGCGTGGATGGGGCTCTGCCCTTATCCAACAGCTCCTGAAGGAAGGAGAGGACCTCCGTCACCTCACAACTAAGGGGTGAATAACCTCGAGCTGTGCACCAGCTGGAGAACACCGACCACTTCGAGGCATACAGACGTCGTGTCGACGGAGCTCTAGCCTGAGTGATGGTATTTAGCACTCTCACTGCGAGATCAGCGGGTAACCATTGAGTGCCCATACATAGAGGGACCACAACTCCGGTTGAGGGTGCCAAATCGAGCCCCTGGCCTGCGAGAGGAGGTCTCTCCTCAATGGTACCGGCCACGGGGCGACATCTGCTAACTGCATCAAATCTGGGAACCATGGTTGGTTCTTCCAAAGAGGTGCTACAAGCAGTATTGAACATCTCGTTTCTCTCACCCGTTCTATCACCTGCGGAAGGAGGGAGACGGGAGGGAACGCATAAAGCGGGCAGCACGGCCATCTCCGTGACAGCGCGCTTTCGTTCTTGGAAAAGAACGCGGGGCAGTGAGCGTCTTCGTGGGACGCAAAGAGGTCCACCTCCGCCATGCCAAATCTCTGCCACAACAGCCGGACTGTTTGCGGGTGTAGAGACCATTCGCCCGTAGGAACATTGCCTCTGGACAGCCTGTCTGGACCCAGATTCTGCAGTCCAGGCACATGCACTGCTCTCAGCGAGCACACGTTGCGCTGAGCCCAAATCAGGAGGCGTTCCGTCAGCCTGCACAGGTTTCGGGACCCGAGACCGACCTGGCGATTTATGTAGGACACCACGGACATGTTGTCCGAACGGACTATGACGTGGTGATCCTTGATATGGGGACAAAAGCGCGTCAGCGCGTTCTCCACTGCCAGCATTTCCAGGCAGTTGATATGATGGAGCTTTTCCCATTCTGACCATAGGCCAAAGGACGGTCTGCCTGATCGGTACCAGCCGTTCGCTGTCCAAGGTGCTAGAGCCGCAACACAGCTCTGATCGACCTTGAAATGCAGCCGGCCAGACGCCCACGCTCTGCGCGGCACCCGAGCCTTCAGCCAGAACTGCAGGGGGCGCATGCGGAGCAGGCCCAGCCGCAGAACCGGAGATGCTGAGGCCATGAAACCCAGCATCTTTTGACAGTGTTTGAGCGACACAGTCGCGCCACAGCGGAAAGAACTCGCTGCACGCTGAATGCCCATCGCGCGCTGTGGTGACAGCCGCGCAGTCATGGAACACGAGTTCAGAACTATACCCAGAAACAGGATCGTCTGACTGGGGTTCAGCGAACTCTTCACCCAATTGACACTGAGGCCGAGCTTCTCGAGGTGATCGAGTAAAACGGCTCTGTGGTCCATGAGCTCCGCTCATGATCGGGCCAGAACCAGCCAGTCGTCCAAATAATTCAGCACTCGTGTGCCTCTGAGTCTAAGAGGAGCGAGCGCTGCATCCATGCACCTCGTAAACGTACGAGGAGCTACGGACAAGCCGAATGGCAGGACTGCAAACTGGTATGCCTGGCCCTCGAAGGCGAATCTCAAATATCGCCTGTGGTTTGACGCTATCTGTATTTGAAAATACGCGTCCTTCAGATCTATTGACATGAACCAGTCCCCTCTGCGAATCTGCGCGAGGAGCTTCCTGGTCGTGAGCATTTTGAAACTGCGTTTCATCAATGCCTGTTCAGCTGTCTTAGATCCAGTATGGGCCGGAGACCCCCGTCTCTCTTGGGTACCAGAAAGTATCTGCTGTACAGCCCCCCCTCGCTTTGAGACACAGGCTCTACAGCCCCTTTGCTCAACAGTTTTGATATTTCGGCCCGAAGTATGTGTGCTACTTCTGTTTTGACCGTAGTTTCGACGCGCGCTGAAAAGCACGGTGGGCGTCGAGAAAACTGTAGCGTGTAGCCTCTCTTTATAATGCCTAGCACCCAATCCGAAACCCCTGGAAGCACTGACCATGCATTTGCATGAATGGCTAAGGGCTGGATGCGAAACGCGCTCTGTTGACTGGGCAACGGCGGCGCTCGAGTGTGCTGCGCATCTGAGGCGGGGAGCGCGCTGATCACAGCGGGCAGATCGCTCTTCCTCGACCCCGTTCCGGCGCTTAACCAACTGGAGGGAGGCTGAGCGGGTCCCGTGGGACTCGATATATCTGCGAGTAACCGTGGGCTGCATGTGTGCACTTTTACCACTTTAAACTCGCTGTCTGCCTGTGCAGAATGTACGTGCACGGGCCTCATTTTTACAGAAGCCCCGCGCCGTATGTGACATAGTGTATCTGGGCACTGGGAAGTGGGCACGTTTACTATGCGGCGCGCTCGACCGATCTGTGTCGATCTTATGTGCGCTAGCCCTGTGTGCAGGGCTGTGCTTATATGTGGAGATGGGCACTGGGTAGTGGGCATCGTCACTGCATTTATAGCACCATCGGCCGTGGCCGGACGAGCATGCACGGGTTTCGTTTTTACAGAAACCACATGACGCGTGTGACATAGTAATTGTGGGCACTGAGGGGTAGGCACGTTTACTATGCAGTGTGCGCGACCGACTTGAGTCGACATTATGGGCGCAGGCCCTGTGTGCAGGGCTGTGCTTACATGTGGAGATGGGCACTGAGGAGTGGGCATCGTCACTGCATTTATAGCACCATCGGCCGTGGCCGGACGAACGTGCACGGATTTCGTTTTTACAGAAACCACATGACGCGTGTGACATAGTGATTGTGGGCACTGAGGAGTGGGCACGTCTACTATGTAGTGCGCGTGATCGCTTTTATAGGCGCGAGCCCTGTGTGAAGGGCTGTGCTTATATGCGGAGATGGGCACTGAGCAGTGGGCATCGTCACTACATTTATAGCACCATCGGCCGTGGCCGGGACACCAGAAATTACACCTTTTTCGGGAAATATCTGGGTAGCCGTGATAACGGTTTTCGTGTGCAGGCAAGCGGGCAACTGTACAGGTTTGCGCATTGCAAACAACGCTGAAATAGTCACAATCTCTGGAAACTGAAACAGCGGCGCGCTTAGGTGAGAGCCCGGCCGCAGCGGAACTCGTACACTGGCGCTTCGATGAAGCAGCCATCGTGTGTAGTGCCGACGCAGCGTCATGCAGCATGCGTAGATGGCTTTCCCAGGATGGCTTCGGGGCTCCCGGCCTCACCGTAATCCTCTGCCGCGGTCCCCGCGGCGCGGGGCGACGGCCAGTAGAGCGAGAACGGGGGTCTCGAGCTGCGTTGCTGAAGCTGTTGTGATAACGGCTTTTGTGTGCAGGCAAGCGGGCAACTGTGCAGGCTTGCGCATTGCAGAAAACGCTGAGACAGTCACAATTCCTGGAACTGAAACAGCGGCGTGCTTGGGTGAGAGCTCGGCCACAGCGGAACTCGTACACCTGCGCTTCGATGAAGCAGCCATCGTTAGTAGCGCCGACGCAGCGTCACACAGGAGGCTTTAGATGGCAACACCGCTTTTGCCGCCGTCCAGCAGAGGGCGGACAAAGGTGCGTCGCTATCACCTGTTCCACCGGCGGAAGTGAGTGGTAGTTCCTGTTTTTAGCATCATCAGTGTGGAGAATGCTAGTGAGACAGACGAACGAGTTCGTGCTGAATATGGAGCGTTCCAAGCCTTCGCCACCTCTTCGTGAGGCTCAGGAAGAAATGAGGCGGGCTTTGAGAAGTACGCTCATCCGAAAGGGAAATACCATCCAGCCGGGAACGAGAGGGGGGGCGCTGGTGCAAACCACTCGCGGCCGAGACTCATCGCGGCCAACACGATCATTCGCCCCGGCTCCTTCTCGATGTCAGCTCGTCTGCTGGGCTTCTGAGCAGAAGGCGCGAGATCCTCGGAGCTCGCCCAGCCCTCACTGCCCGAAGCTAGCAGAGAGCGCGTGTCCTCTTCCCCCGACGCGGCCCTGAGATCGACTTCCTCGGACGACGCGCCGGCAAACAGCGGGCGCTGCCCACCGGGAAGCGATGCAGGGGGGGGCCGGTGAAGCAGGGCGAACCGGCGAGCTCGGTTGAGCTGAAGACGGTTCCGGAATCCGCTGGAAGCGATGCTTTTACGGCGCCTCAGCGCAGCGGAGAATGCAGGCTCAGAGAAAAAGGCCAGGCGAGTCCTCAGAGTCACCATGGCAACAGCTCGCAGTGGGGGCATCCGCCGTCAGCGAGCGAGCGCTGCATGATCTTCACCCAGGCAGGAGACACAGATGACGTACCGGTCTCCCTCGCTGAGTGGGGCTCTGACGAGCCGCAGGAAGGCATCTTAAAAAAGACGCGAGCTCTTTTACGAGTGTGTGTCGCAGGGCGAACACACACACACACATAAAGAACAGCTTGTATATAACAGGATTGAAAGGATATAGGCGCCGGATAGCGCAGCAGGAACGGCAATGGAAGGCGGCGATGCCAGCAGCTTCAGAATGGCTCGTCCTGCTGATGTGCTTTCTCAGACGGCGCTTGCTTCCTCCGTGATCCAGCGATGCGTGAGCTTCGCTGAAGAGATGAAAAATCAGGTGAGTCAGCCTTTTCGAGCTCCTTTTATAGGTTGGGCCACACCCGTTTCGGCGGGAAGTGGCAAGAAGGGCGCGAAGCGCCCTTATTGGTCTGATGTTGCATCAGCCCGCGCTCGATAGGCTGTGCAGTTGCCGCAGAACAAGCCAATGAGCGAACGAGCCGTCTCGCCTATGGCTGTGTACTGCTGCAAATGCGCTTTACAAAAATACAAAATTAAGGATAATTTTTTGCTTCAGTATTTCGTGAAAAGAGACTTTTCCCGTAGCGTCTTAGCTAAGACGCAGTACGAGAGAGCTCTCGTAAGAGAACTACTTTCTCGCAATGAGAGATAAGCTGTATTGCATATGTGGGCTTGTTTTAGCTTCGTTTCACCAGAACCACTAATTAAACATTAGTGCTCTCAGTGGCTCTATACTGATAATCCTGTGCACTGAAGCTGAAACATAAGTTTATGTGCATAGAACATCTAACACGTTAAAAACTGTTTCTGCAATGCAAAAAACACTATAGTTCATAAGTCAGAAACATCTTTCATGTTGGCAAGTTTTGCAGTTAACATTGTAAAAAGCTACATTCTCTCACTGAGAGATAAGCTGTATTGCATATGTAGGCTTGCTTTAGCTTCGTTTCACCAAAACCACTAATTAACCATTAGTGCTTTTAGTAGATCTATACTGATAATCCTGTGCACTGAAGCTGTAACATAGGTTTATGTGCTTAGAACATCTAACAAATTAAAAACTGTGTTTCTGCAATGCAAAAAAAAAAAACTATAGTTCGTAAGTCAGAAACATCTTTCATGTTGGCAAGCTTTGCAGTTAACATTATAAAAATCTACATTCTCTCAATGAGAGATAAGCTGTATTGCATATGTGGGCTTGTTTTAGCTTCGTTTCACCAGAACCACTAATTAAACATTAGTGCTCTCAGTAGCTCTATACTGATAATCCTGTGCACTGAAGCTATAACATAAGTTTATGTGCTTAGAACATCTAACAAATTAAAAACTGTGTTTCTGCAATGCAAAAAAAAAAAAAACTATAGTTCGTAAGTCAGAAACATCTTTCATGTTGGCAAGCTTTGCAGTTAACATTATAAAAATCTACATTCTCTCAATGAGAGATAAGCTGTATTGCATATGTGGGCTTGTTTTAGCTTCGTTTCACCAGAACCACTAATTAAACATTAGTGCTCTCAGTGGCTCTATACTGATAATCCTTTGCACTGAAGCTGAAACATAAGTTTATGTGCATAGAACATCTAACACGTTAAAAACTGTTTCTGCAATGCAAAAAAACACTATAGTTCATAAGTCAGAAACATCTTTCATGTTGGCAAGTTTTGCAGTTAACATTGTAAAAAGCTACATTCTCTCACTGAGAGATAAACTGTATTGCATATGTGGGCTTGTTTTAGCTTTGTTTCACCAGAACCACTAATTAAACATTAGTGCTCTCAGTAGCTCTATACTGATAATCCTGTGCACTGAAGCTGTAACATAAGTTTATGTGCATAGAAAATCTAACACATTAAAAACTGTGTTTCTGCAATGCAAAAACTCTATAGTTCATACGTCAGAAACATCTTTCATGTTGGCAAGTTTTGCAGTTAACATTGTAAAAAGCTACATTCTCTCACTGAGAAATAAGCTGTATTGCATATGTGGGCTTGTTTTAGCTTCGTTTCACCAGAACCACTAATTAACCATTAGTGCTCTCAGTAGCTCTATACTGATAGTCCTGTGCACTGAAGCTGTAACATAAGTTTATGTGCTTAGAACATCTAACACATTAAAAACTGTGTTTCTGCAATGCAAAAAAAAAAAAAACTATAGTTCTTAAGTCAGAAACATATTTCATGTTGGTAAGCTTTGCAGTTAACATTATAAAAATCTACATTCTCTCAATGAGAGATAAGCTGTATTGCATATGTGGGCTTGTTTTAGCTTCGTTTCACCAGAACCACTAATTAAACATTAGTGCTCTCAGTGGCTCTATACTGATAATCCTGTGCACTGAAGCTGAAACATAAGTTTATGTGCATAGAACATCTAACACATTAAGAACTGTTTCTGCAATTCAAAAAAAAAAAACTATAGTTCATAAGTCAGGAACATCTTTCATGTTGGCAAGTTTTGCAGTTAACATTGTAAAAAGCTACATTCTCTCACTGAGAGAGAAGCTGTATTGCATATGTGGGCTTGTTTTGGCTTTGTTTCACCAGAACCACTAATTAACCATTAGTGCTCTCAGTAGCTCTATACTGATAATCCTGTGCACTGAAGCTGTAACATAAGTTTATGTGCATAGAACATCTAACACATTAAAAACTGTGTTTCTGCAATGCAAAAAACACTATAGTTCATAAGCCAGAAACATCTTTCATGTTGGCAAGTTTTGCAGTTAACATTGTAAAAAGCTACATTCTCTCATTGAGAGAGAAGCTGTATTGCATATGTGGGCTTGTTTTAGCTTCGTTTCACCAGAACCACTAATTAAACATTAGTGCTCTCAGTGGCTCTATACTGATAATCCTGTGCACTGAAGCTGAAACATAAGTTTATGTGCATAGAACATCTAACACATTAAGAACTGTTTCTGCAATTCAAAATAAAAAACTATAGTTCGTAAGTCAGAAACATCTTTCATGTTGGCAAGCTTTGCAGATTAACATTATAAAAATCTACTTTCTCTCAATGAGAGATAAGCTGTATTGCATATGTGGGCTTGTTTTAGCTTCGTTTCACCAGAACCACTAATTAAACATTAGTGCTCTCAGTGGCTCTATACTGATAATCCTGTGCACTGAAGCTGAAACATAAGTTTATGTGCATAGAACATCTAACACGTTAAAAACTGTTTCTGCAATGCAAAAAACACTATAGTTCATAAGTCAGAAACATCTTTCATGTTGGCAAGTTTTGCAGTTAACATTGTAAAAAGCTACATTCTCTCACTGAGAGATAAGCTGTATTGCATATGTGGGCTTGTTTTAGCTTTGTTTCACCAGAACCTCTAATTAAACATTAGTTAATATAAATAGGTTAGTAAAAATATTTCACAATTTTTCCGTTTTGCTGTACTTTGGATCAAATAAATGCAGACTTGGTGAACAGAAGAGACTTCTTTAAAAAATATTAACAAGCTTACTGTTCAAAAACTGTTGACTGGTAGTGGATACAATAAGCAACTTAAATTTTTCTCAAATTTCTAACTTTTAATTGGCTTAGAAATCTATAACTGCTGGACAATAACAAATAATAATGAATTGTTTATATACTACATAATGTTTTTGTCAATTAGCACTGCATTGTTCATACTTTATTTATCACCTGCTGAAGATGACTTGAAAAACCATATATTGTTGCAATCGTATGTTTAATGTCTTCGTTTTTCCAAAAGTTTCTGGTCTTTTTTTTTCTGTGTAAAAACTGCTTTCATACAGCGATAGATGGACGATTTTGCCCATATTAGGAATTTCTTGATATGGCTTTCTGCGCGAGAGCGCCCTCCGACTTCGAGTATGAATGAAACAAACACTGCAGGAGAGTTTAGCGCTCTGTGATGTTCATCTCGCTGTATTCTGGGTCCGAATAAAATCATGTGCAGACTATCCCGTCTCTTTGAGTTTAAATCTATATTTATTCACACCAGCTCTTGAAAACCTCTGTGCGAACACACTTGACCAAAAAAGTGTGGGGGACGAATTTCCGTGATATAAAAAGTGGTAATTATATAAAAAGTAATTATATTTTCATCATTATGAAAATATAATTATGTTTTCCTTTAAAATGTTCTTCCTAACTTCAGGCATTATTATCATGTCATATATAGTCCTAACTGTGATGTTCTGTAAAACAACAAACTTTAAAATACTTTGTTCTTATTGGTGAAAATCAGATGGTCATCTCTGTTTTCTCTCATGTACATCACAGTGTAAGCTTTCACAGTTAACATCACTCTCATCAGCGTAGTCCATATCAACAACAAAAATATATCTTGACTCCATATAGTGGATATTTTGGAAAAAATCCCAGGTATTTTGAGCAGTAGGATTATTAAAAATATGTGCGAATATAAAATTTAATTAAGTAACCTATATAAAATTTCAGTACTTTTTTACTTAAGTACATAAAAAATAGAGTACTTTTGTACTTTCACTTGAGTAAAATTGAAAAAGGAGTACTTTTACTCTTACTGGAGTAATATTTAATTATATGTATCTGTACTTTTACTCAAGTACTTGATTTGTGTACTTCGTCCACCACTGCTTAATTCACACCATATTTCTGATATTATTTATCAATCTTATCAGATTAATTTTGATCGTTCACTTTTATTTTATATCCGTGAGTGCAGTACACCTGCATTGCATTAGCACTCGTTAGCTTTTCATTAGTGTTTCCATTCGAACCTATCGCTGTTTCCTTTTCTCCTCTCCTCTCTCTCACTCCAGTTTTTCACAAGTTCATCAAACAACTGTGGTAAGAATATTTCATCAAGCACGGTGAGTAATGGCTTCTCCTGCTATTGTTATTTGCACCTCTTGTAACATGTACAGTTTATCTATCTCTGTCACAGATGAGGGATTCACATGTGATAAATGCAGGGAAATATTTAGGCTGACAGAGAAGATTTCAGAATTAGAGACACGCATCCAAACTTGTGTTGAATGTTAGGGCTCTAGATAGGGCTCTAGATACGGCTTTGGATGCGTCTAGCTCAGGGATTCCTGTACATTGTTCGGTTTTGGTTACAGAGCCCCTGCAGCAGGGCAACTGGGTGACAGTGAGGCAGCGTAGTCGTGGGTCAA
The DNA here is from genome assembly GCF_963082965.1 of Carassius carassius. Taxonomy (NCBI): domain Eukaryota; kingdom Metazoa; phylum Chordata; class Actinopteri; order Cypriniformes; family Cyprinidae; genus Carassius; species Carassius carassius. The sequence goes on along the minus strand of NC_081757.1, from coordinate 31,524,885 downwards.
AACACCGCTCTTCTGTTCCGATCAAAACATAAAACAGGTTCTCCCCACTCAGTGATGCACCCACTGAGAAACCTGATGAAAGTGCTCTTGTTATTGGTGATTCTATTGTAGGAACGTGAATATAGAGACACCAGCCACCATAGTCAAATGTTTACCGGGAGCCAGAGTGCCTGACATCTTGGCAAATTTAAAAGTGCTGGCTAATGTTAAATGTAAATACAGTAAGATTGTTATTCATGCTTGCGCTAATGATGTTCGACTTCGCCAGTCGGAGATCACTAAAAATAACAGAGGTGTGTGAACTTGCAAGCACGATGTCAGACACTGTAATATGCTCTGGTCCCCTCCCTGCTTACCGTGGTTACGAGATGCATAGCAGATTGTCATCACTCAATGGCTGGATGTCTAAGTGGTGCCCACAGAATAACATAGGTTTCATGGACAATTGGACGAGCTTTTGGGGCAGACCTGACCTGTTGAAAGAGATGGTCTTCATCCCTCCTGGGGTGGTGCCAGTCTTCTCTCTAGAAATATGGCAAATAGTCTTAGTGTTTATACTTGACTAACTGGGGCCCAGGTCAGGAAGCAGACAGACTGGCTAAACCGACCATCTGCTAGCTGCACATAGAGACTCTTTCACCTAGATATCACACTATAGAGACTGTCTGTTCCCCGAACTAGAAAATACAAAAAATGTCCAAACCAAGTTAAGATTAACAATTTAATTGAGGTTCAACAAATAAAAAAACAGATATCATCAGGAAACATGGTGTTAGCTTTCACTGTTATGCTGATGATACTCAGCTCTATATTTCTTCCCGGCCCGATGAAACACACCAATTTGAAAAACTAATGGAATGCATAGTTGATATAAAAAACTGGATGACGAGTAATTTCTTACTGATAAATTCTGAAAAAAAACAGAGGTGTTAATTATAGGACCTAAAAACTCTCCATGTAATAACCTAGAATACTGTCTAAGACTTGATGGCTGCTCTGTCAATTCTTCGTCATCAGTTAGCAACCTAGGTGTGCTATTTGATCGCAATCTTTCCTTGGAAAGCCACGTTTCTAGCATTTGTAAAACTGCATTTTTCCATCTCAAAAATATATCTAAATTACGGCCTATGCTCTCAATGTCAAATGCAGGAATGTTAATCCATGCATTTATGACCTCAAGATTAGATTATTGTAATGCTTTATTGGGTGGTTGTTCTGCACGCTTAGTAAACAAACTACAGCTAGTCCAAAATGCAGCAGTAAGAGTTCTTACTAGAACCAGGAAGTATGACCATATTAGCCCTGTCCTGTCAACACTGCACTGACTCCCTATCAAACATCGTATAGATTTTAAAATATTCCTTATTACTTATAAAGCCCTGAATGGTTTAGCACCTCAGTATTTGAATGAGCTCCTTTTACATTATAATCCTCTACGTCCGCTAGGTTCTCAAAACTCAGGCAATTTGATAATACCTAGAATATCAAAATCAACTGCAGGTGGCAGATCATTTTCCTATTAGGCACCTAAACTCTGGAATAACCTACCTAATATTGTTCAGGAGGCAGACACACTCTTGCAGTTTAAATCTAGATTAAAGACCCATCTCTTTAACCTGGCTTACACATAACATACTAATATGCTTTTAATATCCAAATCCATTAAAGGATTTTTAGGCTGCATTAATTAGGTAAACCGGAACCGGGAACACTACCCATACCACCCGATGTACTTGCTACATCATTAGAAGAATGGCATCTATACTAATATTAGTCTGTTTCTCTCTTATTCCGAGGTCACCGTAGCCACCAGATCCAGTCTGTATCCAGATCATAGGGTCACTTCAGTCACCCGGATCCAGTACGAATCCAGACCAGATGGTGGATCAGCACCTAGAAAGGACCTCTACATGCCTGAAAGACAGCGGAGACCAGGACAACTAGAGCCCCAGATACAGATCCCCTGTAAAGACCTTGTCTCAGATGACCAACAGGACAAGACCACAGGAAACAGATGATTATTTTGCACAATCTGACTTTGCTGCAGCCTGGAATTGAACTACTGGTTTCGTTTGGTCAGAGGAGAACTGGCCCCCCAACTGAGCCTGGTTTCTCCCAAGGTTTTTTTCTCCATTCTGTCACCGATGGAGTTCCGGTTCCTTGCCGCTGTCGCCTCTGACTTGCTTAGTTGGGGTCACTTCATCTACAGCGATGTCGTTGACTTGATTGCAAATAAAATCACAGACACTATTTAAACTGAACAGAGATGACATCACTGAATTCAATGATGAACTGCCTTTAACTGTAATTTTGCAGTATTGACACACTGTTTTCCTAAATAATGTTGTTCAGTTGCTTTGACGCAATGTATGTTATTTAAAGCGCTATATAAATAAAGGTGACTTGGCTCGACATGTTTAACACTGTGGAGCACTATTAGCAATTAATTCAAGTTAAGTCACCTTTATTTACATAGCGCTTTTAACAATACAGATTGTGAAAAAAACAACTGAACAGCATTAAATGGGAAATGGGTGTATCAATAATGCAAAAAGGCAGTTCATTACTGAATTCAGCAATGTCATCATCCAGCACAGTTCAGTTTAAATAGTATGTGCAATCAAGATGACAAAATCGCTGGAAATTAAGTCTCCCAATTAAACAAGCCAGAGGCAACAGCGGCAAGGAACCAAAATTCCATCGGTGACAGAATGGAAAAAAAAAAAAAACCTTGGGAGAAACCAGGCTCAGTCAGGAGGCTAGTTCTCCTCTGGCCAAACGAAACCAGCAGTTCAAATTCAGGCTGCAGCAAAGTTAGATTGTGCAGAAGAATCATCTGTTAACTGTGGTCTTGTCCTGGTACCCATCTAGGAGACAAGGTCATGACTGTGGATCTGTCTCTGGGGCTCATCTAGTTTTCCTGGTCTCCGCTGACATTCAGGACAGTAGAGGTCCTCTCTAGGTGCTGATCCACCATCTGGGTTTGATATGTACTGGATCCGGGTGACTGCAGTGACCATTTGATCTGGATACAGACTGGATCTGGTGGCTAAAGTGACCTAGGAATAAGAAAGAAACAGACTAATATTAGCGTAGATGCCATTCTTCTAATGATGTAGCAAGTACATCACATGTTATGGAAACTACTCCCAGTTCTGTTTTTCCTAATTAATGCAGCCTAAAAATCCTTTAACGGATCTGAATACTAGAAATGTGTTAATGTTGTTATGTGTAAGCCAGGTAAAAGAGGTGGGTCTTTAATCTATATTTTAACTGCAAGAGTGTGTCTGCCTCCCGAACAATGTTATGTAGGTTATTCCAGAGTTTGGGCACTAAATAGGAAAAGGATCTGCCACCCACAGTTGATTTTGATATTCTAGGTATTATCAAATTGCCAGAGTTTTGAGATTGCAGCGGACATGGAGGACTATAGTGCAATAAGAGCTCATTCAAATACTGAGGTGCTAGACCATTCAGGGCTTTATAACTAATAAGCAAGATTTTAAAATCTGAATGATGTTTGATAGGGAGCCAGTGCAGTGTTGACAGAACCGGGCTAATATGGCCATACTTCCTGGTTCTAGTAAGAACTCTAGCTGCTGCATTTAAGTTCTGTTAAATGTGCCATTGTGTGTTTAATGTGCCAGAAATGCTAGCAACACATACAGGTGCATCCCAATAAATTAGAATGTCATGGAAAAGTTAATTTATTTTAGTAATTCAACTCAAATTGTGAAACTTTTGTATTAAATTCAGTCCACACTGAATTAGTTTAAGTCTTTGGTTCTTTTAATTAGGATGATTTTGGCTCACATTTAACACAACCCACAAATTCACTATACTTATACTATAACAAGTATACTATAGCAAATTAGAATACTTCATAAGATTAATAAAAAATAAAAACAAAAACATTAGTGAATTGTTGGCCTTCTGGAAAGTATGTTCATTTACTGTACATGTACTCAATACTTGGTAGTGGCTCCTTTTTTTTTATTTACTGCCTCAAATCGGCGTGGCATGGAGGTGATCAGTTTGTGGCACTGCTGAGGTAGTATGGAAGCCCAGGTTTCTTTGACAGTGGCCTTCAGCTCATCTGCATTTTTGGTCTCTTGTTTCTCATTTTCATCTTGACAATACCCCATAGATTCTCTATGGGGTTCAAGTCTGGTGAGTTTGCTGACCAGTCAAGCACACCAACACCATGGTAACCAACTTTTGGTGCTTTTGGCAGTGTGGGCAGGTGCCAAATCCTGCTGGAAAATGAAATCAGCATCTTCAAAAAGCTTGTCAGCAGAAAGAAGCATGAAGTGCTCCAAAATGTTTGGTTTTCAAAAAACACAATGGACCAACACCGGCAGATGACATTGCACCCCAGATCATCACAGACTTTGGAAACTTAACACTGGACTTCAAGCAGCTTGTGCTATGAGCTTCTACACCCTTCCTCCAGACACTAGAAACTTGTTTTCCAAATGAAATACAAACTTGACAACTTTGGTCCAGTTCTTCTTCTCCTTAGCCCAGGTAAGATGCCTCTGACATTTTCTGTGGTTCGGGAGTAGCTTAACAAGAGGAATACGACAAGTTGTAGCCAGTTGTGTGGTGGCTATTGATGCATTGACCCCAACCTCAGTCCATTCCTTGTGAATTTCACTCAAATTCTTGAAATTATTTTGCTTGACAATCCTCATAAGGCTGCTGTTCTCTTGGCTGGTTTTGCAACTTTTTCTTCCACACTTTTTCCTTCCACTCAACTTTCTGTTAATACGCTTGGATACAGCACTTTGGCAATTAACCAGCTTCTTTGGCAATTAATGTTTTTGGCTTATCCTCCTTGTGAAGGGTGTCAATGATTGTCTTCTGGACAACTGTCAGATCAGTAGTCTTCCCCATGATTGTGTAGCCTAGTGAACCAAACTGAGAGACCATTTTGAAGGCTCAGGAAACCTTTGCATGTGTTTTGAGGTGATTAGCTGATTTAAAGTCAATTTAAAGTTGTAAATAAAACAAATATTATTAGAGTATGTCTTAAAATATTATTGCCACTTTTCTACTTACAAATAATTAAACTTTTTAAAGTTTTTACATTTTATTTCTGTTTCAATATGTTACTTTTCTTCCCTTTTCCAGAGTGTCATTCAGAGGACATTCCTACCCTCCTGCATTTTGCGGCCCAGCATGGATTGAAAGATCTGGCAAGTGCTTTGCTTCAGTGTCCTGGATCCGGGAAGGCCCTTAATATCTCCAACAGCCATGGACACACACCACTGGATCTTGCACACGTACATGGACACAACCAGCTCTTTATCCTCCTACAAGAGTCCTTGGTAAGTAATAGATCTGAAGCATAATTATTTCATACGTCTTCCCCATTTAAAAAAGTGTTAGTTATCTATGCAAAGCAAACTGACCCATACAATTAGAAGCATCACTGGAAAGCAAAGGTCAATAAAACACAATCTAATTATATAATAGTATTTTTAAAATTAACCTAATTTTCACTTAAAATTGTTCTGACAAATTATTCTCTCCTCTACTAAAACTGCTCTAACAGATTTGATTTGATCTAACAGTTTGAGGGGAAAAAACTGACAAAAAAACAAGCAGTTACTTCATACTTTAATATTAGTAATTTAAAAATGAACCTATTTTTCATTTCAAATTCATCTGACATCCCTCTGCTTTAACACAAAACAGACATGTACTTTTAATACAAGTAACTGTTATGCAAAATAGTGACATGGTTTCTGTTCGTTTTGAGTCCATTTGACATAAGCAAAAACACATAATAGAAAAATCAAAAAAAAAAAAAAAACTACTACAAATAATACAATTTGTAGAAATATCTTGCAACACAATATTTAGTAATCAAAGAATCATAGGACGTGGACATTCAATGCATTTGATTTTTATACTGTATATCTGGAGTCTCTGAAACCCCAAACTAGAATATATAGTTCAGTCATGAAACTCTAGTTGGCGCATCTGATGGGTTCTTAATGCAACTGATGATAATCAGAGAGTTAAACGACTTCGCACAAGCTGATTGGTTTATGCTGCATATGCAGCCAAGTAGCTTACTGCCTTGCATTTACATGGCTGGCTAGCATTCACTTGAGATTTCTGCAGAGTTCTCTGAACTTCCTTTCAGAGTTTCTCAACTCAACAGCTAGGTAAGCAAATGGTCTTCACTCTGATCTTATTGCATTATTGCATTCATCAGATTTACCTTAGCTTACCTTAGACATGCCTTGAGTGAGCTGCCATCAGTCCGCCATTGTTTCATTTTCAAGTGATTGTGGTGTTTTGTTGTTGGATATTTGTTGGATATAACAGGGCCGGTTCCACGATGAGTGTGAAAATAGATTTTAATTATGAAATATAATGGTTTATTAAAAAAATATAGTTGCCAAATGCATAGGCTCTCTAGCATCAATATGATGCTACTATAGCAACAATTTAGGACAGTCCGTTTCACAAAGTCGAATTTTAATTGTTACTCTGACACAAATTACCATGCAAGCGGGGCAACTAAGAAAGCAGCACTACTGAGAAAGCTATGATTATTTTTTTTTTTCATGTTTAATAGAGGGCTAGATGATCTTAGTTTCATTATTTTGCTGCATTGTTATTGTTTGTTGCTGTTCAAGTTGTTCTAACTTAAAATGATGCATCTGTTAAATGGGTCGCAATGAATGCATTATGTCAGGGAATTGGCCGCAATGAGCTTGTGTTTCATTGTAAAGCAGACACAATTAAGTATTTCTGGTGGTTTTGGTGGTATCAATATTTGTGGTAAAACTGCTGCCTATTTTTTATTTATTTATTTATTTATTTATTTCATGGACATAGCAATAACATTGGACAAACCAGATGCATTGTTTAAAGTGTTATAGCACATGTGCTAATTTTCAACACCTGTCCATAGGGGCTTTTACAACAGAAAAAAACACAATTGTTAAACAAAACACGGCACAATTTACACATGGGAACAACTTTGGATATAAGCCACTGTTTGAGCTTTCTGGTGAAGATGTTAATATTGTTCTGAAATTTGAATCCAGTGGGAAGAGAGTTCCGATTTGATTTGACTTTCCTGCAAACATGATTTACTTGACTTTGAAACTTCAGGTGTTTATCCAAGATTATGCCCAACTATTTTGTTTCATGAACCTCCTGAATGGGTTCATGGTCTAAATTAACCTCAAAGATGCTGTCAGGGGACCTCTGGTTGATAGAAAAACACTTTGAGAAAATTTTCTGCGTGTTTAGAGTTAAATGGGACAGCTGAAGCCATCTTGAGATGTTATGTAAAGCCTGTGTTAACTGCTGCCCAGCCAGTGCAGTTGTTTTTGCTGACACATGGATAACTGTGTCGTCAGCATAAAGCTGGCAATTTACACCCTGACAGCAGTCTGGGAGATCATTTATATACAGTGAAAACAATAACGGTCCTAGAACTGACCCTTGAGGCAAGCCTAAGTCATTTGGACTCAGGTTGGATTTAATGGTTCCTACTTTCACACATTGTTCTCTACCCTCCAGGTAGGACTTGAACCATAACAGGGCTGCAGCTGAAAATTGAAATTGCTATAATTTCTGCAATAAGATACAATGGTCCACTGTGTCGAAGGCCTTCTTCAGATCTAAAAACACAGCACCTACGACATTCCCTTTGTCCAGTGAACCTTTGATCTGTTCCAACAAGAAGCAGTTGGCGGTTTCTGTGCTGTGTTTTTGTCTGAACACAAACTGCTGGGGATGCAACAATTGGTTATTTTCAAGATGTTCTATTAATTGCTCCGCCACAGTTTTTTCCAACACTTTGGAAACGACAGGGAGAATGGAAATAGGCCTATAATTGCAGGCTTGATCTTTGTTGCCTGACTTGTAAATTGGAGTGATTACAGCAATCTTCCAGCTCTGTGGGAAAGTATTTGTTTCTATTGACAAGTTTACAAGGTAAGTAATAGGATCGAGTAAACTGCTTAGATGTTTTTTAATTACTTTGTCATGCAATACTTCTCTTATTTTTAAAAGATCTGTACTGCTAAGCTGAACTTTGTTCTCAAAAGGTAATTTGCCCTTGAAAGGTTAAGCTAGATCGTAGACTGATTCAACAAAAAATTTGTTGAACTCGTTAGCAATTAGCTGGTTGTCATTAACGTAATTATCATCAATATAAAGGTAATCTATCATTTGATGTTTTTTTCTATTAGAATTTGTCAATTTGTTTATATGTTGCCATAGTTTGGAGCTGCTTCCATTTGCTTCTTCTATCATTTTTATGAAATATTTAGTTTTTGCTTTGCGCAGTTCACTTGTGACTTTGTTCCTAAGACCAGTGAAAATTAGATGGTCAGTATTATTCCTAGATTTTAAAGACTTTTTAAGTGCAAGGTCACGATTTTTACCCATTAGCCAAATGTCTTTGTTGAACCATGGAAGAGAATACTTTCTTGGTTTTCTTATCCAGGTTTTTGTATACTTATTTATTAAATCATTTAGTTTAGTGACAAATTTGGATGCTCTCACTTAAATGTTTCTTTAATGTATAATAGCACACCCCCACCCCTTCCTTGGACCCTATCTCTCCTGTAACACTTAAAGCCAGGAATGTTGATTAGGTCTGTAGGAGTGGATGGATTTAGCCAACTTTCAGTCACACACAAGTAATCCAAGTTAGAGTCAGTTAACATTCTATTAATTTGATCTATTTTTGGTCAAATACTCCTTATATTAATGTGTCCTCCCAAAATCCCCTTTGGTTTTGTTTGGGGATTCCAAATAATCTGGGCATTATTTACAGTTTGAAAGATCTTCTGCTCTTTCTGCCTAAAACTGCTCACATTTTTATTTCCTGAATGTCAGAATTTTTTAATTTGGTGGCTATGCGATTTTGTTTTATTCAGTACTTTGCCACCTGTATTTGCTGTGTAGCTTATAATAGCTTTTAATAGGTTTTTCATTCCACTGCTGTACTTTTCCATTGTATTTTAATGTAAATGCTCTACCTGACGTCTTGAATGCTACACTCTTATCTCAGGTCTTAAGCAGCTTCTTGCACATAATTCTTGTGCATAATAGCCTTCAACATTCTAAATAAATTCAGCTTCTAAAACACGTCTCTAGACCTTGCACTTTAGAAAAAAAAAATAATCCACTCACCTGCTTCGCAACCAAATCTCCATCTGTGTGAACCCTGTATTCAAAAAGCTGTAGTAATATTGGTAATGGACTTTACTATGTCATCGCCCCCTTTCATCACCTCAGACACCTCCTCATGAGTGATGTTAACATACAGTAGGTGGCCAAACATAGTGTGCTTTCAACTGCCATGAGCACCACCGCATCTGCAAATTGCATGTGCAGCTTTTGACCACTGAGTAGCGCTTTAACCACAAGTTATCAAACAAACGCATCAAAGCACATTTTCACAAATAGCCTTCAACTTTGCCTCACCGATGTGTTACATTTGACGACTGCAGTTGGGGAAAATGAAAGAAAAACAGTATAGTTGTATGTTATACTCTGTATGCCATTGCAAAAATTGCAAAAACCAAACCAAACGAGTCATTTGTCCTAAAACAGACACTTTGACACTTTGCCTAAACCTGCTTGCAAGTTTAAAATGCTCATCTCAGACATACTCCATATAAAAGAGCAAGAGATTCACACCTTTATTTCAACCCCCACAAGCTACACAGAACTACCTCCAAACCCCTCTAAATCAACTGGAATGCAATTCAGTCACACTACTGCTTCCTTAGTGTAAGATGGACATGCTCTATCTAAAAAAAAAAAAAAAAAACGAGGTAACATAACCCAGCAAACTGCAGAATACACACAGGAGGAGTTTCTTCCCCCAGGTCATCAGGCTCCTTAACCCTCTGGAGTCGATTAACACGGATACGCATTTTGAGTCATTTTCTCCTGATAACCCCAAAAAGAACTTAAATTACACTTTCAGTTTTAATCGTAAAGATAAGAGCAATACATCAATCGAATCTGTAAAGGGTCTACTTTTTTTGGATACAGACATAATAACAACAAAACTTTGTGCACTTATAAAATAAAGATAACAAACAAGGTGTGCTGTCTGCAGCCTTTGTCTGCACTGATCTTCATTTACAAACACGTCATTAAAATGAACTGTAACTCTGTGAATACTCAATGAAGAGAAGCGGAAAAAATTACTTCAAAAATCCAAGATGGCCGCACGCATGGCAGTACGCACGATTGTTTGTTTGATGTGATTACTGAATGTTCGGAGAGGAAGTTTTAGCTGTTCTTGATTTTTTTGTTTTAATTTTCGTATTTGAGTAGATGCAAAATAGATTATTTTGCGCAGCGCTCTTTTGATTTAAGTGAGTAGTGGAATATTTTACATTTAAAAAGGGGCTGTGGAATTCCCTCACTGATAACGGGAGAAGGATTATCTGTCTGGCTTTGTCTGGGCCCACTCTGGATCTGCGGGGAACAAACTCTGCTTTGTTGTGTCATACATTGCATTGCTGGATGTGGTTTTTCCCTTCCTCGTGAAGTCGATTGTAACATCATTAGCTACTTCGGAGAGTGCGGAGTAGTGCAAAATGGCGTTTATAACAGCAGCCTTTTTTCTGCTGATTGTAATGGATTACACGGGGAATAAAAAGGCACTGGTGGTTCATTCTCAAAAGGTATGGACAAACTTTTACATCTCATCTGAAGGAACGTTCTCGGACATTGGTCTTATTATGGAACTGCATCACTCATCATCACTAAGGGCTATTGACTCTGTTCGCTTGGATTATAAGGACTACTTTGTTGTCATGAATCGCATCTTGATTCCTAGTGCCTACAATGATTCAGGATGTACACCTAGGAAAAGGAAGTGCTTGGTTCTTATTTTATTGTTAATCTCAGGAAATGTACATCCTAATCCTGGCCCTATCATTAATAGTCTTAGTACTCCTGAAGGTTTTAAATCTAGGACGGGGCTTGGTTTTATTCACTTAAATGTTTGTAGTTTGTTACCAAAAATGGACTTGGTTAGGGCATGGGCTATTCAAACAGATGTCCTATTAATTTCTGAAACCTGGCTTAAAAAAACTATCTTAGATAAGGACATTGTGATTAATGGCTATAGAGTTTTCCGTTGTGATCGTTTAAAGAAGGGGGGTGGTGTTGCAATTTATGTTAAGACTAAATTTAACACCAGGATTTTAGCTTCACAGTCTACTGTTAAACAATTTGAGATTTTGGTGTTAAATCTTGAAATAGCTAAAGGTCAGCATATTACTGTTATTGGTTGTTATAGACCCCCTTCTGCTGTTGCCGATGCTTTATCAAATTTGATGAAATTTTTAAATTAATTTGATTGCAGTGATATGGTTTTAGTGGGAGATTTAAATTGGGATTGGTTATCCTCTGTGTCTGATGATTTTAAAAATCATTGTAATGGTTTAAATCTTACACAGATAATAAATACTCCTACTAGACCTAATGTTAGAAATCCTAATAAAGCTACTCTTATTGACGTGTTTTTGACAAACACACCTCATAAATATTCAAATGTTGGTGTGTTTGCTAATGATTTGAGTGATCACTGTGTTATTGCAGCAGTACGAAATACAATACTCTCTAAGACTAAACCTAGAATAATTTTTAAAAGAAATTTGAAGCACTTCTGTGAGCAAGCGTTTTTGCATGATTTGTCTTGCTTTGAATGGGATAGAATTGCACTGATTGATAATGTGGAGCTTGCTTGGAAATATTTTTATGATGGTTTTAGTAGAATTGTGGATAAGCATGCTCCCTTCCGGAGGTTAAGAGTAAAGGGACGGGATAACCCATGGTTTACTCCGGAGTTGGCTAATCTTCTTTGGCAGAGAAACCAAGCCTGGGCTAAAGCAAGGCAATCTGGGACAGATTCAGACTGGCATAGTTTTAGACAGCTGCGCAACCGCTGCACATTTTGTATCAAAAAAGCAAAATCAGATTTTTATTTAGCAGCTACAACAGAGAACCTAAACAATCCCCGTAAATTCTGGAAAGCATTGAAATCGGTATGCTCCATGAATGCTTACAATGAGTTACCTCCGTATATTATCAAGGATAAAGCCGTTATATCAGATAAGCCTGCAATGTTGAATTGTTTTAATAAGCACTTTGTGGAAGCTGGTTCCTTGTTTGAGCGTCAGCTCCTTGTAGGAAATTCAAACGTGACAAACTGTTTTAATTCATCAGTACCACCAACGAAATCTGTGGCAAGTAAAGAGGTATTTTGTCTAAAGCCTTTCACTGTCGCAGATGTGCAATCAGCTCTTGTTGCTTTGGAGCCTAGTAAATCCCCGGGCCCTGACAGGCTAGAGCCTTATTTTTTGCGAATAGCTGCTAATTTTATTGCTAAACCAATTTCAATTATTTTTAATCTCACTTTAGTCTGCAATGAGATTCCATTAATCTGGAAATCGGCCTATGTACTCCCTCTTTTGAAGGGTGGTGATTCTGCCCATTTGGATAATTATAGACCGATCTCTAAGTTACCAATTTTAGCTAAAGTTTTAGAAACTCTGGTTGGTGATCAGTTAAAGGATTATTTGGTTTCCAACCACATTTTGTCTGCCTTACAGTCTGGGTTTCGAAGGCAGCATAGTACTACTACAGCAACAATGAAGGTCATTAATGACTTTATTGAAGCAGTGGACTGTAAGAACAACTGTGTAGCTCTTTTTATAGATTTATCTAAAGCATTTGATACAGTGGATCATTGCATTTTATTGGAAAAGCTACATAATATTGGTTTTTCTGACCATACTATAGATTGGTTTACCAATTATTTGACAGATAGAACTCAGTGTGTTTACTCGGACAATCTCAAATCAGCAACACTGACTGTATTTAGTGGTGTACCGCAAGGATCAGTTTTGGGTCCAATTTTATTTACTATTTATATTAATAACTTGGGTCAAGACATCCCACAAGCTCATTTTCATTTTTATGCGGATGATACCGTTATTTATTGTAAGGCTGCAACTTTACACCAAGCTTTTTCACATTTACAAACCGCTTTCAATCTTGTTCAGGCACAACTGCATCATCTTAAACTAGTTTTAAATGTTGAGAAAACTAAGACTATGCTCTTTTCAAAATCTAAGAAGTCCCTTGAAAGTCTCCCAAATATTTTTACTATACATGGAGAGCAGATTGAACAAGTCAAATTGTATAAGTACTTGGGTATATTAATTGATGATCAGCTCTCTTTTAAGTTGCACATTGAAAAATTGGTACAGAAGCTCAAATTAAAAATAGGATTTTATTTTAGAAACAAAGCCTGTTTTTCTTGGAAAACCAGGAAGAGATTGGTTGCTGCTACATTTCTCACTGCACTTGATTATGGTGATCTGCTCTATAGAAATGCGCCTGATAAATGTTTATCTTTATTGGATACTGTCTTTCATAGTGCACTAAGATTTGTGACTGGATGTAAAGCATCAACACATCATTGTACTTTGTATAAAATGACAAATTGGCCTTCATTATCAATGAGAAGGCACATTCATTGGCTTATGTTTATTTATAAGTCTATGTTGGATATGCTCCCTTCTTATCTTTGCACTTATATGTCTCGCAGCAACTGTTCCTACAATTTGCACTCTGGTAATTTGTATTTGTTGTCTGTACCTACGGTCCGTACAGAGCTTGGTAAGAAGGCCTTTAGTTATGCAGCCCCTTCCACATGGAACACATTGCAGATTGATTTGAAGTTGCAAAATCTGATTTCTTTTGGTCAATTTAAACACTACATGAAATCTTTGGAAATAGATGCTATAAATCGTTGTCACTGCTTTTAATATGTACTTTTAAGTAGTCTAATGTTGTCTAATTTTTAAGTAGTGTAATGCACACTGTTTATTTTTATGTATGTGTGTTGGTTGTTCATATTTGTTACTGTGCGCTGTCAATGCACTGTCATCTTGGCCAGGTCTCTCTTGGAAAAGAGGTTTTAAATCTCAATGAGATCCCCTGGTTAAATAAAGGTTAAATAAAAAAAAATGAGAGAGATATCTATATAGGGCTGTGCAAAAAATAAAATGCGATTTTCATGCACATCTCATCAGTAAAGACGCTCCTGTAATTAGATGTATATCTACAGCACGTGCGTTCAGATCAGGGTTGCCAGGTTTTCACAACAAATCCTGCTCTGTTGCTTCTCAAAACTAGTCCAAAACCAGTCCAATCGCGCTTCCAGGAGGTTCCCCGATAAAAATTGCTTCCCGGGGTTACAATATAAGTTTTTTAGCAGGGTTGCCTTGGTAAAATTCGCATTTTAGGTGCTAAATATCACGTTATTTGTATTGGGGTCGCTTCGACCCGCGGACATGAAAAACAACCACAGACTTGGCAAAAAAAGAAAAAAAGAATGAAGCACTTTATTCAGCAGAGATCATAAACATGATTAAGTCTCTTTTTATTTATTTATATACTTGTACTAGTTTTCACATATAGTGTAAACATTTTACTAGTTAGACTTTTTCCAAACTTTAATTCCTGACTAAATATATAATCATATATAAATATATAAACCTTTGTCTTCTCAGGTGTAAATCACAATGATATTCATGATAGTTGACGCCTACTCGCATATGACTTTTACCAACAAAAAGTGTCTTAGAAAATGTAAATCAATATATTGTTTTCTGTGAGTGAGTAAACAAGACAATTTTCACATCATTTAGAAAGAAAAATTCTAGGCTACAAGCTCCAGTTCTCAAAAATCCCGGGAACCATTGTTCTTAATGTGTTTTATGGCCTTATTCAAGTGATTTAACATTTTTAGTTTTTCACTAACCACGCATAAAAAAAATTTTTCTCCAAAAATACAATCATGTACATGCATGCATTTCACATATTATTATAGCCCAGTTTGTGCTGATTACAGTTAGATTAGACTTTACCCATTTAGATATTTATAAGAAACTGAAAAAAGCACAAATGTCAGGGCATGACAAAACTTCTCCAGGCCCCAAAAATACCCTTAGACTCCAGATGGTTAACTCAAATCCAGCTTCTTAACATCTTCATGTCTCCGCTTAATGTTCACTTTATAAGTAAGATATTCATCAATCTCTACCTCACACTGACATACTGACAGTGTCAACCTGTTTGCACATTTGCCTCTTGTACATTCCTGTGTACAGTCGTGGCCAAACGTTTTGAGAATTACATAAATATTGGAAATTGGAAAAGTTGCTGCTTAAGTTTTTATAATAGCAATTTGCATATACTCCAGAATGTTATGAAGAGTGATCAGATGAATTGCACAGTCCTTCTTTGCCATGAAAATTAACTTAATCCCAAAAAAACCTTTCCACTGCATTTCATTGCTGTCATTAACGGACCTGCTGAGATCATTTCAGTAATCGTCTTGTTAACTCAGGTGAGAATGCTGACGAGCACAAGGCTGGAGATCATTATGTCAGGCTGATTGGGTTAGAATGGCACACTTGACATGTTAAAAGGAGGGTGATGCTTGAAATCATTGTTCTTCCATTGTTAACCATGGTGACCTGCAAAGAAACACGTGCAGCCATCATTGCGTTGCGTAAAAATGGCTTCACAGGCAAGGATATTGGGGCTACTAAGATTGCACCTAAATCAACAATTTTATAGGATCATCAAGAACTTCAAGGAAAGAGGTTCAATTCTTGTAAAGAAGGCTTCAGGGCGTCCAAGAAAGTCCAGTCTCCTAAAGAGGATTCAGCTGCGGGATCGGAGTGCCACCAGTGCAGAGCTTGCTCAGGAATGGCAGCAGGCAGGTGTGAGCGCATCTGCACGCACAGTGAGGCGAAGACTTTTGGAAGATGGCCTGATGTCAAGAAGGGCAGCAAAGAAGCCACTTCTCTCCAAAAAAAACATCAGGGACAGATTGATCTTCTGCAGAAAGTATAGTGAATGGACTGCTGAGGACTGGGGCAAAGTCATATTCTCAGATGAAGCCCCTTTCCGATTGTTTGGGGCATCTGGAAAAAGGCTTGTCCGGAGAAGAAAAGGTGAGCGCTACCATCAGTCCTGTGTCATGCCAACAGTAAAGCATCCTGACACCATTCATGTGTGGGGCTGCTTCTCATCCAAGGGAGTGGGCACACTCACAATTCTGCCCAAAAACACAGCCCTGAATTAAAGCTGCAAGCAGCGATGAACAGGCCCTCGCACCCGGGCTCACCACCAGCGTGTTGATTTAGTAAAAAGATGAACGGTGAGAAATATGCATTTCATGTCATAAACATAATTGCAATATGTCAAAGTCATTAATATGTGCCAATCTTCATATTGCCAGCAGGTGGCGCTATGGCTATAACTGAATATTGGCATTTAGATCTGTTCAGGTCAAAAGTCTTATCCAACATGTGAAGTTTGGGGCAGATTGGACATTGTATGTCTAAGTTACAACAACTTCCTTTTTCATGGCGAAACATCGAAATTTGTCAGGCCGCCATGGACATGCACTTTAACGAAACCTCAAGATCTAAGCAATTTAACATCGCAAAGGCCTTTAGATTTAAATGGCCAAGTTTGATGCTGATCTGAATAAATCTCTAGGAGGAGTTTGTTAAAGTACAACCCCTGAAAATGCCAAAAACAATGCCAATTTTGCAGAGAACATTCTAAATAACTGACTTCCTGTTTGGATTCGGATTTCGTACCAAGAGACTTTTTCGTAGATATTGGTGTGTTACATGTGTGTACCGATTTTTGTACATGTACGTGAAACATAGCTTGAGGCGCACTCCATTGAAAGTGTATATGCACTCAGTTGAAAGTGTATAGGTGGCGCTATCGAGCCATTTTGCCACACCCAATGGAATATTGGCCTTCAGATCTGTTCAGGCCAGGACCCTTATCACACATGTGAAGTTTGGGCAAGATCGGACATTTTATGCCTGAGTTATAACATCTTTTATTCCCATGGCGACACATCGAACTTCGTCACGGCCCCATGGACACGCATTTTAACGAAAACTCAAGATCTTCACAACTAAACATCACACAGGTCTTTAGATTAGACTGACCACAAAAATAACATTGATGACATAAAATTTCTAGGAGTAGTTTGTCGCAGTGTAAAATATTTCCCTTCCTGTTGCCAATAGGTGGCGCTATGACTATAACTGAATATTGGCATGTAGATCTGTTCAGGTCAAGAGTCTTATCCAACATGTGAAGTTTGGGGCAGATTGGACATTGTATGTCTGAGTTACAGCAACTTCCTTTTTCATGGCGAAACATTGAAATTTGTCAGGCCGCCATGGACAAGCCCTTTAACGAAACCTCAAGTCCTTCGCAATTTAACATCGCAAAGGCCTTTAGATTAGGCATACCAACTTTGGTGTTGATCTGAATGAATCTCTAGGAGGAGTTCGTTAAAATACAACGCATGGTAATGAAAAAAATGAAAAAAAATTTGCTCATAAAATTAAAAATAACCGACTTTCTGTTGGGTTTCGGATTTCGTACCAAGAGACTTTTTTGTAGGTATTGGTGTGTTACATGTGTGTACCGATTTTTGTACATGTACGTGAAACGGAGCTCGAGGCACGCTATGTTGAAAGTGTATAGGTGGCGCTATCGAGCCATTTTGCCACACCCGATGGAATATTGGCCTACAGATGTGTTCAGGCCAGGACTCTTATCACACATGTGAAGTTTGGGGAAGATCAGACATTTTATGCCTGAGTTATAACATCTTTTATTCCCATGGCGAGACATCGAACTTCGTCACGGCGCCATGGACACGCCTTTTAACGAAAACTCAAGATCTTCACAACTTAACATCGCACTGGCCTTTAGATTAGACTGACCACAAAAAAGACATTGATGTCTGTGACGAGTGGGGCGGGGCCGAGGGACATGGGAGCGAGGCCGGGGGAGTGATTGGAGATGAACTACACCTGTTCGTCCCACCGGTCTCGAGGCCCATGGAGGAGATGGAAGGATATAAAACTGGAGCGACGACAGTGAAGGAGGAGAGAGGACCAGGCCTGGGCTTTTAGTTGTGTTTTGGTTTTTATTTTATGCGCACCAGTCGTCCGTGAGGGGCTGGTGCGCTGTTTTGTGTTTATTTTGTTATTAAAATGTTTTTGATTGTCCGCCGGTTCCCGCCTCCTTCTTCCGGATGAATATGAAGGTTGATATCGTTACAGTGGTGCCGAAGCCCGGGAGAAGGAGGGACGCGCTGCTGAAGATCCCTCGCCGCTGTGGTGAATCCGCGGTGCCATCGAGCTGGCGAGGAGTGTGCCGCCATGGACGCTCGAGGCGGTGGGCTGGAGCGAGTTGCCGGGGACGGGCGAGCTCGCTACCGGCCGCCCACGATGTGGAGAGACGGCTGCCGTCCGTGAGGGAGCGGAGGAGTCGGCGCCGTTCGCCAGGTGGCCGGAGCCTGCTGCCATCCGCCGGAACGGGGAGGAGCAGGGAACGGGGGACTCCTGCCGGCTGCCCAAAACCGGAGGAGCCGTCGCCGTCCACCGGGCGGCGGAGGAGTGTCGTGCCGTCCGCCGAGGGCCGTCCAGTGCCACCGCCAGGCACCGCGGAGGAGATCGCCCAGCTGGTGGAGGGCCGAGCAGCGGTGCGTCTGGGAACCGGAATTTTTTTTTTTTTTTCTTTTTTTCCTCTCTCCCCTCTCTCGTCTCTGTCGCTCCTCCTTCCATCTCCTTTTCTCTCGCCTCGCCTGTCCTACCCCCAGGTTCCCGCAGGTCCCCGGGAGCGGCCCCCCCGGAGGGAGGGGGGGGGGGGGGAGTAGAGCGCAGTCTCGGGAGTACCCCCCGGCCTGCGAGGGGCGATGGGGGTATGTGACGAGTGGGGCGGGGCCGAGGGACATGGGAGCGAGGCCGGGGGAGTGATTGGAGATGAACTACACCTGTTCGTCCCACCGGTCTCGAGGCCCATGGAGGAGATGGAAGGATATAAAACTGGAGCGACGACAGTGAAGGACGAGAGAGGACCAGGCCTGGGCTTTTAGTTGTGTTGTGGTTTTTATTTTATGCGCACCAGTCGTCCGTGAGGGGCTGGTGCGCTGTTTTGTGTTTATTTTGTTATTAAAATGTTTTTGATTGTCCGCCGGTTCCCGCCTCCTTCTTCCGGATGAATATGAAGGTTGATATCGTTACAATGTCATAAAATTTCTAGGAGTAGTTAGTCGCAGTGTAAAAAATGTCACTTCCTGTTGCCAATAGGTGGCGCTATGACTATAACTGAATATGGGCATGTAAATATGTTCAGGTCAGGAGTCTTATTAAACATGTGAAGTTTTGGGCACATTGGACATCGAAATTCGCCAGGCCGCCACGGACACGCCCTTTAACGAAAACTCAAAATCTTCGCAATTTAACATCGCAAAGGCCTTTAGATTAGGCATACCAAATTTGGTGTTGATCTGAATAAGTTTCTAGGAGGAGTTCGTTAAAATACAACTAATGGAAATGGCAAAAATGACACAAAATTTGCTCATAATATTAAAAATAACTGACTTCCTGTTGGGTTTAGAATTTTGCTCTAAGAGACTTTTTTGTAGGTATTGGAGAGTTACATGTGTGTACCGATTTTCATACATGTACGTGAAACATAGCTCGAGGCGCACACCGTTGAACATGTATAGGTGGCGCTGTCGAGCCATTTTGCCACACCCACTTCTGAAACCCATATCAGATGTACATTTTCGCCGGTTCTGAAGTGTGTGCAAAGTTTCATGACTTTTTGAGTATGTTTAGGCCCTCAAAAATGCGATTCATCCTGGAGAAGAAGAAGAAGAAGAAGAAGAAGAATAATAATAATAAACGGAGCAATTCCAAGAGGGTCCTCACACCATCGGTACTCGGGCCCTAATAATAATAATAATAATAAACGGAGCAATTCCAAGAGGGTCCTCACACCATCGGTGCTCGGGCCCTAATAATAATAATAATAAACAAAGCAGATACAAGAGGGTCCTCGCACCTCGGTGCTCGGGCCCTAATAATAATAATAATAATAATAATAATAAACAAAGCAGATACAAGAGGGTCCTCGCACCTCGGTGCTCGGGCCCTAATAAAGAATGGGACCAAAACACCCTCCAACAGCAACTTCTTCCAACAATCCAACAACAGTTTGGTGAAGAACAATGCATTTTCCAGCACGATGGAGCACCGTGCCATAAGGCAAAAGTGATAACTAAGTGGCTCGGGGACCAGAATGTTGAAATTTTGGGTCCATGGCCTGGAAACTCCCCAGATCTTAATCCCATTGAGAACTTGTGGTCAATCCTCAAGAGGACAAACAAAAACCCACTAATTCTGACAAACTCCAAGAAGTGATTATGAAAGAATGGGTTGCTCTCAGTCAGGATTTGGCCCAGAAGTTGATTGAGAGCATGCCCAGTCGAATTGCAGAGGTCCTGAAAAAGAAGGGCCAACACTGCAAATACTGACTCTTTGCATAAATGTCATGTAATTGTCGATAAAAGCCTTTGAAATGTATGAAGTGCTTGTAATTATATTTCAGTACATCACAGAAACAACTGAAACAATGATCTAAAAGCAGTTTAGCAGCAAACCTTTTGAAAACTAATATTTATGTAATTCTCAAAACTTTTGGCCACGACTGGTACACATAAAAACATGAGCAATGGAAACACTGTACATACCAGATCCGTCGTAATAACGATTTATAAACACATCCACAGCTGTAAATCCCGGTTTAGTTAGAAAGGTAAGGGTCCACTGAACGACATCTCATGAAGCATGTTTTGTCCAACGAAGCAATAACGTTGTAATATGGATCATAATCCTTTGTTTACGTTTCAGTTCTTCAGCGACAGAACTGTTTGCGTCCGTTATGGAATAACTCACGGTCAGAAACTGTGCCTTGGTAGTAAAAAAAGGCATGGTTTTGCAGCGTACAATGTCACAAACAGAATGAGATGTTCCACCGGAAAAAAAGAATGAATGAAATATAGGCGAAAGATAGTTTATTTGAATTTTGGCGCTCCCTCGTCAGCTGATGGAGGCAGAACTATTAGCGATCGCCTTTTTCTTTGTTTGTTTTATTTTTCAACAGTTTTTATATATGTGAGAGTGTGTTTTATGTTGAATGTATCTGCATGATTACCATCTGTTTGAGTGCAAATCAGCCCAAATCAGCTCGCTATTACTGTATGATCACGGCTATCAAAGTGAACGCGTCTATATGAATAGAAAAAGTGGATTATTTACTTTGTGTTATTACCATCTTTATAAGTGGCCATCAGCACATCAGCACTTATTTGCATCATAATTAATTGTAAATGCTGCATTTCTAGCAATCTCATGATTTTCTGTAATTGGCAAACAAAGTTAAATCTTTTTTTATTTTTCTTATTATTCTTATTTTTCTTACTGCAACAGCAGGGCAAAAGCTAGGCACAAAGCTAAAAGCATTAGTCATCGCATAGCTGCTTGTCATTGGGTTTTAAGCTTGTCCATCTGACCCATCCTTCTTAGTGCGACAGCCAATCAGATATTGTCTTGGGCGGGACGGAAATTTAGAAGTCAGCTGTTTAGAATATTGATTTTGAAACTGGTGAATCCTTTAAAATTGTTAGAAAACAGAATCACGATTCATATATGAATAGATTGTTTCATGTACCCCTAGTTTTGATGGCATAGCAACAACTCTTCCTCTTCTCTAAAGCACCGCAACATGGACTCGCCCCTTTTGTTGCATGTTCCAGAGGGTGGGGTTTATGTAAATATCTGTATTTGTGATGTCACCAACCCAGATAGGAGCTTGTTGTAGTCCCTACGAGCAGGGACGTGCACAGACATTTTGAGGGGCAGGGGCTCAAGTGAAATAAAGGGCACTTCTCATAATTAGTTTTTTTTTTTTTTTTAACAAAAAAGTATATATATATATATATTAACGCAACTCTTCCTTTAAAAAAAATTTTTTTAAAAAGTTAATTAATTTTATCTTCCTCAAACTCACGTAATTGTTTCATTTTCAAAAGATGTCTACAAAATAATCAGTTCACAGAAACCATGGTCTCCTTAGTATTCACTAGGTTTATAGAGCAGCAAAGGAAACCATTCCACAATGTGCATGTTTTGAAAACATTTTCTATGCTACTAGTTTCAAGTATATATGAAGAGTTCAGATGCAAAAGCCTCTAAGTGCCATCTGAAATTTTCTTATGAGCTTTTTTTTTCAAGCTCGTATTTAAGTTCAGTAATTTAACTTAAATGACAATTAATAGGTAATTTTCATTGCCAGTAATGTGAAATAAGTGAACATAAACATACAAGCTTGATAAAAATGATCATTATTGAAGGAAATTTCAGATGGCACTTAGAGCATTTTTCATCTGAACTCTTCATTTAGAATAACCTAAATAACTGCATCAAACAGAGGGGCGTGTTTTACTAATAATTTGTTTATTTTTGCACAAGGCACTACATCGTTTTAATTATTTTGGTGTTATCAGAATACATAACACTTTAAAATTAAACATACCAAAATTATTGAGTAAAAATTCAATAAAAGCCAATGTCATGTATGTATTTGTGGTGGTATGGAATACTATTTTATAAAGGTTTTCGAGGAAATAAAAAAAGTTAAATTACTTAAATAGTTAATTTATAAATATTGTTATTTTTAAAGTTTAATGTTAACTTATTTCTACTCAGTTTTATTTATTAATGTACCAGATGCAGTTACTCAGATTTACTAAATTTTTTAGAGTGTATCCTCCATCTGTTTGCATCTGTAGATTTCTTCTAAATTCACCAATTTAGATTTCTAAATTTCAGGAGGAAAGACTCTTGATGTAAGTCAATAATTGGGGATGTTCTGTATGCAAATTAGGCATCAACTAGTTAAAATGCGCACATTTGCATCTAATTGACAGGGAAATGCAGGTAAATAGGATAAACAAAATAACTAAAGCATATCACCTGGTGGTGATACATGCTTATTTTATTAACTTATTTTATTACATGGCTTGGTTGAATTCCAATGTAGAATGTGGTCTGTTATAACCAACATACCGCTGTGCGGAGTATAACAGACAGTTGCCATGAAAAACAGAGCGTTGCTATGGACTCAAAGGATTCTAACCGTAGAGACGGAGCAGACTATTTTCTATAGCGGAGGCAATACAATCGGGTTTAACAATCGGGGGAGAGGGAGAGGGAGCGCTTCAGAACTCCTGACCTGATATTTAGATACTATATTTCAATAAATATATTTGTTTGACAGGGAATCTGTGTGCAAACAGAAATATATATTATTTTTCAAAAATAAAAAAAAAAGCATCCCAGAAAAAAGGGCACTTTCTCTCCAGGAATAAAAAGGGCAGGTGCTCAAGCCCCCTTTCATGTCTATGTGTGCACGTGCCTGCCTACGAGCGATTTTTATAGTCATTAAACTGACATAATTTTAAAAGACAATTTCTTCGTTTGCATTGAACTTTAAGCATTGTAACTTTACAAATGCTGTTTATGCTCAAACAGCAACAATTACACACTAACTAAAATTAAAACTAACACCCCTTTAACTAATCGGTCAAGTTGTTTACAAAAAGGTTTGAAAGTTCTCTTAATCCAGTTTGATTCATTGGGACAATTCACTCACACACTGGATCATTTGAAGTGGTTTTTCACATGGGATATTTCATAAGAACAGAAGCAAAAAAGAGTGCTGGATGAGGTGGATATTTTCTGTTGTCTGGCAAAATGAAGCAGCTCTTTATTGCTTTTGCAACTTATAAATGACTCTGTGCCAAAGGTAAAGATGATTTGTATTAATTTATATGAAAAAAGCAAGATTAAAAAGGAGTATCAAAATATGAGCACCATTGATGGGGACCTGTGCCCCAGTACTGATGAAGGCTAGTAATGCCACAGTCGAACACCAAATGGAGAGGAGAGCAATTGCTTAATGATCATGGTTTATTTATGTGCTGGATTGATTTTTAAGGTCTTTTATAAATAGTGGTTGACAACATTGTACTGTTTGTGCCCTGAAAGAAAATTTAATCCTGACAGATCATATCAGTATCGTAACTAGTGGACGCTTTCACTTTCATGTGATATTATTTAGAAATTAGGAGGTGACTAAATGCAGTGATGTAAATAAAAAGTTTTTTTTCTTCCCTCCCTTTCTCCCTCCTTCTCTCTTCTCTCTCTCTCTCTTAATGGACACTGTAATTGTGTATTGTCCTTGCCTCCACTTTCTCTGAGATAGATCAGTATCCCATGACATGACCTTTGAACATTCTCAGTGCGTCTCATGTCTACTAATGATCCTTCGTCAAGCAGCCGTTAAATTTCATCATGTTTTTAGTTGAACTTGAGCAGTGTCATTAAATACATTATTACCAGCTGGATACTGGCGTGGTAGTGAGATTTGCTTGATATTTGAATAACAGCCTCACAGCATCTTTCACAGTAATGTTTAACAGTGGGTGCTTTCAGTTAGTGTAAAATAGTCAAATCAGCCTCACGCACTTCCCTAAAAGCACATTTGTCTTTCTTTAAAGTATCATTATTGACAGTTACCAAATCAATTATATATTTATGAAACAGACAAAACACAGCCATATCACAATACAGCAGTGGATTTTTGATGCATTGTGATTTAGAATGTGACCTTTTCTACATGCTACTCGATATTCATTCAGGCCACATTTATGAAAATTTTACCTTTTGGCGTACAGCAGCTTGACAATGTATCAGTACTCTTAAAAGGACATTTATTTTTTATTTATTTTTTAAACCTAATAGGTACATATTAGTACCTTAGAGTAGTAATTTGTACCCTTTAGATACTAATTAATAGGCCTACCTATTAGGGGTAAAAAAGGAACAAATATGTCCTTTTAAGAGTACTGCTACAGTGACAAGCTGTTGTACCCCAAAAAGTGCAAATTTTAATAAGGCCGTGGAAAATAATTAAAGGTTGTCTCTTGCACTGCACCTTCACTTCCATTTTTCTTTTCTTAATTTTACCCAATATCTCTGTCTTTTCCCCCTTTTTTTGCTTACCTGTAACTTCTTCACCAGCAGGTCTACTGTAATGAACAGAACTGTGTCCACCTTGTTGAAAACAACCACCACAATTTGTTGTGGCACAGAATGTTATTTATCTTAAAATTACTTAAATACCCTAGATTTAACAAACCTATATTACACACATATATACACTACCAGTTATTAATTGTTTTTGTTTGTTTGTTTTTGTTTTTTTACAAGTTTTTGAACAGTAAGATTTTAAATGTGTTTTTAAGAAGTCTCGTCTGCTCACCAAGCCTGCATTTGTTTGATCCAAAGTACAGAGCAGAAAAATTTTTAAATATTTGTTACTATTTAAATAACTGCTTTTGATTGGAATATATTTTAAAATTAAATGTATTCCTGTATTCAAAAAGCTTTTTAAAAAAAAGATGCTTTAAATTGATCAAAAGTGATAACATTTATAATGTGACAAACTATTTCTATTTCAGATAAATGCTGTTATTTTGTACTTTTTTTTCATCAAAGAGAAATCTAATCTGTTTTCAACTTAACAACAATAATACTAATACTACTCATAATAATGATAAGTGTCTTTTTTTAGCAGCAAATCAGCATATTTAAATGATCTCTGAAGAATCATGTGACACTAAAGACTGGAGTAATGATGCTGAAAATTCATCTTTATAATCACAGGAATAAATTACATTATAAAATGTATTCAAATAGAAAGCTGTCATTTTAAACAATAAAAATATATAGTCGACAGCACATTCCAGGGCCAAGTTTACGGCGGGGCCCGTCTCTGACCACAATAGTGGACAAAGGATTGCAACATTTTGATTGGATCTTGGTGGACTAACATAAGCAAACTGTCCAACACCATCAGATCAAGATTCCAGGACAACAGCCAGACACCTCTAAGAGGGCAAGAAGACCTTTGGTACAAAGCCCGGGAAGGACAGGACTTCTTATTGGTTGTAAGATTAATAAGGGAATTAAGATCAATATAACTCAAAGTATTAAATTAATCAATTACAGTAAATAAGAACCGAATTAGTATGCAAATTATTCAGAATTAATATTTAACACTTTATCAACTATTCGTCCACTGATAAGTTGAGGTTAGGGTATTTTATCAATTCTGGACAAAATATTGTCCCGTGGCCTACGGTAATAATATCATGAAATTATGATTACTGATTATGAGCAAGGTAACAGAATCTACAGCACACAGCACAAGACACTGGTATGTAAAATCAAACAAGGCTTTATTGAACTACTCTAATACACACAAACTAAACTAACGAAAACACACAAACATTAATTCAAACAGTGACAGAGAAAAGTGATGTTATTAATGAAGGGTGAATGGAGTCCCAAGTGTCTAGCGTTAGACACTATTACTTGACCGCAACCTGAGAGAATCAATCTACTAGCACTTTAATCTTAGTTCGTTTTCTTAATAAGATTTGCACCAGTTTCAGCCAGAATTAGGAGATATTGTGTACTTGCGTTTGGATGCTCCTTGTTGGCTTTGGATGCGTTCCCTTCTGTAACGAAGTTGCTGGAGAGGGATTCTCTGGCGCTGATTTGCTGGCAGGCGGTCGATGACACATTCTGAGGGACAGCAATCGATGGTGAGTGGTTGGTTGGCTTTGCCGGGTGGCGCTTCGTTCGCGAGACTTCCTGGATTGCGGGTTGCTATGCAACGGAGTTTCTCTTGTTGGTTTTCTTGGACGAAGTTCAACAAAGGATCTTACGGAAGAGTTGATGAGTTTTGAGTGAGCTCTTGGTGGTTTGAAGAGTACACGCTGGACGATGGAAAGGTCAGTGGAAGTAAATAAGGATTTAGCCGTGATAAGTGTTTTACACAAAAAATTACTTGAGTAATATAAAGCATGCATAATACAGAGAATACAGATGTATGAGGCAACTTCTAGTGATTAGTTCCTATAAATGAGGTAGAAAACCCTACGAATAGGCTGTAATGAAAGTTAAACACACAGAAATTCCACAGGTTATATAAAACATACATGATACTTAAAATATATGTATGGTAAAAACTGGTAATCAATTTAGCTTGTTGGAAGCAATTTTAAGACCGTTGTTTGTATTAAACCACAAGTGGGTTAGATTTCAGTCTGTTGGTTTTGGGAGACAAAGTCTATGGTTTAAGGGTTTTGGTGATCCTGGGCCAAAGGAATGCCTTATAGCATCCTCCCTGCTGTCCTGAGGTCGCTGGTATGAGATTAGACAGGCACAGAAGACAAGAGGGGGGGACATCTCCTTTAGCCATCTTAGCACCATGACTGGGTTTTATGATGCACTATTGGTTCGATGGGGAATCGTTCTGAACTGTGGAATGCGGTGTTGGGTTCCTTTACGGAAATGGACTGTTCAAGGATAATCCTACATATGCCCCCTTTCGATCGGTGATACTATAAATGAATTTGGTCATGGGTGTTTGTTCAGTACAGAACACCTATCACATGTGTAAAGTTTGGGGAAGATGAAAGTGAAAAAAAAAAAAGTGAAAGTGACATGACATTTAGCCAAGTATGGTGACCCATACTCAGAATTTGTGCTCTGCATTTAACCCATCCGAAGTGCACACACACAGAGCAGTGAACACACACACTGTGAACACACACCCGGAGCAGTGGGCAGCCATTTATGCTGCGGCGCCCGGGGAGCAGTTGGGGGTTCGATGCCTTGCTCAAGGGCACCTAAGTCATGGTATTGAAGGTGGAGAGAGAACTGTACATGCACTCCCCCCACCCACAATTCCTGCCGGCCCGGGACTCGAACTCACAACCTTTCGATTGGGAGTCCGACTCTCTAACCATTAGGCAACGACTTCCCTTAAAGATCGGACATTGCTTGCCTGAGTTACAGCAACTTCCTGTTTCATGGCGAAACATCAAATTTTGTCAGGCCGCCATGGACACACCCATTGACGAAAACTCAAAACCTCTGCAATTTAACATCACAAAGGTCTTATGATGAGCCTCACTAAATTTGAAGACAATCCGATTAAAACTGTAGGAGGAGTTTGTCAAAGTACGAGGCATGGAAATGGCAAAAACTGCACAAAAATCATACAGAAAATTCAAAATAACTTACTTGCTGTTGGGTTTTGGATTTTGTACCAAGAGACTTTTTTGTAGACAATGGTGTGCTACATGTGTGTACCGATTTTCATGCATGTACGTGAAACGTAGCTAGAGGCGCACTCCGTTGAAATATAACAGGTGCCGCTATCGAGCCATTTTGCCACACCCACTTCTGGAACCTATATCAGATGTAAATTTTCGCCAGTCCTGATGGAGAGAAGAAGAAGAAGAGGAAGAAATATAGCTGCAAGCAGCGATGGCGGGCTCAAGCCGTCAGTGCAAATGCCATCCCGGTGGCATCGGGAAAACTGTGCCCAGCGGGCATAAGCATTTACAGTAACCCTCTGTCAATCAAGTTTTAAGGGATACGGCAGTTAAAGGGTTAATCCGACCCATCTAGACTTTGAAATCACATACACAGAACAATATATATAACTTTAGTAACACTTAATATATATAAAAAATGTATAAGGTGTGCATCGTAGCTGACACCTAAATGAACACATTACAATTGTTTTATGACTGCAAGTCTTTCTCCTCAAATGCTATTGAGCTTCAAATATGCGTTTGAGCCCATGTGAAAAAGTAGCATAATTTACATATGACTTACAGTTTGTTTTAATAAATATCAAACATTCAATTTAATTGTGCATTATAGCTGTCACCTAGATGAACAATTACAGTTGTTTTTATGACTAAGTCATTCTCTTCAAATGCTACTGACGTTAGAAAAGTGTATAACAATTTCACATGTAACTTTAGAGATGGTCCCTAAATTTGAGACTCTCGAATGTCCAATGTCAAGCCAACTTTATGCCTGTTTTTGTTTTGTTTTTTACGTTCTTTTTTTTTCTTTTCTCTGTGCCGGATTGCTGATATCCTTTACATGGGCATAGATGTCCATCCATCAATAACAAACATCCGCAAACATGAGGTGCAAGCGGTTGCGAGCGCGGATGGGAGAATGGCGCATGTTTTTTGTTTTTTTGAGCAACTGGGATGGTGCCCCCTCTGGGAGTTGGTGCCCTACGAAGACTGTGTACTCTGCATATAGGGAGCGGCGGTACTATCTGGAAGATATATTCCTCAAACCGTCGTACAAGAGGAGATGATGCTAGTCCTTCAAGAATCTCTCAAAACCTGTTCATAAAGCCTATATATAAAGTCTTAATATAGTATTCCACAATACGTTGTGCTATTCTAATTAAGTCATTTTTTGGGATCTTTTTACGTCTCTCAGAACCTGACACATTGTAATTCGTAGTCTCCAGGAAAGTTGCAGTTCTGGAAAATGGTGGCACTGTAGACTAAATGCTCCCTGATTGTTTCACACCTAATTCTTCACTTTAATTCTTAATTCTTTTGCAGTTTACGTGTTTCTGGTCTTTTCCACCTGTTTTTTTTTTACCCTTCTGACCCAGTAAGCATTTTGCTGTCCAGTGGTCATGTCTTTACTTTACAATTAATGTAGTGATCTAATTTTGAATATTTCTCATGAGGATCTAATAATTTAGTTTTTTTCAGTCTGAGTGAAATGTCTTTTTTGGCTCATTTTATCAGTAAAGGAAAAAGTGCCTCATAATTCTGCACAACTGAATATGAGGAGTTTTTTTTTTCTCTTCCAGTCTTTTTTCACATCCCATTCGTCAATATTTGTGTTATCACAAATCCCGGAAAATGCTTGTTGTAGTCCAAACAATTTGTTTGTTGTAGTTTTTAAAAAGTGATTTTTGTTAAATAAAATATCTCCTTTTGAATTGGACTTTCAGCTT
This sequence comes from Carassius carassius, assembly GCF_963082965.1. NCBI lineage: Eukaryota > Metazoa > Chordata > Actinopteri > Cypriniformes > Cyprinidae > Carassius > Carassius carassius. The sequence goes on along the minus strand of NC_081757.1, from coordinate 31,494,990 downwards.
TGTAACTTTGCAGAACTTTTTTATGCTGAAACAGCAACATTACAGACTAACTAAAGTTGAAAAAGTGAAAAAGCCTAATAGCACTCCTTTAATAGGCATTATTAAGCAGTTCATGAATACAGCTATAAATATTTTGTTATTGAGCATATCTATAAAGTTCAATCATTGTATTTTTTTTCATACTTTAAGGATCAATTTATCATTTATAAATTATTGCATCATTTTCAAACCAGTTATTAAGGAGTTGTCAGTGGTTTATGAGATCATTAAGAAAGTGAAATTCAATGATTAATTAACTATTTTAGTGTAAATATATAAATCTTATTATTTAGACACATGAGAATAGTTGGTCAGTTTGCTAATAACTGCTTTATTGACATATATTCCAGCTGTAATTCATGATAAAGTCAGGTTTTATTGCATTTTTTATTGTTTTTTTTATTAGGTTATTTTATTGCATCTTGAAATAAATATTTCTGAGTTCTGTGTTTGTTTATTTATTTTTTTTCAGAGGTCAGTATCGAATGAGTTTGAAATTATTATTTGCAGCACAAATAAGTATATATATTTTTTTTTTTTTTTTTTAATTCCTGAAACTGTCAGAAAAGGAGAAGGCCTAAGAGATTTCTTAAGCTATAATGAAAACAGCACAATTAGCAACAACAACAAAAAAATAACAATTTAAAATACAGTTTTTTTTCCTGGTGATTAAAGAGATGTTTAAGTCTCTCTCTCTCTCTTTCTCTCTCTCTGTCTGTCTGCCACTCAGCTCATGCCCAACCCCCACTCACACACAGACATACACACTCAGTCAGCACACATACATTCCTCAAACAGAGGGACAGCGTGAGTTGAGATGTCTGACAGTTTTTTAATTTTCTTTTAATCATACAGTGTTGTAAAGTCATGAAACTATGCATATTTCCTCAGAATGAGTTGATTTCTGTATGGAAAAATGCTTTTAAGTGTTTGGAAGCTGCAATTTAAAAATACAAGACAATTAACGATTCCCTTTTTACTGTCATTTCAAAAAATCACCACGACAAAACCGATCAAGCTAACCAAAATCCGTTCGCAATTTCAGTTCCTCAATGTTTTTTCTTCATGTAGACAAAGTTTGGTGTGTATAGTGTACTTCCCCTGTGAGGAGTATGCATTAATTCACAACTGTAAAATCTCTAAAATACACATTCAAATCAAAATAGCCGACTTCCTGTTGGTCGTAGCTGATGACTGTGAATTAGAAAGTTGTCCGTCTTGATAAGAACAATATACGTACAGAGTTTGGTGTCTGTAACTAAAACTAACCCCCCCCACTTTTGACAAAAGGTGGCGCTATAGAGTGCCTCTTCCACACCCTTTTAAAAGCTTTTTCCATTGTCTAGCTATCAATAATACTGATATGTGTTTTGAGTTTCATGTAAATCTGAGGTTGTTATCTGCCTCAAAATCACCATAACAGAATATTCAAGTTTGACACGTTGCCATGGCAACAATATATAAGATATCAATATCCCCACAACAGATTTACATCGGCCATGTTTTGTCATTATTTTGACGAAGTTTGAAGCAAATCGAGTAAAAATAAGATGCTGAATTCAAAGCATATTGAAAATGACTCAATTCCTGCTGCCAGTTGATGGTGCTATAACTTTGACTCTTAATATTCACATATTTAAGTTCGGTATCATACAACGAACAAACCAATGAAGTTTGATCAAACTCAGGCAATGTATGTGGATGTTATTAGGCATTTTTTGCCCTAAATTCAACGCCACGCCACGGGCAAACCGTTCGAGATATCAAAAATCCCCTGGCAATTTTTCATCCACAATGTCTTGGGATCATGTTGACCGAGTTTGGTGGCAATCAAGTAAAAAACCTATGACAAGTATATCAAATTCCAGAGCATGCTTTTTTTAAACAGCCCTGAATAGCTGACTTCCTGTTGGGCGGAGCCTATGACATAGAGCGCGAAAGTTGTTCAGCTCAATGAGATCTATAAGTGTACTGAGTTTCATATAAATACATGCAAGTGTGTGTGAGCTATAGTTCAAGATTTCTGACTGTGTTCCAGGGGGCGCTGTAGAGCCCCTGTGCCACGCCCGGGTCCCAGTCTCTGTGGCGTCCTGATGGCCACAGATTCCAATGTGTGTGCCAATTCTCAAGAGTTTTTGAGCATGTTAAGGCCCCGAAAAACCCCAAGAAAGGAAAAAAAAAAAAATAATAATAATAAATATAGCTGCAAGCAGCGATGGCGGGCTCAAGCCATCAGTGCAAACGCCACCTCGGTGGCATCTGGAAAACTGTGCCCAGCGGGCATAAGCATTTACAGTAACCCTCTGGCAATCAAGTTTTAAGGGATACGGCAGTTTAAGGGTTAATCCAACCCATCTAGACTTTGGTCCCTAAATTTGAGACTCTCGAATGTCTAATGTCAAGCCAACTTTATGCCTGTTTTTGTTTCGTTTTTTACTTTCTTTATTTTTCTTTTCTCTGTGCCGGATTGCTGATGTCCTTTACCCGGGCATAGATGTCCATCCATCAATTACGAACATTCATGCAAAAACATGAGGTTCGAGTGGTCGCGAGCGCGGATGGGAGAATGGCGCATGTTTTTTTTTTTTTTGAGCAACTGGGATGGTGCCCCCTCTGGGAATTGGTGCCCTACGAAGACTGCGTACTCTGCATATAGGGAGCGGCGGTACTATCTGGAAGATATATTCCTCAAACCATCATACAAGAGGAGGTGATGCTAGTCCTTCAAGAATCTCTCAAAACCTATCTGTTCATAAAACCTATATATAAAGTCTTAATATAGTATTCCACAATACGTTGTGCTATTCTAATTAAGTCATTTTTTGGGATCTTTTTACGTCTCTCAGAACCTGACCCATTGTAATTCGTAGACTCCAGGAAAGTTGCAGTTCTGGAAAATGGTGGCACTGTAGACTAAATGCTCCCTGATTGTTTCACACCTAATTCTTCACTTTAATTCTTAATTCTTTTGTAGTTTACGTGTTTCTGTTCTTCTCCACCTGTTTTTTTTCTGACCCTTCTGACCCAGTAAGCATTTTGCTGTCCAGTGGTCATGTCTTTACTTTGCAATTAATGTAGTGATCTAATTTTGAATATTTCTCAAGAGGATCTAATCATTTTGTTTTTTTCAGTCTGAGTGAAATGTCTTTTTTAGGCTCATTTTATCAGTAAAGGAAAAAGTGCCTCATAATTCTGCACACCTGAATATAAGGAGTTTTTTTTCTCTTCCAGTCTTATTTCACATCCCATTCGTCAATATTTGTGTTATCACAAATCTCGGAAAATGCTTGTTGTAGTCCAAACAATTTGTTCGTTGTAGTTTTTAAAAAAGTGATTTTTGTTAAATAAAATATCTCCTTTAGAATTGGACTTTCAGCTTTGTAACTTTGCAAAAAAAAAATTATGCTGAAACAGCAACATTACAGACTAACTAAAGTTGAAAAAGTGAAAAAGCCTAATAGCACTCCTTTAATAGGCATTATTAAGCAGTTCATGAATACAGCTATAAATATTTTGTTATTGAGCATATCTATAAAGTTCAATCATTGTATTTTAATACTTTAAGGATCAATTTATCATTTATAAATTATTGCATTATTTACAAACCAGTTATTAAGGAGTTGTCAGTGGTTTATGAGATCATTAAGAAAGTGAAATTAAATGATTAATGAACTATTTTAGTGTAAATATATAAATCTTATTATTTAGACACAGGATAATATTTGGTCAGTTTGTTAATAACTGCTTTATTGACATATATTCCAGCTGTAATTCGTGATAAAGTCAGGTTTTTATAAAACATTTAGTAATTGCCAGCGATCTATTTTTGTGAGATCATCTAAAGTGAGGACTATTTATACATTTAAAGCATTCACAAAGGAGATTTAAAGAATTATTGATCTTCCAAACTGAAAAGTTAAACACAACACAGAGGGATAAAGAACACAGAAATATTTTTTCAAGATGCAAAAAATGAAACTGTACAGCTGTAAACTTGATAAAAAAAATTAAATATAAACTTATGCAATTATATATATATATATATATATATATATATATATATATATATATATATATATATATATATATATATATATATATAATATAATTTATTTATTTATATTTATAATAAATTTATTTATTTATTTATTTATTTTTTGGAAGATTACAGCCTTTAATCTCCTCAAAATAAATGTGCATATAAACCATGAACAATTTAATTATAGCTGTATTTAAAAAATGCTTACTAACGACTATTAATTTTGGGAGAAGGCTGTATAAAGCATGAACTGACTATTTACTTATGCATAGCTAATGAGTGCAGCTATTCTTATTATTATTCTTAATATACAGTATTTCACAATACTTCAGCATGTTATTCTAATTAAGTGAGGGTCATTTTATCAGTAAAATACAGAAAATACATATTATTTTTCTTTGAAAGATTTCTATAAATGATTTAAATCATACTCGTTTCTACAATAATTATTTAAAAGTAGTCCTATAGCTCCACCTGGTGGCCATTATTGGTACTAATAATTGCAAGCTTGATTTATAAGTTATGATAGTTTTAATTTTATGCTGGCTCCTGAACATGATAAAGCTATGAAACTTACTGTGCTTCCTTCAAATGATGATGACATACGTATATAAAAAATTATGAAGAGTTAAAATGAAAAATTTTAAAGATATAGTAAAATAACTATTGTATTTTTTTATGTTACTTTAATAAATCGCTATGGCCACACTATTTAAGGTATCCTATAACCATTCGCAATTTAACATCTTCAGTATATTGGCATCATGTTGAAAAAGTTTGGTGTGAGCTACTTGTGTCTTCTTGGAGGAGTATGAATTAATTTACAGGCTGATTTTATCATAAATCCACAATAAAATTTCTGTATCAATCTGTGTTTATTTATTTATTTATTTATTTTTCATAGAAAGATAACTGACCCTTTACTCTCCTTTTTAATAAATGTGCTTATAAACCAAGAACAAGCTATTTATAGCTGTATTTATAAACTGCTTACTACTGAATATTAATATTGGGACAAGGCTTTATAAAGCATGAACTGACTATTTACTAATGAGTGCAGTTATTATAAAGTGTTATCAATGCATTTACTAATGTTAACAAGCATTTGTGAAAGTTCTGCTTGCATTAAAGCTTAGTCTTGATCTGTGAGCTGAACAGTTTTACTGTTACATCCATGAGATTATGAAAAATCAGATACATGTCATGTCACAGGGTGTCAGAGGTCAGTATCAAATGAGTTTAAAATAATTATTTGCAGCACAAATAAGTATTTTTTGATTTTTTTTTTAATTCCTGAAACTGTCACAAAAGAATAAGGCCTAAGAGATTTCTTAAGCTGTAATGAAAACAGCACAATTAACAACAACAACAAAAAGATAACAATTTAAAATAAAGTTGTTTTTTTTCTGGTGATTAAAGAGATGTTTAAGTCTCTCTCTCTCTCACTGTCTGTCTGCCACTCAGCTCATGCCCATCCCCCACTCACACTCACACACACACACACACACACACACACTTCGAATTTGGTGTCTGTAGCTAAAACTATCCCCCCCACTTTTGACAAAAGATGGCGCTATAAAGGTGCCTCTTCCACGCCCTTTTAAAAGCTTTTTCCATTGTCTAGTTATCAATAATACTGATATGTGTTTTGAGTTTCATGTAAATCTGAGCTTGTTATCTGCCTCAAAATCACCATAACAGAATATTCAAGTTTGACACGTTGCCATGGCAACAATATATAAGATATCAATATGCCCACAACGGATTTATATCGGCTGTGTTTTGTCATTATTCTGATGAAGTTTGAAGCAAATCAAGTAAAAATAAGACGCTGAATTAAAAGCATTTTGAAAATGACACACTTCCTGCTTCCAGTTGGTGGCGCTGTAATGTTGACTTTTAATAGTCACATATATATGATCGGTATCATACATCGAACAAACCAATGAAGTTTGATCAAACTCAGGCAATGTATGTGGATGTTATTAGGCATTTCCTGTTTCTAATTTTTTGCCCTAATTTCAACGCCACACCACGGGCAAACCGTTCGAGATATCAAAAATCCCCTGGCAATTTTTCATCCCCAATGTCTTGAGATCATTTTGACAGAGTTTGGTGGCAATCAAGTAAAAAACCTTTGACAAGTATATCAAATTCCAGAGCATGCTTTTTTTAAACAGCCCTGAATAGCTGACTTCCTGTTGGGCGGAGTCTATGACATAGAGTGCGAAAGTTGTTCAGCTCAATGAGATCTATAAGTGTACTGAGTTTCATATAAATACATGCAAGTGTGTGTGAGCTATGGTTCAAGATTTCTGACTGTGTTCCAGGGGGCGCTGTAGAGCCCCTGTGCCACCCCCCGGGTCCCAGTCTCTGTGGCGTCCTGATGGCCGCAGATTCCAATGTGTGTGCCAATTTTCAAGAGTTTTTGAGCATGGTAAGGCCCCCCAAAACCCCCGGAAGGTTTAATAAAAAATAAAAATAATAATAATAATAAGAAGAATAATCCTTAGGGGAACAATAGGGCTCTTCGCCCCTTCGGGCTTGAGCCCTAATAATAATAAGAATAATCCTTAGGGGAACAATAGGGCTCTTCGCCCTTTCGGGCTTGAGCCCTGATAAACGGAGCAATTCCAATAGGGTCCTCGCACTGCAGTGCTCGGGCCCTAAATATAGCTGCAAGCAGCGATGGCGGACTCAAGCCATCAGTGCAACACCACCCCGGTGGCATCAGGTAAACTGTGCCCAGCAGGCAAATGCATTCTCAGTAGCCCTCTGGCAGTCAGGTTTTAAGGGATATGGCAGTTAAAGGGTTAATCCGAATCATCTATACTTTGAAATCACATTCACAGAACAATATATAAAACTTTAGTAACACATTTTTCAGTCTTGAGTTAAACCTCTTTTTTTGGCTCATTTTATCATTAAAGGAAAAAAAATGCTGAATAATTCTGTACACCTGAATTTAAGGAGTTTTGTTTTTTCTCTTCCAGCCTTCATGTTCAACTACATATATATCCCACTCATTGCCTTCTTTAGTGCAGCTCAACCAATTCTCATCCCATTCGTCCATATTTGTGATATCACAAATCCCGGACAATATTTGTTGTAGTCCAAACAATTTGTTCATTATAGTTTTTAAAAAGTGATTTTTGTTATGTAAAATATCTCCTTTTGAATTGGACTTTTAGCTTGTTAACTTTTCAGAACTTTTTTATGCTGAAACAGCAACATTACTGTATAACTAAAGTTGAAAAAGTGAAAAATAATAATAGCACTCCTTTAATAGGCATTATTAAGCAGTTCATAAATACAATATGTATGTATGTGTGTGTACTGGCTTTCCAATGCCGTTGATAATAGGAGTAAGCAAGCTTAAAACACGTACAAACAGAGTGTAAGATGTAGATGCATAACAAATGTCTTTCTTTATTACTTGAGCTCAATTAAACATGATCTCAAACTTCTTTTGGCCTCTCTTTGTTCACATGTACACACAAAGCCATACCTTATGGACCGCATACAACTATCGCATCCTCCTTGCGAACTATTCTGCAGTGCACTCAAAAACTCTGCTTCCCAATTACCAACACACACACTTGTTGCTCAGGACAGGTGCTCTAATTAAACATAGCCACAGCACCACCCAGTGGACAAAACCTTTACCATCCCCAAAATGGCTCCTACTACACACACACACACACACACACACATATATATATATATATATATATATATATATATATATATATATATATTCAAGTATACGGTTTCCTTTTATTGCATATTGAAATAAATATTTCTGAGTTCTGTATCAATCTGTGTTGTGTTTATTTTTCTTTTTCTAGGGAAGATAACTGACCCTTTACTCTCCTTTGTAATATATGTGCTTATAAACCAAGAAAAAGTTATTTATAGCTGTATTTATAAGCTGCTTACTAATGACTATTCATGCTGGGACAAGACTTTTTATAGCATGAACTGACTATTTACTAATGAGTGGAATTATTATAAAGTGTTACCAATTTATTAACTAATGTTAACAAATTACACAATATTTTACAGAGTTAATAAAATCCTTTAATGATTTATTAGTGTTTTGTAATTATTTTATTGACCTATAAGCATTTGTGAAAGTTCTGCTTGCATTACAGCTTAGTCTTCATCTGTGAGCTGAACAGATTTACTGTTACATCCATGAGATTATGTAAATTTAGATAAATATCATGTCACAGGATGTCATAGGTCAGTATCAAATGAGTTTAAATTATTATTTGCAGCACAAATAAGGATTATTAGGATTTTTATAAATCCCTTAAACTGTCAGAAAAGGATAAGGCCTAAGCGATTTCAATGTGAGTGACTAAATTTATTTTTGTTTTGGATTTACATTTAAAAAAATTAGCCTACTTCAATCATTCTAAACAGCTTGAATAAAACCAGATCATATGTATTACAGACAACTGTAACTGTCTATAATCTAACAAACAAGTTATGAAAATAAAAGTGTGGACACCAGATAAATTGGACGATTAAGAATTTGCTAACAATAGTATAATAGAGCATGTTTTAGGTTTTTAGGCGTTTAGATGCAGAAATGGACAAATCAAATGTAATATAAAATGTCATCGATTTAATTAAAAATAAATTAATTATTGTTAGAGGAAAATAATAATAATAAATAAATAAATAAATACACACATAAAAAAGCAGCAAAGACGAATGATTTTCTGTATTTTTTTATAGATTAAAATTGAAGCAGCTGGTAAATGCGGTCACTTTAATATTCAAATCCAGTATCTTGATCCACTTCAGATTTATTTCTCAACAGTTTATGTTCATGTGGCTTTTTTCGTTTGTATTCGCCAAGCTATGTATTTTGAAATAATCTTGTCCGTGATGTGTTCGTGCTTACGACGAAAGGCAGAATCAGTGTCCTGCAGCTCGAGAGATCGATGTTATTATACCAGTTGCGCTGTCAAATAGTCTTTAACATTTAAACGGGTCACAAACACCTGCATTTAGTTCTTGTTTTGTTATAATGGGTGGATTGTGTGCATTTGTGGTAATGTTTTATTTTAAAAAGCTCTTAAACAAGAATAAATTTGTTTGTTTTGAGCTCGTGACTCTGCACGCGCTGATCGGAGGCGGTGATTTCAGATAGGCAGCCGCAAATATGTCATTTTCACACATACAGTTCAAAAACATCTGAATTTAGCTCTTGGTGTGTTCTAATTGGTGGATTGTGTGATATAGCTGTAATATTTTATTTTTAAAAGCTTTAAAACAAGAATAAATTGTTTTTTTTCTGAGCTCGTGACCCCAGACGCTCGTGATCACAGCGGTGATTCATCTCTCGTATTTCTCACGTATCTCTGGCCAGAAATCAATTATCAATGAGCCCTGAAACGGTAATAATCAGATATGTTGGTTTAGCTTGTCAGTGTGAATTAAATCTAAGCATTCATTTGTATTTTTAACCGATTTAAAAGTGAAACTATAAGAGTCTCCTCCCTTTCAGTCCGGGAATTGTTCCTGTAGGGGCGCAATTTCTCTCAGACAATGGAAATTACAGCACACACTCAAACAGTGTGACAGAGTGAGATGAGATGTCTGACAGTTTTTTAATTTTCTGTTATCCATACAGTGATGTAAAGTCGTGAAACTATGCATATTTCCTCAGAATGACTTGTTATCTGCATTAATTTTTTTTAAGTATTTGGAAGCTGCAATTTAAAAATACAGGACAATACAGGTCATTTCAAAAAATCACCACAACAAAACCGTTCAAGCTATCCAAAATTAATTCGCAATTGAAGTTCCTCCGTATTTTGGCATCATGTAGACAAAGTTTGGTGTGTATAGTGTAACTCTCTTCTGAGCAGTATGCATTAATTCACAGCTAAATCTTTCCAAAAATCCACATTCAAATCAAAATAGCCGACTTCCTGTTGGTTGTAGCTGATGACTGTGAATTAGAAAGTTGTCCGTCTTGATAAGAATAATTTATGTCCCGAGTTTGGTGTCTGTAGCTAAAACTACCCCCCCCCCCCACTTTAGACAAAAGGTGGCGCTATAGAGTGCTTCTTCCATGCCCTCTTATGAACTTTTGCCAGTGTCTAGTTATCATTAATACTGATATGTGTTCTGAGTTTAATGAAATTCTAAGCATGTTATATGCCTCAAAATCACATGAGAAGTATTCCATTTTGACATGTTGCCATGGCAACAATATTTTTTAGATATCAATATACCCACAACAGTTTTACATCAGCTGTGTTTTGTCATTATTCTTGGAAGCAAATAGAGTAAAAATAAGATGCTGAATTCAAAGCATTTTGAAAATGACACAATTCCTGCTGCCAGTGGGTGGCGCTATAACTTTTTACTCCTAATAGTCACATATATGCGATCGACATCATACAACAAACAAACCGATGAAGTTTGATCAAACTCAGGTAGTGTATGTGGATGTTATTAGACACGTCCTGTTTCTCATTTATCACCATAATTTCAATGCCTCGCCATGAGCAAACCGTTCGAGATATTAAAAATCCCCTGGCCATTTTTCATCCCCAATGTCTTGAGATCATATTGACCGAATTTGGTGGCAATCGGCTAAAAAACCTATGACAAGTATATCAAATTCCAGAGCATGTGCTTTTTGTATATATAACTGTATATGGGCATGTCAATCTGTTCAGGTTCGGAGTCTTATCAAACATATGAAGTTTGGGGCAGATTGGACATTGTATGTCTGAGTTATAGCAACTTCATTTTTCATGGTGAATCATCGAAATTCGCCAGGCCGCCACGGACACGCCCTTCGACGAAAACTCAAGCTCCGCGGTCGGAGTGTTCATCGTGAAATTAGCAGGCGTGTTAGTGTTGCAGGGAACGAGGCGGGAGATTTTTATGATTCGATTTTTATGAGGCGGGTGCAAGGGCCCGTTTATCGCTGCTTGCAGCTTTAATTAGGGCTCAAGCCTGGAGAGCGAAAGCCCTATTGCTTTCCTTAGGATTATTTGTTATTATTATTATTATTATTATTAGCTTTTGCTTTTGTAATAGTAATATTATTACTATTGCTTTCCTTAGGATTATTTGTTATTATTATTTTTATTATTATTATTAGGGCCTGAGCCTATGGGCGCAGGGCCCTCTTGTTCCCCTAAGCATTATTTTTATTAGGGCCCGAGCACCAATGGTGTGAGGACCCTATTGTATCTGCTCCGTTTATTATTGGGGCTCAAGCCCAAAGGTCGAGAGGCCTATTGTTTTCCTTAGGATTATTTTTTATTATTATTATTATTCCTCTTCTTATTATTATTTTTTTCCAACGTCTTGGGGGCTTTTGGGGACCTTAACATGCTTAAAAAGTCTTGAAAATTGGCACACACATTGGAACCTGCGGCCATTAGGGCCAGGCAGAGACTGATACACGGGCGTGGCACAGGGGCTCTACAGCGCCCCCTGGAATATGGAGGGCCTTATATCATACATACTTGCTCGTAGACGTATGAAACTCGGTACACATATAGATCTCAACAACTTTTGTATTGCATGTCATAGGCTCCGCCCAACAGGAAGTTGGCTATTTAGGGTTTAGTATTAATTTTTTTTCGTCAAAGTTTTGGGGGCTTTTGGGGCCCTTAACATGCTCAAAAACTCTTGAAAATTTGCGCACACCTTGGAATCTGTGGCCTTTAGGAGGCCGCTGAGGCTGAAACCCGGGCGTGGCACAGGGGCTCTACAGCGCCCTCTGGAACACAGTCATAAATGTTGATGTATAGCGCACACATATTTGCACATATTAATATGAAACTCAGTACACATATAGATCTCATTGTACCGAACAACTTTCGTATTGCATGTCATAGGCTCCGCCCAACAGGAAGTCAGCTATTTAGAAGCACTGTTTCTATAGCTGAAAGGCTGCCCATTTATAACATTCATTGGACTGTATATGGGCATGTCAATCTGTTCAGGTTCGGAGTCTTATCAAACATGTGAAGTTTGGGGCAGATTGGACATTGTATGTGTGAGTTATAGCAACTTCATTTTTCATGGCGAATCATCGAAATTCGCCAGGCCGCCATGGACACGCTCTTTGACGAAAACTCAAGCTCTTCACAATTTAACATCGCAAAGGCCTTTAGATTAGGCATACCAAATTTGGTATTGATATGAATACATCTCTAGGAGGAGTTTGTTAAAATACAACGCATGGAAATGACAAGAATTACACAAAATTTGCCCATAATATTAAAAATATTTCCTGTTGGGTTTAGAATTTTGGTCCAAGAGTTTTTGTAGGTATTGGTGTGTTACATGTGTGTGCCAATTTTCCTGCATGTATGTGAAACATAGCTCGAGGCGCACTCCGTTGAACGTATATAGGTGGTCGAGCCATTTTGCCACACCCACTTCTGAAACCCATATAAGACGTAAAGTTTCAGGCAGATCTGACATCTCATGTTTAAGTTAGTATTAAATAATGGATTTCCTGTTGACAGCAGACGGCGCTATACTTATAATTGAATATTGGCCTTTAGTTGTGTTCAGGCTAGGACTCTTATAAAACATGTGAAGTTTGGGTCAGATTGGGAATTGTATGCATGAGTTACAATAACTTCCTCTTTCATAGTATTAATAGCATCCTTTAGCACATATTAAGTGTTGCTAGAATGTTTGAAAATATTTTGAGTATGATTTGCACACAATGGCAAATTTTACTGTGTTGCAAATAGTGCATAAAAGTGTTAAACAAGACACTTCCTGTTGCCAGCAGGTGGCGCTATGACTATAACCGAATCTGGGCATGTTGATGTAATCAGGACAGGACCCTTGTCAAACGTGTGAAGTTTGGGGCAGATCGGACATTGCTTGCCTGAGTTACTGCAACTTCTTTTTCACTGCATTAGTAGCATGCTTTAGCACTTAGCTAACTGTTGCTAGCATGTTTTAGTATGCTTCTTGAATGTTGCCAGCCTATTTAACTCTTGCTGATGCTTTTTTTATTTTGCATGGAGTCCATAACTGTCTTAAATATGCCACTTCCTGTTGCCATTAGGTGGCGCTATGACTTTAATCGAATATGTGCATGTTGATGTGTTCAGGAAAGGACTCTTATCAAACTTGTTAAATTTGGGGAAGATTGGACACTGTATGCCTGAATTTCAGTAACTTCCTGATTCACTGCAGTAATATGCTGCTTTAGCATTTATCTAAGTGTTGCTAGCATGTTTAATTATGCTTCTAGAATTTTGGCAGCCTATTAAACAATTTTTGACACTTATTAATTTGTTCCTAGGAGTCCATAACAGTGTTAACCTTGTCACTTTCTGTTACCAGCAGGTGGCACTATGACTATAACTGAATTTGGTCATGGGTGTTTGTTCAGAACAAAACACCTATCACATGTGTGAAATTTGGGGAAGATTGGACATTGCTTGCCTGAGTTACAGCAGCTTCCTTTTTCATTGCACAAGTAACATGCTTTAGCCTTTAGTATGCTTCTAGAAAGTTGCCAGCCTATTAAATACTTATTGTTGCTTTTTATTATTTTGCAAGGAGTCCATAACAGTGTTACACATGACACTTCCTGTTGCCATTAGGTGGCGCTATGACTAGAATCAAATACGACCATGTTTGTGTGTTCAGGACAGGACTCTCATCAAACTTGTTCAATTTGGGGCAGATTGGACACTGTATGCCTGAATTACAGTAACTTCCTGATTCAGTGCAGTAATATGATGCTTTAGCATTTAGCTAAGTGTTGCTTAGCTACAGCAACTTCCTGTTTCACGGCGAAACATCAAATTTTGTCAGGCCGCCAGGGACCCAACCCTTGACGAAAACTCAAAACCTTCGCAATTTAACATCACAAAGGTCTTATGATGACCCTCACCAAATTTGAAGATAATATGATTAAAACTGTAGGAGGAGTTCGTCAAAGTACGAGGCATGGAAATGGCAAAAACTGTGCAAAAATCGTACAGGAAATTCAAAATAACTTACTTCCTGTTGGGATTTGGATTTTGTACTAAGAGACTTTTTTGTAGGTAATGGTGTTACACGTGTGTACCGATTTTCATCCATGTATGTGAAACGTAGCTCGAGGCGCACTCCTTTGAAATTTAACAGGTGGCGCCTATCGAGCCATTTTGCCACACCCACTTCTGAAACCTATATCAGATGTACATTTTCACCAGTTCTGATGCATGTGCAAAGTTTAGTGAGCTTTGGAGCATGTTTAGGCCCTCAAAAATGCAGGGTCCTCGCACTGCAGTGCTCGGGCCCTAATTAAACCTGCAAGCAGCGATGAACGGGCCCTCGCACCCAGGCTCACCACCACCCAGTGCCCATAGGAGGAACAGTGAACGTTGGGCCATATGCTTATAAAATAATAAATATTTGTGCCTAATTTCCTGCTGCCAACAGGTGGCGCTATGATTATAACTGAATATCGGCATGTAAATGTCTTCAGGCCAGGACTCTTACCAAACATGCAAAGTTTCAGGCAGATCTGACATCTCACGTTTAAGTTAGTATTAAATAAGTCATTTCCTGTTGCTAGCAGGCGGCGCTATACTTATAATTGAATATTGGCCTTTAGTTGTGTTCAGGCCCGGACTCTTATAAAACATGTGAAGTTTGGGTCAGATTGGAAATTGTATGCATGAGTTACAACAACTTCCTCTTTCATAGTATTAATAGCATCCTTTAGCACAGAGTAAGTATTTCTAGCATGATTAGCACACAATGGCAAATTTTCCTGTGTTGCAAATAGTGCATAAAAGTGTTAAACATGACACTTCCTGTTGCCAGCAGGTGGCGCTATGACTATAACCGAATCTGGGCATGTTGATGTATTCAGGGCAGGACCCTTGTCAAACGTGTGAAGTTTGGGGCAGATCGGACATTGCTTGCCTGAGTTACAGCAACTTCCTTTTTCACTGCATTAGTAGCATGCTTAGCACTTATCTAAGTGTTGCTAGCATGTTTTAGTATGCTTCTAGAATGTTGCCAGCCTATTTAACACTTGTTGATTCTTTTTATTATTTTGCAAGTAGTCCATAACCATGTTAAACATGCCACTTCCTGTTGCCATTAGGTGGCGCTATGACTATAATCGAATACAGGCATGTTGATGTGTTCAGGACAGGACTCTTATCAAACTTGTTCAATTTGGGGCAGATTGGACACTGTATGCCTAAATTACAGTAACTTCCTGATTAACTGCAGTAATATGATGCTTTAGCATTTAGCTAAGTGTTGCTAACATGATTTAGTATGTTTCTAGCATGTTGCAAGTGTATTTTTCACTTGCTGGCACTGTTTAATTTGTTGCTAGGAGTCCATAACAGTGTTACACATGACACTTCCTGTTACCAACAGGTGGCGCTATGACTATAACCGAATCCGGGTATGTTGATGTGTTCAGTACAGGAGGCTTGTCAAACGTGTGAAGTTTGGGGCAGATCGGACATTGCTAGCATGAGTTACAGCAACTTCCTTATTCAATGCAATAGTTGAATGCTTTAGCACTTAGCTAAGCATTGCTAGCAAGTTTTATTATGTTTCTAGCATGTTGCCAGCCTATTTAACACTTTTTGACACTTTTTAATTTGTTCCTAGGAGTCCATAAGAGTGTTAACCTTGTCACTTCCTGTTACCAGCAGGTGGCGCTATGACTATAACTGAATTTGGTCATGGGTATTTGTTCGGAACAAAACACATATCACACGTGTGAAGTTTGGGGAAGATCGGACATTGCTTGCCTGAGTTACAGCAACTTCCTTTTTCACTGCATTAGTAGCATGCTTTAGCACTTAGCTAAGTGTTGCTAGCATGTATTACTATGTATCTAGCATGATGCCAGCTTATTTAACACTTGTCGACACTTTTTAATATGTTTCAGGAGTCCATAAGAGTGTTAACCATGTAACTTCCTGTTACCAGCAGGTGGCGCTATGACTATAACTGAATTTGGTCATAAGTGTTTGTTCAGGACAGAACACCTATCACACGTGTGAAGTTTGGGGAAGATCGGACATTGCTTGCCTGAGTTACAGCAACTTCCTGTTTCATGGCGAAACATCAAATTTTGTCAGGCCGCCTGGGACACACCCCTTGACAAAAACTCAAAACCTTTGCAATTTAGCATCACAAACGTCTTATGATGACCCTCACTAAATTTGAAGACAATCCGATTAAAACTGTCGGAGGAGTTTGTCAAAGTACGAGGCATTGAAAATGGCAAAAACTGCACAAAAATCGTACAGGAATTTCAAAATAACTTACTTCCTGTTGGGTTTTGGATTTTGTACCAAGAGACTTTTTTGTAGATAATGGTGTGCTACAAATGTGTACCGATTTTCGTGCATGTACGTGAAACGTAGCTCGAGGCGCACTCCGTTGAAATATAACAGGTGGCGCTATTGAGCCATTTTGCCACACCCACTTCTGAAACCTATGTCAGATGTAAATTTTCGCCAGTCCTGATGCGTGTGCAAATTTTCGTGAGTTTTGGAGCATGTTTAGGCCCTCAAAAATGTGATTCATTTCGGAGAAGAAGAAGAAGAAGAAGAAACTGAGCAATTCCAATAGGGTCCTCGCACTGCAGTGCTGGGGCCCTAATAAACGGAGCAATTCCAATAGGGTCCTCACACTGCAGTGCTCGGGCCCTAATAATCCTTAGGGGAACAAGAGGGCCCTGCGCCCATTGGCTCAGGCCCTAATAATAATAAAAGGAGCAGATACAAGAGGGTCCTCGCACCATCGGTGCTCGGGCCCTAATAATCCTTAGAAAATCAATAGGGCTCTGCGCCCCTTTGGGCTTGAGCCCTAATAATAAACGGAGCAGATACAATAGGGTCCTCACACCATCGGTGCTCGGGCCCTAAAAAAATAATCGCCCTCCAGGCTTGAGCCCTAATAATCCTAAGGAGAACAATAGGGCTCTCGCCCTCCAGGCTTGAGCCCTAATAGTAATAATAAACAGAGAAATTCCAATAGGGTCCTCGCACTGCCGTGCTCGGGCCCTAATAAACGGAGCAATTCCAATAGGGTCCTCGCATTGCAGTGCTCGGGCCCTAATAAACGGAGCAATTCCAATAGGGTCCTCGCACCATCAGTGCTCGGGCCCTAAAAATTATCCCGGTGCCCTTGATGGCCAGTCCGGGCCTGTGTGAAACCAAAATAAGGTCTTTAACCCTTTCATGCATGAATTAGGATAACCTCAGTCAGGATTTTTTTCCTATGTGTTTTTATTGCTCTTAGGGCATGAAAAACAAGAATTGATTTTTATTTTATTTTTTTACACATTTTTCAAAGAGATCCTCAGATGTCCACTTGAGTGGACAGCATGCGGTTGGTTTAAACTGAAGATATACTGTATTAAATATAAGACAATAATCAAACAGATAAAGTATGTGAATTTAACAAACTAATCAATGCAATTATATCAAATAATGTAAGAACTATAAAATATATGCAAAAAATATAAATGAAAAATATTGCAATGGCTTCATACAACTTCATACAAGTTGCACTTCGCGTATCTATGATATCAGAACATGAGGACGTGATTCCATCAGAATTTTCTACAGCCTGTCAAGGTACAACTGTGGAAACCACTCAGGGAGCCTCCAGTGCACCAGAATATGGAGATTTATCCTTATTAGCTGATAATTATGATTATGTTCAAGATGGACATGCACATTTCTATCATAGCCCTCCTCTGAGAAAACCTAGCGATACGTTTTTTCTAGCGATCTCATCTGAAATGATCAGTGTTGGGGGTAACGCATTACAAGTAACATGCATAACCCATTCAGATTACTTTTTTGACGTTACAAGTAAAGTAATGTGTTACAAGTAACATGTATTACCTAATCAGATTACTTTTTGATCTAACAAGTAATTAACTACAAGTAATGTGCATTACCTAATCAGATTACTTTTTGATGTAACGAGTAAAGAAACGCATTACAAGTAACATGCATTACGTAATCAGGTTACTTTTTGATGTTATGAGTAAAAAAACGCATTACAATAACGCACATTACATAATCAGATTACTTTTTGATATTATGAGTAAAAAAACGCATTACAATAACGCACATTGCATAATCAGATTACTTTTTGATGTTATGAGTAAAGAAACGCATTAAAAGTAACATGCATTACGTAATCAGATTACTTTTTGATGTTATTAGTAAAAAAAAGCATTACAATGACATGCATTATAAAATCAGATTACTTTTTGATGTAACAAGTAAAGTAATGCATTACAAGTGTCATACATTATGTAATCACATGACTTTTTTCGATGTCAATGAAAATTACATTCTAATAATACAAATACATTTATTTACAGTAGAAAAAGTCAATGCATATTAAGTTTTTAAGTTTTAAATTTCAAAAACAATATTCACATTATAATTATGAATTGTAGCTGAAATATAGCCATTGCATGCATGACGTCCACTACAGTGGACATGTGAGTTTTCTCTCAATCTAAAATCAAAACTTTAATAAAAAAAATTTTAATCAAAATTTTACTGTGATATGACTCAATAGATATTGCTTTATGCTGCAATATTTTTTTTACCTACAAGAGTCTCCTAGGATAGAAGGAATGGGTTGATATTCTGGAGCAACTTGGCATGTCTGACTGACCCTTGGCCATCTTGGTTTGGAGGGGGAAAAAATCGAAACACAAAGGCTTGCCACTTGGTTGCAATTTATAGGATGATGCACCAGGGTCCAATGATGAGATTGATGTTCAAGTTTGCCATAAAAACCCGTACAAATTCAAGAAAATGCTTTTTTAATAGCTGTCCACTGTAGTGACCACTATGCTTGAAAGGGTTAAATTCTGTTTTAAAGAAGGGTTGTATCAGGTCCAAATGCTAAAGAAATGTAAATGTTAACTAAATACCAGAATTATAATTATACACACACACACACACACATACATACATATATATATATATACAGTACAGACCAAAAGTTTGGACACACCTTCTCATTCAAAGAGTTTTGAGGCATTCTCTTGATGAGCTTCAAGAGGTAGTCACCTGAACATGTTCCCCGAGAGATGCTTAGCACTTGTTGGCCCTTTTGCCTTCTGTCTGCGGTCCAGCTCACCCCTACACTATCTTGATTGGGTTAAGGTCCGGTGACTGTGGAGGCCAGGTCATCTGGCGCAGCACCCCATCACTCTCCTTCTTGGTCAAATAGCCCTTGATGCCTCCAGTGTGACTCTACAATTTTCATAGTCATGAAAATAAAGAAAACTCTTTGAATGAGAAGATGTGTCCAAACTTTTGGTCTGTACTGTATATATACATATATATATATATATATATATATATATATATATATGTGTATGTATATAAAAAATTCTTGAATTTAGCCAACATTTACATTTCTTTATGCATTATTATGCATTTAAAACTGAATTTAAAGACCGTATTATGGTTTCACATCAAATCATAGATTATTCATTTGATATAAGCCTCCTGTCAAACTCTGTCCTGTGTATTGTGTGTGTTTTTTCTCCTCATGTACTCCCGTTAATTGCGTTAATTTGTTTCCAGGTGTGTCTCATTCTTCCCTGATGATCCTGTTTTCAAAAGCCCCCAGTCCATTCAGTTAGTGTTTGTCGTTTCTAATCATAACATCGATGTTGTGTTCCTCTGTGTCTCTGCCTGACCTGTGTTCCCTGGAGTTTTGAGTTTTAATTATTAAAATACTGTTTATGTTAAGTTTATCCTCATCTCCTCATTCCTTTGTTTGCCACAGAGTTCAATCATGACACCCATTTTGTGCAAAACTACTTCTGCCACAGATTAAAATTTAAAGTTGATAGTTTAACAGGTGCGCCCAAGTCTCCATTACTAATTCTAAATGTCACTTAAGAACTTATAATGAAGGAACATTTAGTTGCTTCATTAAAAGCTTCTTGTAATACTATATTAAAAGTAGTGTATTATGTATAGCAGAGGTGGAAAGTAACAAATTACATTCATGTTACTGTAATTGAGTAGCTTTTTTGTGTACTTCTACTTTTAAAAGTAGTTTTTAAAATCTGTAATTTTACTTTTACTTAAGTATATTTTGTTTGAAGTATTGTACCTCGCTACATTTCAACTACATGCTACACATTCATTACTAAGTAAAAAATAAATAAAGAAATCGCTCCCTGGAAAGTACTTCATTAAATAATGGGCAGGAGATCAAACTGGCATAAAAATCACAAGAAAGATGCAGACGGACAATACAGACGTTATGGTGCAGACTCAGCTGAAAATGAAACTCCATCGTATTCTGCTGAAGTTGAACTCTAAGGAAAATAAGTGAACCCCTAGCCATTTTTTAAGCTCTATTATGCAGTGTAAGTTGTGTTTGCCTAGAAAAACCAAACTAGCAGCTTATAAAATCTCGGCTTTGCAAGCATGTAAGGTAAATACTTGGATCGTTGCATTGGTGGTTAAAATTAAGCTTTGACAGTTTAGCAAAAGGTTTTGCACAAATTAACCAAAAAGACAGTGATAGGGTATGTGATATATATCGTCTGTGATAATATCGTAATTGCTATTTTAACAATGTGCGATTTGACATTATCAGTATTTTGCCAAAAACCAAACAAAACTCCTACAGTGAAGTCGAGTAGATTAGACTAGTGCATGTGCATTTAGAGTGCTCTTTCACTGCGTGATTCAGTCTGTTAAAAAGCATTTAGAATTATCTAAAAATTGAAGATATGGGGCAGAAACTTTATATATTTATATTATGTCATATAGTAAATCAATATCACATAAAGAGAGCTGTTTTTTTTCCTAATCAACATGATTAGGCTACATACAGAATTTTGTATTAATTTATTTATTTTACAACAGTTCAATAAACAAGAAGTTAATTGACTAAAAGACTTGCGTTTTAGACACCATATTGCCTGTTTTTGCTCTATTTCAACAACAAAAATAATTCCAAACACACCATAGCATAGTTTTGCCTCTCTCCGCAATGACAGTGTTCCATTTCTGAAATGAATCACCAGTTTAAATGATTCAGTTCAATCGCAATGACTCACTTATTAACAGTGACTTTCTGACACCTACTGGCTGTTTTAATTTCACAATGAGTATTTAAAATTTTATGTCTTATATATCAAAACATTATTTCTGCATTTGTAACTGCAGGTTAAATGCATTCAAAACAGTGGGTCAATACATTGAAACCTCACTTCCGATGAAGCTTCTGTATATCCCCTGCATTGAAAATTGTAATTTTGTTGATACTGATTATATATATTTTTTTATTCTAAATAACTGAATCCTTTAATTAAAAACAACTGGTTTGAGATTTATAGGCCTATACCAGGGGTTTCAAATTCTTACGAGCTATGAGCCTGTCATATTTAAATAGCAATATTAATTACCAAATTTGCCTTTTCACTCTCTCTGCACTGTGCATGTAAACTGCCAAAACTCAAATGGAATCGCAATTCCTTTTGCATTTGCATTTCCAACGTCTACACGGAAACCTGCCAATCAAGTGACAGGGGTGGGGCCATATTGTTGGGTGTGTTTGCATTGGGAAGTGACGTCACTCACAGTGGACGGTAATAAAAGAGGCAACTGATATAATATTTAGTTTCATTTGTAATGACTGTATATATACACATTTCCCTGAACTAAGTACATTTCTGCTGCTGTTATTATGTTTAAATAAGAAATGAAAGGAGGCAGTGGTATTTCATATCCTTTTTCGTTTTATTGTAAATATACAGTGAGGAAAATTGCAGTAGTCAAGGCGAGCTGACATGTTATCAAGTACGCTGCTGTTTGCAGAATTACCGGACCTGCGTCCTCGCAGACATCACACTCCCGAGTCGAATGCACAAAATCTGAACTACTGAGGATGCAAGTCTGAAATCAGCGTACTTTGTATTGAGAAACGCGCGCAGACCTACGTCACCAGTCTATTTGCTTAATATTCCCGGTGTTACGGTTTAACTGGTTACCGTGTTATCTGGTGACCAACTTCCTGGTTCAGGTCTCCGCTCCAGATGTGCTGGAACGACGGCAGCAGATTTGGCAATTCTGAAACCACAAACTGACACAAAATTAAGTGTTTAATAAACACAGACTTGCTCATTGCATGATTCAGATATTCTTGTAAAGATTACAAATTATTAGTATGATCGCCCGTTTCGCGGCTGAAGTAGGAAAACAAAAAAATAAAAATAAAGTACGTCTGTGTTGGCGCGGGTTTCGAAACACGGGTTTCGAACATGTTCGAGACGACAGTCACAAACCACCGAGCTACCGATCTACACCGAATCAGCTCCAAAACTCTAGATTCAAGACAGGACTCTCGTCTTCACATTTTGCAGCTGCTGAATCAAGGAAATGTGACCGTGTTAACTTGTGACCTGTGTTTATTTTCTATTATGAAAATAAACCATAGCAGAACACGGACTACATTTTATGGTTCATGATGTTAAAGAACATTTCATAACGTCTCAGACAACTGTACATTTGTGGCTACTGTGGTTTAATTATAAACACTATCGTTAACTCATAATTACCATAGTAAAAAAATTGTAAATTTTAGTATGATCGAAGATACAAAAATTCTTCCAGAACAGACTTGTATATGTGCGTTCCCAGAAGAGATGAGAAATGGATTCGTGTTCAGCACCACAAAAAGAACATAAAGTGTCAATATCAGGAAACATCTTTTTTAAGTAAAGCTTCACAGGATAGAAAAGATGAAGATGAAGTAATTTGTAAGACACATCCTTAACCGTATTGGTTATTAAGTATTTAGATGACAAAGTCCACACTTTAATTAATTAATAATTATTTATTACCGTCGACTGTGAGTGACGTCACTTCCCAATGCAAACAAATAAAATGGCCCCACCCCTGTCACTTGATTGACAGGTTTCCGTGTAGACGTTGGAAATGCAAATGCAAAAGGAATTGCGATTCCATTTGAGTTTTGGCAGTTTACATGCACAGTGCAGAGAGAGTGAAAAGGCAAATGTGGTAATTAATATTGCTATTTAAATATGACATGCTCATAGCTTGTAAGATATGGGAAACACAATTGCAAACGGACTTTGCATTTCCATTTTAAATTTGGCAGACACTGTGCATTTGCTTAAACGAAAATTCAAACGGTAATGCGCGATTTGCATTTGCGTTTGGATTATGTCACATTTTATGCGTCCACAAATTGAAAACGCAATTGCAAATACAATTTGCAATTCCTTTTGAATAATGTCCGGAATATCATTCCATAAAGCTATATCAGATGTGTTTAATTATACCTCTCACTGTTAAAATATAACAAAGTCATTTTTTCCTCTGAGTAAATTTTAAATGAGATTACTTGTACTTAAGTAAAATTTAGTTAATGTAATGGTACTTTTACTTGAGTAGAATATTTTTGTACTCTTTCCATTTCTGATGTGTCATAAAGTATTATAAGAGAGATTAAGCTTGTATTAAATGTGCCTCGCCCGAAATTTAGTTGAGAGTAGATGGCTGCAGTGAGGGGAGGAGTGAAATAAGTACAGTCAAGATGGACAGTTCTGACCTCTTGAAGTGCAACAGATACCTACAAGATCATAGACAGATATCACATTATTCTCATTCATGTGCTATGCTGCTGATAAACATTATATAATTTCAGTTCTGTCACTTTACATGACAATAAATATGATAAGACACTAAAAGTGCTTGCTATTTAATTCCATACAAAAGGTGTTTTTATCATTTATCATCCAATTTTACAATTACAATTAACAAATGTTAGTTAAACATTAGTTAATGTTGAACTAGTGCACACTTTACAATAAGGTTCACAAATTCCCTTAGTAAATGTTTTGTTAATGGTGAGTCATGTTAATAAACAGTCTTCAAATGTTACTTAAACATTAATGTTGAACTAGTGCACACTTGGAATAAGGTTCACAAATTCCCTTAATAAATGCTTAGTAAGTCGTTGATAAACAGTCTAAAAACCTGAGAAACATTATCAGTTGATGTTTAGATGGTTTCCAAGTTTACCAATAGCCCAAATCAATTCCCGAATGGGGAGTTAGTATTGTTTATCCATTGTGTGTGTTAAATGCTAAATAAATGTATTTTTACAAACTGTATGTAGTATAATTAAATAAAGCTTATTTAAATAAAGCTATCTACAGGCATAGTTCATTGTTAGTTCATGGTTACTAATGCATTAACCGACGTTAAATAATTAAGTTGTTAATGTGAAGATAAGCATTCGTATATGTAGGTTAACATGAGCAAAGATTAAATAATGCTGAACAAATCTGTTTTTCATTTTTAGTTCATTTTAACTAATGCATTAACCACATTGTTAACTAGTTAATCTGTTATGTCAGACATAACTTGGACACTTTTCTAACTGGCATGCATCTCGCGGTGATAACCGGTGATCAGTTCTGTGCAGATTTTGCTCATCTCAAACAAGCTAAACAAGCTCATCTCCCACATACTTCAAAGCTACCACCATCATTCCAGTCCCGAAGAAGCCATCTCCATCCTGCTTCAATGATTACCGTCCAGTTGCACTTAGCCCTAGTCTCATGAAGTGCTTTGAATGGCTAGTCATGCACCCACATCAAGTCTGCCCTCTCCCCCTCCCTGGACCCCTTCCAGTTTGCATATTGGTCCAACCGCTTGACCGATGATGCCATCACCACTACCCTCCACTCAGCACTCACACATCTAGAGAAAAAAAGACTCATACGTCAGAATACATTCAACACAATCATACCTCAACAGCTCATTAACAAACTGGTCCAGCTGGGGCTCAATACTTTGCTGTGCAACTGGCTGTTAAACTTTCTGACTGGAAGACCTCAGGCAGTACGGGTTGACAGCAACACATCCAGCACCAGCACCATCACACTGAACACTTGGGCCCCCCAAGGATGTGTGCTGAGTCCCCTCCTATTCACTTTGCTGACACACGACTACACACCGTCACACAACTCCAACCTCTTTATTAAGTGTGTGGATGACACAACTGTGGTTGGTCTCATTAGCAACAGAGATGAGACAAACTACAGGAGTGAGGTGAGCCACCTGGTGGTGCAGTGACAACACTCACTGAACATGGAGAAGACGAAGGACATTGTTGTTGACTTCAGGAGAGTGCACACTCAGCATGCTCATCTGACCATCAACGGTGCAACTGTGGAGAGAGTGAGCAGCACCAAGTTCCTGGGTGTGCACATCACAGAGCACCTCTCCTGGACCAACAACACCACAGCACTGGCCAAGAAAGCACAGCAGTGTTTTTACTTGCTCTGCAAACTGAGAAGAGCCAGAGCCCTGGCCCCCATCATGTGCACCTTCTACAGAGGCACCATCAAGAGCATTCTGATGAGCTGCATCACTGTGTGGTATGGCGACTGCAACGGGTCCTGCCAGAAGACTCTTCAGTGCATAGTGAGATTAGCTGAGATGATCGTTGGTGACTCTCTCCCCTCCCTCCAGGAAATTTATGGAACCCATCTCAACCGTAAAGCCCTCTGCATCACCGATGTAACCCCCCCCCCCCCAGCTCCCCAATAACACACTGGGACCTGCACCAGACACTTTGTGCAGCATCGGTCTGCTCACTAACTCATTCAGTATATAACTGACTTCATTCAACTACCTCTTCTGTCGGTTTAAATAAAGAACTGCTCTCTGAGATTTTTGACACTTTAATCAGACTGAATAAGCTCTTTTGCACTACAATCATTATATCTGCACAGTTTATTTCACTGGTTTGCACTCTATCTGCCATGTGCCTTGTACTGCTTTACTTATCTTTCTTTTTACATGACCTATTTGTATATTTGTATAGTTGTACTTTCATATTTTATATATACTTTTGTTAACTACATATTTTATTATCTATATTAAATGTTCTACTGTTAATGTTTTCTGTATGCACCAAGGTTCAATACATGTGGAAGAATTGACGAAGCACCCTTGACTTGACTTGAGTGTGATTACCTGCATCTGATCCAGCATGCATTTTTATTATCAGTCTCATATTCTCAACAAAACATTTGTTTGAATGTCCAGATGGCTACTATCCTTTCTTTTATCAAGGGTGATTCCTGATAACAGCGTACAAGCATCTTGAGAAATTAAATAAATAAATACATAAATAACTTCCTTGTTTAAAACTGTGCTTTATTTATTTATTTAAAAAAAATCATTTAAAAGTCTTGTCGCTGCTGACTGCTGACAGTCTCTTGTCACTATCTAATGGCGGAACAGTGTAACTAAAATCACCATCACACACACACACATACACACAGTTTCATAATACTAAATACTGCTATTATTTATATAAAACATTATTTATTGAATAATAATATTTTATAAACTAAAACGTCCATCATAAAAGTTGCTAGGCAATTCAGTTAAAAAAATACAAAGGCAGTGCTCTGATATACAGCACTTAAGCAACATAAGCATGTTGAGATTTTGAAAAGACTATTTGCTCTGGAACAAATAATAGATTAATGACAAAGACTACCTGTAACATGGAGTCAGAGACATTCGGATCCATATGAAGTGGTTTAATAAAGAGAATGGTCAGACATGGCAGTAATCAGAGCACAGCGTCAAGTATGTCAGGGATATCCAGAATCAGTAAAAGTAACAAGCAGAGGTCGGGGCAGGCAGCAGAGAATCTCAGTTGGTATAAACAATCCAAGATCAGACACGGAAGGAACAAACACAGGGAAAACGCTCGGAAATGCAAGATAGAACTAAACAAGACTTCACACTATTAGAGAGTCCAAACACAGTTTATATAGGGGAGTGGTAATGGGGAACAACTGGTGGTTATTAGCCATAAGCATGGGATTATGGGAAATGGAATTGGGAATGGAAATACAAGATGCCAGAGTCCTGAGTGGAGTGCTCTCTATTAGAGTTCATGGGCACTCCAGCTGATGATCATGACACTACCTATATCTCATGTTTAACCACTAAATAAACATCAGAGCCAGCTGTAAATTCCAGAAGATCTGGCCTAGGTGAAGCGGTCTTGGTGGCTTTAAGTGTGCAGAATTGCTGCTGATATTGTGGAGCTCATATCTCCAACAATGTTAAAGCAAATTTCCAAATAGAGGTTATCTTTATAAAAAAAAAAAAAAAACATATTTGAAGTCCAAACAAGTACATTTGGTAACACCTATTAGTTGCTTATTAGCATGCATATTACTAGATTATTAGTGACGTAAGTGACATACGGCCAAGTATGGTGACCCATACTCAGAATTCGTGCTCTGCTTTTAACCCATCCAAAGTGCACACACACAGCAGTGAACACATACACACCGTGAACACAAACCCGGAGCAGTGGGCAGCCATTTATGCTGCAGAGCCCGGGGAGCAGTTGGGGGTTCGGTGCCTTGCTCAAGGGCACCTAAGTCGTGGTATTGAAGGTGGAGAGAGCACTGTATACTGTATATTCACTCACCCCTACAATTCCTGCCTGCTCGAGACTCGAACTCACAACCCTTCGATTGCGAGTCCGACTCTCTAACCATTAGGCCACGACTTCCCATTAGCCATGTATAAGTGCTAATTAAGAACATATTAATGCCTTATTCTACTTGAACTTATTCTACATCCCTAATCTGACCCAATACCTAAAACCTAAACAGCCATTGTTATTGTTGCAGTTTACATCCCCCCCTGTGCAAACCCCAAGGATGCACTTCACAAACTGTGCAAGGTGCCATCAGCAAACAACAAACCACAAGGTGAGAGTCAGCTGATGCAAGCTTGACTAAAGTGACCTGCCAGAACTACGCTTGATTTCTGTCAGGACCACTATTGTCAAAGTTCATTGACCAGGCAGCTCATTTATAAGGGCAGGTGGGGAAGAGCCCCACAAAAATATTCATCCACAACATAGACCTCTATATAAACTGAAACAATAATAAATTGGAAATGTGTTAAGCACTATATATTAAAAACCTGCATATGGCTTTAGCAGGAGCTCAACAGCGCCCCACAATTTTGTAACATAAATCTGTGGTGAAAAAGGGAACTGAAGTGCACTCTAATTGAGAGCCATTGGACCAGATTTGAGACTGCCTTGCTTATTTTCAAGTTACCTTACGTGAACCTCGCTACACCAAAACGATATCAATCCACTTCAGCTATGTGTCAGCATCAGGTAAGTAACTAGATTGCATGTTGTTGTTTTTTTACATGGAGTAGTGAATCAAATTAACAAAGGATAAATGATTTAGTTTAAATGTGCTCTCATGAATAGCCTTATATGTGTAGTAAATTAAGCTCAAAAGGGAAATGTATATAAATTAAAATGTATACAATGTATAATTACAAATTATTTATATTAGCTGCCAGTAGTAACTGTAGCAGAATTAAATTGCCATCAACTAATCTGTTCGTCCAGCAACCCCTTAGTGCAATTTCATATCAACTCTAAGAAAGGATATTTGCGTGGCAACAGAAAATACTTCCATACAGTATTAATGCATTAGAGCATGTAGCAAAATCGGAATCGTAAAGGGACTTTGATTTGTAAGGCAGAATCAGTAACTTGTAATTTGTGCACAATATTTTTATTAACTAAACACTAACACAAACTAGTTTAATAAACAAACAAACATACATACAATCACTCATACAGGGGAAAGTGCAAATGAGATTTGATGGATGATACCATCAGGAAAACCAGAGAATGAAGCTATGAAAAGAGTCAGTTAACCACCCTGGTAAAAACATTAGCGCCATTTATAATGGGGTCTATATCTTACACTAAACCTCTGTTTCGTTTAGTTAAATGTATGATACTTGCAATTCCTTGGCCTGGAATAAGCGTCTGGATGCAAAGTCTTGATGGTTTGGAGGTTCGGTGGTGTAGGAGTCGCGATCATGTTATTCCGGTTTTGAAGAGTGATGAATTCCACTGGTGTCCTGACTCAATGGTGATTGGGAATTTCTTCCCAGTGGAAAGTAAATAGGACTAAAAGAGAGATCAGCTGAGATCCTAAGATCTTTGGTAAATGGAAAAGTCAAGGAGTGAAGCCTGGCGCAGACTTAGAGGTCCAAGAGAGTTCTAGCTCACATACTCTTAGCAGAAGAAAGGGGAAGCGAAGCTAGAGATGGCGGAACTGGTATAAGCCTTTTTAAAGACTAAGACTCTTTGGAAGGGCCTGTCCAATGAGAAAGGCTGAAATTCCAAGCGGGAGTTTGGAAATACTAGGGAGTTTTACAACCCCTTTGTGTGAAAGCCTGGTAATTTGCATATGTAACTGGGTCAGAAGTTGATATATAAACTAGTAAGGATTCTTAGAAAACTACTATGCTGCATAGGTATCAACATATAATATACACTCGTTTAGATCAGATCATCAGAAGACGAATTCATAGATACTAAAGACAGGTAAGATTACATATAGGTAAAATTACATGAATGAGTAGTTCTATCACAAGCATGCATAAAACAAGACGAAAAGACAATATACAAGAGCATTAACAACATACACAATGACCTGAAGTATATGTGTGTTCATTCAAAGAAAGGTTTTTCTAAGAATTAATTAGAGAAGAGTCCATTTTTATAACAATATGTTTCAGAGAGAACTCAGCAGGAAGATCCTCTCCACATACTTTCAGGTCACAAAAGCCTTGCTGAGGTGTTGTGGTTGCCATATTAACCAGGGGTCTGGAGTC
The DNA here is from genome assembly GCF_963082965.1 of Carassius carassius. Classification (NCBI taxonomy): domain Eukaryota; kingdom Metazoa; phylum Chordata; class Actinopteri; order Cypriniformes; family Cyprinidae; genus Carassius; species Carassius carassius. Next base: position 31,465,140 of record NC_081757.1, on the reverse strand, counting down.
ATTCGCAGACATCCTGGCACCTAGTATGTTTATTGGCTGAGGGGTCTGTGATCATTTGTTGATCTAATGAATAATTAATTTGTTAAATCAAATTTAAAATGGTGTGTCTGATTGGCCACATGCTACATATGGTTCTCTTGTGTTTTCTATTTTTATTTTTTATTATAATTCTGATAATAGACATGCGATTGTCTTTTCTCACCCGAATTGCTCCACATCTTGTAACATTCTAAATCAACATTTGGATGTAATGAATGCTATGTTAAAGCAATTATTATACAGCATTTTATGCATGTTATCTGAGTTATCTAGTGTGCCACCCACATAATAAAGCAAGGACATATCTGCCAAAATCCTGTGAGCATGTGTTCAGAGATTAGAATATAAAGTTTACAAAATGTTTTTGTTCTGGCTTTGCCTATCTTAGCGTTCCCGGAGACTTGCTTTTGGAGATACAAGCTGCAAAGAGCGGGGGTGATTTATCTGGGCTAACTTATCTTGATACAGCCAGAGGGGTTAATCCAATTGTGCAAAAGTTGCCCTTTGGACTACAAGAAAAGTGGATGATGCAGGGTTCACACTACAAGTATACATATGGAGTTTCTTTCCCACCATTCTCCTTCTTTGTTGAGTTCGTGTGTACAGAAGCAAGAGCACGCAATGATCCAAGCTTCAATTTTTCTTCCCTCTCCATAAACCCTGGTGGATTGAACCGGTATAGTGAAAGCCGCACCCATGTTCATAAACCTGTTGCAGTCCATAAAACAGATGTGATGCCCTCCTTTAATCTTTCCTATGAAAGGAGTCTTCAGAGAGCGACCAGTGAGTTAGATAAGCAATGTCCAATACATCATAAACCTCATCCTCTCAAGAAATGCAGAGCCTTCAGAGAGAAGCCACTGGCAGAGAGAAAAACGATTTTAAAAGAGTTGTCCATCTGTTTTAAATGCTGCTCATCAAGCAAACATCTGGCTAAGAATTGTGATGTGTCAGTCAAATGCTCAGAATGTGAGAGTGACAAGCACCTGGTTGCTCTTCACCCGGGCCCAGCACCGTGGCGTTCTGGTTTTACACCTCTTTCACCGCATGGCGGGGAGGAAGAGGAGTCTAATGTTGGAGATGTGTCATCAAAATGCACCACGGTCTGTGGCAAAGGAGTTAGCGATAAGTCATGTTCCAAAATTTGCCTTGTTAATGTTTATCCTGTCGGTGACCCCAACCAAAGCAAGCGGATCTATGCCATAATAGATGAGCAGAGCAATAGATCTCTGGCCAGATCTGAGTTTTTTGACATGTTCAGTGTGCAAGGGACCTCTGGACCATACGCATTAAAGACGTGTGCAGGAGTAGTGCAAGCATCTGGAAGAAGAGCTCACGGGTACATCATTGAATCTGCAGATGCTGAGGTTCATTTTCCACTTCCTACTCTAATCGAATGTAATAGTATGCCAGATAACAGAGATGAAATACCAAGCGCTGTTGCTGCCCTGCATCATAGTCACCTAAAAGGAATAGCAGGAAAAATACCACCTATCGATCCAAATGCTAAAATACTGCTCCTGCTGGGAAGAGACATAATAAGAGCACATAAAGTCCGCAAGCAAATCAACGGTCCTCTTGATGCTCCCTATGCCCAAGAATTGGACCTTGGTTGGGTCATTGTGGGAGATGTGTGTCTGGGAAAATGTCACAAGCCCTCTCCGGTGAATTGTATGAGGACACACATCTTAGAGAATGGCCGACCAAGCTACTTCAACCCATGCAATAATCACATTGTACTGAAAGAGACATTCAATGAGAAAAAACAGATCCAAAAACCACCTCACTTGTCATACTGTCAAGAAAGTCTATCGAGCTGCAGACTTGGCCAGTCAGTCTTTCAGCAGACCAAAGATGACAATAAATTTGCACCTTCAGTTGAGGATCAGTTGTTTCTGGATCATCTGCATCATGGAAAAAGAATTCTTCAAGGACTCAAGTAACAGCTGGGTAGCACCATTGCCGTTTCGTGAGCCTAGGAGACGCTTGCTTAAAAACAGAGAGTATGCTAAAAGACGTTTCATGCCTCTCCGTCGCAATCTTGACAAACGACCAGAGATGAGAAGTGACTTCACAGAGTTCATGCAAAGAATACTCAACAACAACCATGCAGAGCTAGCCCCTCCTTTGCAAGATGGCCAAGAAAGCTGGTATCTTCCATCATTCGGCGTGTACCATCCAAAAAAACCAGGTCAAATACGAGTTGTATTCGACTCTAGTGCACAGTTTGATGGAGTATCTCTCAATGATGTACTGCTGTCTGGCCCTGACCTTAACAATAGCCTGTTAGGGGTCCTCATAAGATTTCGAAAAGATCCTGTCGCCATCACAGCCGACATACAGCAGATGTTTCATTGCTTCTTGGTTCGAGAGGACTGTCGTGATGTTTTACGCTTTCTATGGCATCGTGACAATGATCTGACTAAGGAGGTTGTAGACTATAGAATGCGAGTTCATGTATTTGGGAATAGCCCTTCACCGGCAGTGGCTATTTATGGAATTCGCCGAGCTGCCAAGGAAGAGGAAAAAGAGTATGGCAGTGATGTGAGTAAATTCATTGAACAAGATTTCTATGTAGATGATGCCTTGAAGTCATTTCCTACTGAGGAAGAGGCCATCGATTTGCTTAAAAGAGCACAAGAGGCACTAGCTGCCTCAAATCTCAGGCTTCATAAAATTGCCGCAAACAGAGCCAGAGTAATGGATGCCTTTCCAAACGATGATTTAGCCAAGGACATCAAATGCCTTGACCTCTCAACGGATGACTTACCCTATCAACGAAGCTTGGGGGTACAGTGGAATCTACAGTCGGATACCTTCTCCTTCCAAGTGCCAGACACTGAAAAGCCATACACGCGTAGAGGAGTCCTTTCAACAGTGAACAGCTTATTCGATCCTCTCGGATTCCTGGCACCAGTCACAATTCAGGGCCGTTTACTTTTAAGAGAACTCTCGTCACAGACACATGAGTGGGATGCACCACTACCTGAAAACAAACATGAAGAATGGACGCGGTGGTGTCATTCGCTGCAGGACTTGAGAAGTCTGAATATTCCACGCATGTATGTGTCCATCCCCTTATCTGAAGCCAAACACACTGAAATATGTGTCTTCTCAGATGCTTCCATCAAGGCTATCTCAGCTGTTGCGTATTTGAGAGTCTCGAATCAGAATGGCAATACAGAGGTTGGCTTTATTCTTGGCAAGGCAAGGTTGGCTCCAAAACCGGATCTTTCTGTACCTAGGTTAGAGCTATGTGCTGCTGTCCTGGCTGTTGAATTGACTGAACTCATTACAGAAGAGATTAATTTGAAACCGGATGGAATAAGGTTCTACACAGATAGCAGAGTAGTGTTGGGCTACATCTATAATGAGTCAAGACGGTTCCATGTTTATGTGAGCAACAGAGTGCAGCGCATCAGACAGTCTACTCAGCCTGAACAATGGAGGTACGTTGCCTCTGAGCAAAATCCTGCCGATCACGGATCTCGTTCTGTTTCATCTGCGAAACTTGAGGCCACAACTTGGCTCACAGGACCTTCATTTTTGTACCATCCATCAGAGCAACTCCCTGACAATCCAAGCTCATACGACCTTGTTGATGCAGAGAAAGATGTTGAAATTCAATCAGAGGTCAAAGTCTTGTCTACTCACATCAAAGTGGATCAGTTAGGTACCAAAAGATTTGAGCAATTCTCAGACTGGAGAACAGTCGTCAGAGCTGTGGCGCGGCTGCACCACATTGCTCACTGTTTCACAGAACCAAGTGATAATAGTCAGTGCACTGGTTGGCATTTCTGCTCAAATGGCTTATCTGTAAGCGATCTCTTGAAAGCAGAGGAAATCATCATCAGCAGTGTACAACATGAAGTGTATTCAGAGGAGTTGAAAAGCATCACTTCCACAGGTGAAATTCCCTCACGTAGTCCACTTTTAAAGTTGAATCCAATCATTGACAGCAATGGTTTGCTAAGAGTTGGTGGACGCATCAGACAAGCAAAGCTAGAAGATAAAGAAAAGAATCCCCTCATCATCCCGGCTCACCATCATATCACAGCCTTACTGGTCAGACATTTTCATGAACGTGTGCAGCATCAGGGTAGACACCTCACGGAAGGCACCATAAGATCCAATGGCTTTTGGATAACTGGGGCCAAACGATGCATTAGCAGTATTATTCAAAAGTGTGTTACTTGTCGTAAGCTAAGAGGAAGGATGGAGGAACAACAGATGGCTGATCTGCCAGCAGAAAGGTTGCAAATGGATCCACCCTTTTCCTTTGTCGGCTTAGATGTGTTTGGGCCTTGGGAGGTGAGCTCACGGCGCACAAGGGGTGGTCTAACAAATAGCAAGAGGTGGGCAGTGTTGTTTACTTGCATGTGTACCAGAGGAGTTCACACAGAGGTGATTGAGTCAATGACTTCCTCAAGTCTCATTAATGCTCTCAGAAGATTCTTTTCTATTAGAGGTCCTGCCAAGCAGTTGCGCTCCGACTGTGGGACGAACTTCGTTGGTGCCTCTAGAGAGCTTAAAATGAGTGAGAATGAACAATCAGAGGTGAGAGAATACCTGCTTGAGCAAAGATGTTCCTGGGTCTTTAATCCGCCACACTCTTCTCACATGGGTGGTGCCTGGGAACGTATGATTGGGGTAACAAGGCGTATCCTAGATTCAATGCTCCTTGAAAACAGGTATTCACAGCTTACTCACGAAGTCTTAGTGACATTTCTGTCTGAGGTCACAGCCATCATTAATGCACGGCCACTAGTCCCAGTCTCCACAGATCCTGAATTCCCCTTCATCCTAACTCCATCTATGCTTCTGACACAAAAAGCTGGTAATCTGTCAACTCCTCAAGAAGATTTCAGCAAGAAAGACATGCTCCAATCTCAGTGGAAACGGGTTCAAGCCTTGGCAGAAACGTTCTGGAATAGGTGGAGAAAGGAATATCTCGGAACACTTCAGAGCCGTTGCAAGTGGGTTCACAAGCACCCGAACATCAAAGAAGGCGACATTGTACTGATCAAAGACAAACAAGTCAAAAGAAATGAGTGGCCAATGGGGATAATTGTGAAGGCCATTCCCAGTACGGACGGTATGGTGAGGAAAGTGGAGGTGAAAACTGTTCAACATGGGACAACCAAAACCTATTACAGACCAATATCTGAATTGGTATACCTCCTGTCTTCAGATCAGGCCGTTTAGTTCAGTAACAGTTAGTGTAAATGGTATCTTTGAGATACCAGACGGGGAGTGTTCTGGCTTTGCCTATCTTAGCGTTTTTGCTCCCCCTGCTGGTTTTGTTGTATTTTGCACTTTGAATTGGGTTTATTCAGTTTCCGGGGTTAGGCTCAAAAGAATAACACAGCACATGGTAACGCATGTTGAATTCTCCATCGATCCACAGCAACAACAGCTCTTAAACGAGGCACTGCTTGTAAGTGGAGTTTGATTATTCTTGATTATGACCTTTTGTATGTATATAAAAGTAATTGTTTTGTTAGTTCTGCATTACTTTGTGTAAGTATTTTCTGTTGGTTTCTCCTGTGGTACATGACTTGACATTTATCATGTGATGTGACAGTCTATTTATGTATTCTTTTGTTTTCGTATTGTTTTACAGTTTTACACATTTATTCAGTAAATTTGAACGACGACTCCGGTGTCAAGACTGTTTATTGAGTGGATGTGTTTAGCTTGCTGGGAACGAAGCCAGTACAGTTTTTCATATATTAGTGCTACGACCCAGAATCTGCCCCACCTAAATTTACGACCAGGAGCCACTACTGTGATTGCTAATTAACATACAGTTTGAATTGGGAGTATGTTTCTATTCTGTGCAAGAACTCCCTGCACATCCATGCAGCCTAGCATGGATGAAAGCAGTGAGAGCAGTGATAACCCCCCAAAACAAACCATATGCCAATATCACCCAACACAATATGAAATTGAAAATCTCAATGCCTTAAGCAACAAACCTGTTGACCCAATACCATATGACCCAACGACTATCTTGCCGAAACCCAATACCTAACCAGATGACCTAACATTTATGTAGCCAATACCTGAGAAGCTTACACGACAACATTTTCTATAACAAGATAGCTTTTAGAACAAGGATGTTTCCAACAGAACCAGAAGCCCTAAGAACAAGCATTTCCCCAATACAACTACAGATTTAAGAACAAGTATGTTCCTAATACAACTAGAGCATAAGAACAAGCACATTCCCAGTACAATATAGCTTTTAGAACAAGCATGTTCCTAATACAACTACAGCTTAAGACTAGCACGTTCCTAAAACACTATACAGCTTTAAGAATAGCCTGTTTCCAATACAACTAAATAGAAAAGGCTTGTCAGATACTCAAACAGAATCATGAGCTAACTTCATCTGAACAACAACTCTTACAATGCATATTTAGCCTAGCACAACCATTTTACTGCTACTCTTGATATTTTATCCTTGATTAATGAAAAATCAAGCTCAAACAACCTTTTCTACATATCATAACAACAAATAAAAAATCACATTCATTTTCTATTGTTGTCTTAACATTCTCCTCCTATCTTGTTGTTGTTATAATTAGGGGCCAAGCACCAAAGGTGCGTAGGCACCTATTGAAATCGTTGGCGTTCTTCTTCTTCTTCTTCCTCTTCTTACGTTTCTTCCGCCGCAAGTCTATGGCAGCCCGTAGAACCGCTTATGGGAAAGTTGTCAGATTTGGCACACTGGTAAAGGACAGTCTCACCATTAACCATAACTAATTTGAAGTCTCTAAAAACATACTCACTTCAAGTTGATTCGTCCAACCGTTCTTGAATGACACGTGAACAAATTCTACAAAAAGCACGCAAAAATGCATGTGAGGCTATATCTCCACAATGGTTTGGTATATTGAGACCAAACTTGATGTGTGTTATAACAAGCATGACCTGAGACCAGTGATGGAGTACTCGAGTCCTGGACTCGGACTCGAGTCCAGCTCGAGTCACTATTCTTTGGACTCGAGTCCGACTCGAGACTCCATTCTCTGGACTCGTAACTCGACTTGGACTCGCAGACTGATGACTCGGACTTGGACTCAGAGGATATATAAAATCGGACTTGAGCATTCATAACGTTGTTTTTGACTAAATATGTTATAAAAAAATTATATAAGGTGTTACACTTTTCCTGTTTCGTGCCCAAGACCGGGCGAGATCTATTTTTTTCCCTCACAGACACTGCTACCGCTTGCTCTCTTTGCTTGACAACACACTCACTGACGTAACTCACTTTACGCTCGTGCTTTATTCACGAGCTAAATGTTCACATTTGAAAAAATGCAGAAAAATATGCCCCAAATCGTGAACTTTGCCTACACGAATTTTACGTCTAACGCTGGAAAGAGCAGCGCTAAATGTTGTGTGTGCAATCGCACAATTGAGGAAAAGACTGGGACCACTTCAAATTTTAACAGACACCTGTCACGGATGCACCCTGAAAAGTAAGTAAAATCCTTTCCATTGGCTAACGTTAGCTTGTAAAAAAACTATTATTGACTAATGCATATATGATAATATACAGAAGAATAGGGTTGGGCGATGTTTGAAAATTTGGCATCAGACATCGACGATGTCTAATGTCTGGTTCAGATTACATAATATTTTTTGTCTGTTGATAATTTACTAGTCACTGTGTCAGATCAGATTACATGATTTTTTTTGTCTGTTGCGATAGTCACTGTGTCAGATGCAATTTTGACTCCTAAAATCCTGTGGTGTCGTGGACAAGAATCATGTCAGACTGAGGGGCCGTTCACATATCGCACCTAAAAACGCTTTCAACATTGTTACAGGAAAGGATGAAGCTGATTGGTTCTTGTCACATGACCCGCGGTGAGCTTGCGGCATTCTGAAAAGTGAGATTTTTTATCTCGGTGTGGTGCGGACACGCCTGGAAAAAACGAGCGCGTTGCAACCGCGTCGCTTCCATTATTAAGCGCGCATACCGTACACCTACATTAGTAATAATGGACTTGAGCGCGCAAAAGATGCGATATGTGAACGGCCCCTTACGTTACATGTTGCTTTCTGACCAGTCACGTGCCGTCAAACACACACATTCACTTGAACACATACAAACACACTCAACGCTAAATCACTCGGTCACTCACACACAAACGCTCTCTCTCGCTCTCGCTCTCTCTCTCTCACTCACACACACACACACTCACACACACACACACACACACTCTCTCTCGGCATATCGTATTGTTTTTTACGTTTTAAGTATCTTTAAAATACAGTGTCCTGTAAAATGCACGTTTCTTTCTGTATTACAGAGTGTATTTCTGTAATACAGTGTTAAAGAATTAGTTCACACAAAAATGAAAATTTCCTAATAATTTACTCCTCTCCATGCCATCCAGGATATCCATGGCTTTTTTTGTTCAGTGGAAAATAAATTATGTTTTTTAAGGAAAACATTTCAGGATGTTTTGTTCATATAATAGACTTCAATGCCTACCAACTCAGTTGGTTGCTATTGTTTCCTCAAAAAACTTAAAATCTTTTCCACTGAAGAAAGAAAGACATGGATATTTTAGATGACATCAGGGTAAGTAAATTATTAGGAAATTTTCATTTTGAGGTGAACTAATCCTTTAATGTTACTTATAAAAAAATATTTAAACAATTAAATAAATAAAATCGTGCCACAGCTAGTTAACAATGATTTGAACTAAGGTCAAAGACAATTCTAGTGATATACACATTTCTAGCTGCAAGAAAGAGTGCCTGAAAAATGTTGCTTGATTTGGCTTAATTGTATATAATTTCTCCCACTAGGTACCAACAATACTGTGCTTCCGTTGCATCACATTTGACACCAGCTGCTTCAGGTCAGAGTGCTATTACTTCATTTTTCCATGCTGGACCACAAGGGATCTATGACACCAAACATCCACGTCAAAAGGCTATAAGTGATGCCCTTGTGAAAGATCTTATCATTAGCTGTTGCTTGTCTCTCTCCATGGTTGACAATGAGGACTTCAGGCACTTCCTTCATGTCCTGGACCCTCAGTATAGGCCTATAGCAAGATCCACTATCTCGTCTGTGACCATTCCAGGAATGGTAAAAGTTCAAAAGGAATGGATAATGTGCCAGCTGGCTGAAGCTTCGAGTGTTGCTGTTACTACAGATATTTGGAGTGATCGCAAGATGCGGTCATTCCTTGGAGTGACAGCACACACAGTGACTGAGGTAAACCATGTACTCAGCCTTCAGTCATATCTTCTTACCTGCGAAAGAGTCCATGGCAAACACACCCGAGAAAAGATTGCAATGATGTTTGAATGCTGTGCTGAACAGTATCTGATTAAGAATAAGATCAACTTTGTCATCACTGATAATGCGTCCAATATGAGGAAAGCATTCCAGGCCAGATTTCTGCCAGAGGAAGACAAGTCTGCAGATCTAGAGCCGGAGGATGAAATCTGGCAAGATCTGACACCAGAAGATCAAGAGGCAGTCAATGCTTCTTTGGATGAAAACTGTAAGATGCAGAGACTGTTGTGCTTCACACATTCACTGCAGTTGGTCATAAAAGATGGTTTGAAAGAAGCCAGTGGGCTGTCAGGCACCCTATCCAAGCTGTCCCGTGCATCCAACCTCCTCCACAGTGGCACCTTGTTTAAAGACTGCTTTGAAGCAAACTTTGGTGATGCAACGATTCCAACAGCAAATGCTACGCGATGGAATTCTACTTTGAAGCAAGTGAAGGCATATGTGAATTTTGACATACAAATGCTAGCATATGTGTTGGACTCAGAGGGGCACAAAAGTCCAATCCTTTCACAGCGAGAATATACTCAGCTTAAAGAACTGATTGAAGTTCTCGATCCATTCTTAGAGGCAACCAACCTGACTCAGGGAGAGAAAACTGTCACTGTCAGTGTTGTTGTGCCCTGTGTCCTCACTCTGCACAGTCATCTGCAGGAAATAAGAGAAAGAGTCAGATACTGTGGGCCGCTGGTGAGAGCTCTGGAGAACTCCATGAAAGCAAGGTTCACAGAGATCTTCAGTGCAGTGATGATGCCAGGATGTGAGCCAGATGACGGAATATGTCCCACCAAATTTCCTTTCACCATTGCCTACTTTGTAGCATCCGTGTTGGACCCAGCATTTGGTTTCCAGTAGCTAGACCATGATGTGCAGCTGGACAATAGCATTAATGGGGAACTAAAGAGTCAAATAAAAGGTGAGAAATGTTTTTTTTTTTTTTTATGCAGACAAGTGAGTTAAAACCCTTTATGAGTTTTATGTCCACATTTAATATGTAAGCCTATTTAATAACATATTTATAAAATACCTTGGTAACACTTTACAATACGGTTCATTAGTTAACTACATTTGTCAGCATGCATGAACTAATAAGGAACTGCACTTATACATTTATTAATCTTTGTTAATTTCTTTGTTTACTAATACTTTATTAAAATCTTGTTTATATTTGTTAATGTACAAACAACAATGAACACTTGTATTTTTATTAACGTTAACAAAGATGAACAAATACAGAAACAAATGGATTGTTCATTGTTAGTTCATGTTAGTTAATACATTAACTAATGTTAACTAATTAACCATATTGTAAAGTGTTACCCATACCTCACCTGCCTCCTTTTGTTTCAGGAGTATATCAAAGCAAAAGGCGAGAAACAACAGTTACCATCATCAGCCGCTGCAACAGGGCCAGGGGTAGGTGATGCTCCAGCATCGCTTCCTGAGGCCCCTCAGAAGAAGCTGAAAATGTTCTCCCACTATCGGAAGATTCCCTCCTCGACTAACAACAAGCCATCTGTCCATGCTCAGTTGACTGCATATCTTGACCTGATCGCCGAGCAGGACTCAGTCCCATGCTTTGGGTTTTGGGAGCAGCACAAAGTCAAGTTCCCTGCACTCTATCAGCTTGCCACACAGGTATTCTGTATTCCTGCCACCAGTGCACCCATTGAAAGGGTATTTAGCCATGGAGGCATTTGAAAGTGACAGTGAAAGTGACGTGACATTCAGCCAAGTATGGTGATCCGCACTCAGAATTCGTGCTCTGCATTTAACCCATCTGAAGTGCACACACGCAGAGCAGTGAACACCCACACACACTGTGAACACACACCTGGAGCAGTGGGCAGCCATTTATGCTGTTGGGGGTTCAGTGCCTTGCTCAAGGGCACCTCAGTCATGGTATTGAAGGTGGAGAGAGCACTGTACATGCACTCCCCCCACCTACAATTCCTGCCGGCCTGAGACTCGAACTAACAACCCTTCGATTGCGAGTATGACTCTCTAACCATTAGGCCACGACTTCCCATTTTGATGAGGCCTCACTGTGCAAGGTTGAGCAGTACCATGCTTTCAAATCTGATGATTTTTAAATGCAACATTAAAATGCAGCATGATTAAACATGCAATTTGTAAATTTTCTACGCTAGTTCTCAATCACAAGTTCACAACAATGGAAGTAAACACATGCTTTTGATGGTGTCGTAAAGTTGCAAAATGTGTTGCAAAGTGTATATGTCAAATCAGTAAATAAACTCCCTTTGCAATCGTGACAGTGGTGTCATTTTTGTTTAATGTAGAACCTCTTACAACATTTTATCAGTTCTTTGAAGGTCCCAGAACAGAGACATGTAGGCACTGGGAGCTCGAGACTCGACTCAGACTCGAATACGGGATTCGAGACTCGACTCGGACTCGAACACTGGGGACTCGAAACTCGACTCGGACTTGAACTCTGGTAATGGTGACTCGACTTGGACTCGACTCTGACTCTTCTTTGGTGACTCGGACTTGGACTCGGACTCGAACACTGGGACTCGAGACTCGACTCGAACTCGACAGTTGGTGACTCGACTACAACACTGCCTGAGACTACCTGCAGTATTTCGTAGCAGCACCACTGTGGTCAGGAGATATGAAAAATGCACATTTTTGCTTATAACTTCTGAATGGTTTGGCCAAAAACCACACAACTGGTCTCTTTAGATTTGGTGGGTGATGTAGAGTCGAATGATATCCAATTTTCCTGTGTCAGCCATTTTAGGTGTCGCTATTTTGAATTATGTTCTAAAATCCAGTATTTGTTTTTTTTTGTATTCATTATCGTATTGTTACGAAAATAATTACAAAAACCTTCGGCTCCATGCCCTGGCGCTACTCAAAAAGTTTGAGAGCAGCGCCACCTTGTGGTAATAATATTATAATATTATAATGAAATATCTAAAAAATGCTAATAACTTTTGAATAAATTAGACTATTGAAATGGAAGTGGTCTATATTTATTATTTGGGTCACGCCGAGAACATCAATAACAATTATGCCAAAATTGGCCATACTTATTTAAGATTTTTTAGCCATTTCAATTACAATCATCCTAAAATTGCAGTAATTGGACATTGTTGCATTTGGTGTGATGCTTCATGCCATGCTTAGCTCCTCAATTTGCCAGTGGAGTGCTTGGCCCCGTAATTGCTGCTTGCAACTAAATTTATTCTTATTACTTGTCTGTCATTAATAATAATAAATATTCAAATTTAAATATTCATCACAACAAGAGAGCACATTTGGACAAAATGATGTTAAACTCATGTCCTACATCAAAGCAGCTGTCTCTCATAGCCCCTCAATGTGTGATGCGTAATTAACTTGTCTGTAAATTCTCCCTTTCTGCTCTAAATAATATATTCATAACACTGAATCCATAATGTGCATAATCAATATTGAAGGGGAAGAAGTAAAGGCTCTTATAACAAGTGAATTGTAGCAGGTTGCTAAGGAACAGAACACAGAGAGAGGCAGTCAGAATGTAGTATGCATTACACTAGTGAACACTTTGTAGTGTGCCTACTTTCATCATTTTGTATTTATTATTTGAATGGAGTAAAATTGGTTTAGAAAAAGCCCATTGTTAGCTGTATAATAACAGCCCCCACACAACTGGATGTCAGTGGTTTCCACAACAACCATCACTTTGCTGTTGACCAACTTTGTGGCATTTACAAATCAATTCTTACAAATTAAGCTTGGCAAAAACTTGAGCACTGAACGCAACTGTACTGGGGCTGACGAGTCGTGAGAAGTGCGGATCGATTTGCAAGCTTTTATTACGAAGAGACGTGGTCGTAACAGGCATGGGTCAAACACAAACAGGTATATAGAGGGCAGGACAAAGAATATTCCTTGGGCAAGCATGGGTCTTCGATGAACGAACAATATCCAGAGGGCTAAGCAAGAGGGCTAATCGAGAATACAGAGCAAAGGGTCAAAACACGAGAAACAGGGCAAGGCAGGAAAAAGACTAAACTATGCAACTATAAACTGAAACAAGACTATGAAAACTTTAAACTGCAAAAAACTATGAAAACAAACATGGAATGGCTTGGTATCACAGCTATCACTAGGAGAGCGATGTGTGCAGAACAATACTCAGCAGTGTGTGAAAGGAAGTCCAATGCTTATAAAGCATGTCTGATTGATTGTGCTGTGTGTGTGTAATTGGTCTCAGGTGCATATGTGATTGTTATCAGGTGACTGTGATTGGTGCAATGGAGCATGGGAAATGTAGTCCAGGTTGTACTGTGTAGTGTGAGAGTCTATATTGTGGTTGATGACCTGGTGGTGAATAAACAAAAGTTCAGTGACCGGATCATGACAGCAACTTTCAATAGTCACATGCAACTCCTGCTACACCAGTGGTTATAGGAGCAATCATAACAAATGTGCATAGCTAAAATTTTGGCTTTGAATCAAAGTCTAAATGATATAAAACAACTTCACATTCTGTAATTAATAAACTAGGCTGATTATCTTGTTTTTTTATTTTTATTTTATTTTCTCAGACTGTGTCATATTAGTTAAGTTAATTTCAACTTAGATCTTAATCAACACAGAGGACATACTGTACATCAGCAGTTTTACCAAACATTTGAATCTTTTCTGTACTTTGATGTTTAAACCTAACAAGGTTGGTGCTTTCCTTTTCAGTCACATATTTGCTGTTTAAAAGTATCGTCATTATTAATTATCATTATCATTAATTTGATAATGATTATTAATCATTATTTTTTTATTAATTTGTTAATAATGTTCTCATAGAAACTTGATGACAATGATGCAATTGATGACATTGACACCGGTGTATATGAGTTGATGGGCAGAGCAGGTATGTTTGCGTCTACCTTGGTAATAATTTACATAACATGTTAATTCTTTGGTCTACTTTTTGTTAACACTAGCTACTTATTGTACTATATAAGAAAAACTGTTTTATCTAAATGAACACTACTGTCTATTGTGTATACTATTGCATCTAAAAGGATTTGTTTTAGATGCGATATTCATCTCTGAATACCCTTGATATAAATGGTTTAAATTACTTACTAGACTGTTTAATTCTAGCCTAGAAGTTTAGTCTAGCCTAAAAGCCTCAGAAGGACTGAATTCAACCTCACTTGGGTTCAGCCTTCTGATTGAGAAGCACTATTTATTTTATTCTGAAATGAATCTGTGGGTAACACTTTATTAAAGGTACTTACTATTATAATAACAATTAATTATGCTGAATTTCATGCAAGTGACCTTAACCCAATCCCTAATCCTAGGCCTAACCATGTAGTAAGTGCATGCAGTAAATTAATATTACTCAGTATTTAAATGTATAATTACATATATTTATATTATTACATGTTTCCCTATAAAGGACACCTTAAAATAAAGTGTAACCAATCAGTTTTTTTTTTTAATTGAATTGGTTTAGTGAACTTATGGGACCTTGTGTGTGTGTGTGTGTGTAAATATATATATACGCATGTATGTGTGTGTGTGTATATATATATATATATATATATATATATATATATATATATATATATATATATATATATATATATATATATATATATATATATATTGTTTTTGTTTTTTTGTTGGTGTTGGTGTTTTGGAAATCAACATATATTTGCTCTTTACGCAGATAATCTTTGGTTGGTTGATCCTAATGAGGAACACCAAAACAATGAAGATGTAAATGTCTATACTCCCCTGGGTAGAGATGGGGAAGAGTATGACACCATCCTCACATCCAGCAGCTCTGTAGTGATAGTGAACCGCCCCCCTGCACCGACCCCTCGACCTGACTCCCTGCCTACCCCAGAGGACAAGACTCCCTTCATCGCACAAGGTTTTAATTTTTAATTACCTTAATTTTGACTTGTGGACAGTTTGAATTTTAATTTGGCTAGCTGAGGACCATTAAATCGACTGTTGACACTGACAACAAATGCATTTACTTAAATTTCAATTTCAGATTCATTAATAATTTAAAAAGTGAAAAGTGCCAAGTGACTTGTATTGTTAGTGCTTTATAAATCATTTATACAATCCTGGAGCTGTATTCATGAAGCATCAAAGAAGCAGTGCTCTTGCTAGATCACAATCACTGTAGCTTCTTATGACAGACATATCTCATGATCTTATGAAAAACAGTAACAGACCCTTGCTAGAGGTTTCTTACAAATCTTACATTGCCCTTATGACATATTTTTGTAAAAAAATAAAAAAAAATCTGTGAGAACCGCTTTGCTCCTCCAGAGCATAAGAATAAGGTGCAAGTATCAAGAAAAAGAGAGAAAATGTTAATAGAATATTCACACTTAAAAGTCACCTTTATTTATGTATATAGCGCTTTTAACAATACAGATTGGGTCAAAGCAACTGAGCAACTGCATTAAATAGGAAAATAGTGTGTCAATAATGTAAAAAGCCAATTCATCATTGAATTCAGTGATGTCATCATCCAGCTTAGTTCAGTTTAAAGGTGCACTGGGTAATTTTTAGTGGCAACTAGTAGTGAGGTTGCGACTCCTGACATAAATTACTAAATAACTGTCACTGCAATGTTTTATCAAAATATTGGTCAAATATCGAAGCTAGAGTCTTTAAACTTTCAATTGATGAACAGTTTGTCCAGATCAAGTAAGAGAGTGATGTTTAACGTGCTGTGAAAGTGAAACAATAATAAACTGGGGCCGTCGGCGATGCTTGCACGTAAAGGAGTTAAATAGTATCTGTCGAATAAAGTTGATGATATCGCTGGAAATTAAGTGTCCCCAACTAAGCAAGCCAGAGGCGACAGCGGCAAGGAACCAAAACTCCAACAGTGACAGAATGAAGAAAAAAACCTTGGGAAAAACCAAGCTCAGTCGGGGGACCAGTTGTCCTCTGGCCAGAAGAAACCAGCGGTTCAATTCCAGGCTGCAGCAAAGTTAGATTGTGCAGAAGAATCATGTGTTTCCTGTGGTCTTGTCCAGGTGGCCATCTATGAGACAAGGTTTTGACTGTCTCTGGGGCTCATCTACAGTAGTTGTCCTGGTCTCCGCTGACATTGGTCATTTCGGTGTACATCTTCCTTACGAGCTCTGACGACTTGAGAAAGTGTTATTGGTAGCTCCGTGTAGCTGGTTTTTTTTTCTCTCTAGAATCTTTATCTTACTATCACTCTCTGTTTTTTTTAAAGTGATAAAATATAACTTAATTCACACCATATTTCTGATATTATCGATCAATCTTATCAGATTAATTTTGATCGTTCATTTTTATTTTATATCCGTGAGTGCAGTACACCTGCATTGCGTTCACCTGCACTGTAATATGCTATGGGCCCCTCCCTGCTTACCGTGGTGATGAGATGCATAGCAGATTGTCATCACTCAATGGTTGGATGTCTAAGTGGTGCCCAAAGATTAACATAGGTTTCATAGACAATTGGACGAGCTTTTGGGGCAGATCTGACCCTCCTTGGGTGGCCCCGCTCTTCTCTCTAGAAATATGGCACATAGTCTTAGAGTTTATACTTGACTACCTGGGGCCCAGGTCAGGAAGCAGACAGACTGACTAAACCAACCGTCTGCTAGCTGCCTCACGTCACAGAGGTCAGTTAATTCTCAGCACATAGAGACTCTTTCACCTAGAAATCACACTATAGAGACTGTGTCTGTTCCCCGAACTAGAAAATACAAAAAACGTCCAAACCAAGTTAAGATTAACAAATTAATTGAGGTTCAACAAATGAAAAACAGATGCAATACGGATAAACAAATGATAAAGCTTGGCTTATTGAATATCAGATCCCTTTCTACTAAAACACTTTTTTGTAAATACTATGGTCACTGATCATAATCTAGATGTGCTCTGTTTGACAGAAACCTGGCTAAAACCTGATGATTATATTATTTTATATGAGTTCACACGCCAAAATTACTGTTGTAAACATGAGCTGCATCTAAAAGGCAAAGGGGGAGGTGTTGCTTCAATTTATAACAACGTTTTCAGGATTTCTCAGAGGGCAGGCTTCAAGTATAACTCGTTTGAAGTAATGGTGCTTCATATAACATTATCCAGAGAAACAAATGTTAATGATAAATCCCCAGATGTTTGTACTGGCTACTGTATACAGGCCACCAGGGCACCATACAGACTTTATTAAAGAGTTTGGTGATTTAACATCCGAGTTAGTTCTGGCTGCAGATAAAGTTTTAATAGTTCATGATTTTAATATCCATGCAGATAATGAAAAAGATGCATTGGGATCAGCATTTATAGACATTCTGAACTCTATTGGGGTTAGAAAACACGTTTCAGGACCTACTCATTGTCGAAATCATACTCTAGATTTAATACTGTAACATGGAATTGATGTTGATAGTGTTGAAATTATTCAGCCAAGTGATGATATGTCAGATCATTATTTAGTTTTGTGCAAACTTCATATAGCCAAAATTGTAAATTCTACTTCTTGTTACAAGTATGGAAGAACCATCACTTCTACCACAAAAGACTGCTTTTTAAGCTATCTTCCTGATGTATCCGAATTCCTTCGCATATCCAAAACCTCAGAACAACTTGATGATGTAACAGAAACTATGGACTCTCTCTTTTCTAGCATTTTAAATACAGTTGCTCCTTTACGCTTAAGGAAGGTTAAGGAAACCAGTATGACACCATGGTATAATGAGCATACTCGCACCCTAAAGAGAGCAGCCCGAAGAATAGAGCGCACCTGGAGGAAAACAAAACTAGAGGTATTTTGTATTGCTTGGCGGGAAAGTAACCTATCCTACAGAAAAGCATTAAAAACTGCTAGATCCGATTAATTTTCTTCTCTTTTAGAAGAAAACAAACCTAACCCCAGGTATTTATTCAATACAGTGGCTAAATTAACGCAAAGATAAAGCCTCAACAAGTGTTAACATTTCCCAACATCACAGCAGTAATGACTTTATAAACTAAATTACTTCTAAAAATCAATACTATTAGAGATAAAATTGTAACCATTCAGCTTTCAGCTACAGTATCGCATCAGACAGTGCACTATAGACCCCCCGAGGAACAGTTCCACTCATTTTCTACCATAGGAGAGGGAGAATTGTATAAACTTGTTAAATCATCTAAACCAACAACATGTACACTCACCTAAAGGATTATTAGGAACACCTGTTCAATTTCTCATTAATGCAATTATCTAATCAACTAATCACATGGCAGTTGCTTCAATGCATTTAGGGGTGTGGTCCTGGTCAAGACAATCTCCTGAACTCCAAAATGAATGTCAGAATGGGAAAGAAAGGTGATTTAAGCAATTTTGAGCGTGGCATGGTTGTTGGTGCCAGACGGGCCGGTCTGAGTATTTCACAATCTGCTCAGTTACTGGGATTTTCACGCACAACCATTTCTAGGGTTTACAAAGAATGGTATGAAAAGGGAAAAGCATCCAGTATGCGGCAGTCCTGTGGGCGAAAATGCCTTGTTGATGCTAGAGGTCAGAGGAGAACGGGCCGACTGATTCAAGCTGATAAAAGAGCAACTTTGACTGAAATAACCACTCGTTACAACCGAGGTGTGCAGCAAAGCATTTGTGAAGCCACAACATGCACAACCTTGAGGCGGATGGGCTACAACAGCAGAAGACCCCACCGGGTACAACTCATCTCCACTACAAATAGGAAAAAGAAGCTACAATTTGCACAAGCTCACCAAAATTGGACAGTTGAAGACTGAAAAATGTTGTCTGGTCTGATGAGTCTCAATTTCTGTTGAGACATTCAGATGGTAGAGTCAGAATTTGGCGTAAACAGAATGAGAACATGGATCCATCATGCCTTGTTACCACTGTGCAGGCTGGTGGTGTTGGTGTAATGGTGTGGGGGAATCATTTCAAATTGGGATGTGCATCTTGGGATGTGGTGGAACGAGAGCTTCGTGTCCTGGATGTGCATCCCACAAATCTCCATCAACCTCAAGATGCAATCCTATAAATATGGGCCAACATTTCTAAAGAACGCTTTCAGCACCTTGTTGAATCAACTATGCCATGGTGTTCCTAATAATTCTTTATGTGAGTGTATGTTAGACCCTATACCATCTAAGCTCCTAAAAGAGGTGCTTCAAGAAGTCATAGATCCTCTTCTGACTATTATTATTTCCTCATTGTCATTAGGATATGTCCCCAAAACCTTCAAACTGGCTGTTATTAAGCCTCACATCAAAAACCACCACAACATGGCCCCAAAGAACTAGTTAATTATAGACCAATCTCAAATCTCCCTTTTCTGTCCAAGATACTAGAAAAGGTGGTATCCTCACAATTATATTCCTTCTTAGAGAAAAATGGTAAATGTGAGGATTTAGACCGTATCATAGTACTGAGACTGCTCCCCTTAGAGGTACAAATGATCTGCTCTTATCATCAGATCTTGGTTGTATCTCTCTATTAGTTCTATTGGATCTTATTGCTGCATTTGACACAATTGACCACAACATTCTTTTGCACAGACTTGAACACTTTGTTGGCATTAATGGAAGTGTATTAGCATGATTTAAATCGTACTTATATGACCGCCATCAGTTCGTAGCAATGAATGGAGAAGTATCATATCGATCACAAGTGCAGTAAGGAGTACCTCAAGGCTCAGTACTAGGGCCGCTACTCTTCACGCTTTATATGTAAACCTTGGGAGATATCATCAGGAAACATGGTGTTAGCTTTTACTGTTATGCTGATGATACTCAACTCTATATTTCTTCGCGGCCCGGTGAAACACACCAATTTGAAAAACTAATGGAATGCATAGTTGATATAAAAAACTGGATGACGAGTAATTTCTTACTGCTAAATTCTGAAAAAACATAGGTGTTAATCATAGGACCTAAAACCTCTGCATGTAATAACCTATAACACTGTCTAAGACTTGATGGCTGCTCTGTCAGTTCTTCGTAATCAGTTAGGAACCTAGGTGTGCTATTTGATCGCAATCTTTCCTTAGAAAGCCACGTTTCTAGCATTTGTAAAACTGCATTTTTCCATCTCAAGAATATATCTAAATTACGGCCTATGCTCTCAATGTCAAATGCAGAAATGGTAATCCATGCATTTATGACCGCAGGGTTAGATTATTGTAATGCTTTATTGGGTGGCTGTCCTGCATGCTTAGTAAAACAAACTACAGCTAGTCCAATATTCAGCAGCAAGAGTTCTTACTAGAACCAGGAAGTATGACCATATTAGCCCGGTCCGGTCAACACTGCAGGACCTATCAAACATTGTATAGATTTTAAAATATTGCTTATTACTTATAAAGACCTGAATGGTTTAGCACCTCAGTATTTGAATGAGCTCCTTTTTCATTATAATCCTCTACGTCCGCTACGTTCTCAAAACTCAGGCAATTTGATAATACCTAGAATATCAAAATCAACTGCAGGCGGCAGATTCTTTTCCTATTTGGCGCCTAAACTCTGGAATAACCTACCTAACATTGTTCGGGAGGCAGACACACTCTTGCAGTTTAAATCTAGATTAAAGACCCATCTCTTCAACCTGGCTTACACATAAAATACTAATATGCTTTTAATATCCAAATCCGTTAAAGGATTTTTAGGCTGCACTAAATAGGTGCATTAACAGGACAAGACCACAAGAAACTGATGATTCTTCTGTACAATCTGACTTTGCTGCAGCCTGGAATTGAACTGCTGGTCAGAGGAGAACTGGCCCCCCAACTGAGCCTGGTTTCTCCCAAGGTTTTTTTCTCCATTTTGTCACCGATGGAGTTTCGGTTCCTTACCGCCGTCGCCTCTGGCTTGCTTAGTTGGGGTCACTTCATCTACAGCGATATCACTGACTTGATTGCAAATAAATGCACAGGCACTATTTAAACTGAACAGAGATGATATCACTGAATCCAATGCTGAACTGCCTTAAACTAAATTCCTAATGAATTTTGTTCAGTTGCTTTGACGCAATGTATTTTGTTTAAAGCGCTATATAAATAAAGGTGACTTGACTTGACATTCAGGGCTGTAGAGGTCCACTCTAGGTGCTGATCCACCATCTGGGGTGGACACGTACTGGATCCGGGTGACTGCAGTGACCATTTGATCTGGATATAGCCTGGATCTGTTGGCTACTGTGACACTGGAATAAGAGAGAAACAGACTAATATTAGCGTAGATGCCATTCTTCTAATGATGTAGCAAGTACATTGTGTGTTATGGGAAGTGTTCCTGGTTCCGGTTTTCCTAATTAATGCAGTCAAAAAATTGGATTTGAATATTAGAAATATGTTAGTGTGTTATGTGTAAGCCAGGTTAAAGAGGTGGGTCTTTAATCTAGATTTAAACTGACAGAGTGTGCCTGCTTCCCGTACAATGTTAGGTAGGTTATTCCAGAGTTTGGTCACTAAATAGGAAAATGGTCTGCCACCCGCAGTTGATTTTGATGTTCTAGGTATTATCAAATTGCCATAATTTTGAGAATGCAGCGTAAATGGAGGACTATAGTGCAATAAGAGCTAAGTAATAAGCAAGAATTTAAAATCGATACAATGTTTAATAGGGAGCCAGTGTTGTGTTGACAGAACCGGGCTAATATGGTCATACTTCCTGGTTCTAGTAAGAACTCTAGCTGCTGCATTTTGGACTAGATGGAGTTTGTTTATTAAGCGTGCAGAACAACCACCCAATAAAGCATTACAATAATCTAACCTTGAGGTCATAAACACAAGAATTAACATTTATGCATTTTATATTGAGATCATAGGTCATAATTTATATATATTTTTGAGATGGAAATATGCAGTTTTACAAATGCTAAAAATGTGTCTTTCAAAGGAGAGATTGATATCACGTAGCACACCTAGGTTCCTAACTGATGACAAAGAATTGACAGAGCAGCCATCAAGTCTTAGACAGGGTTCTATGTTATTACATGAGTTTTTAGGTCCTATAATTATAATTAACTATAATAACTATAATAAAATACTATAACTATAAAATAACTATATATATATAATTTTTTTTTTCTTTTTTTAAATATAATTTTTTTTTTTTTTTTTTTTTTTAATTGGCATGTTTCTCAGGGCCATGAAGACATATAGATCTGAGTTTCATCAGCATAACAGTGAAAGCTAATATGGTACTTCTTGATGATATCTGATATATTTGAACCATGCTAATGCACTTCCATGAATGCCAGCAAAGTTTTCTAGTCTATTCAAAACAATGTTGTGGTCAATAGTGTCGAACACAGCACTAAGATCCAATAGCACTAATAGATAATTTCCACCACGAACAGATGTTAAGAGCAGGTCATTTGTAACTCTAATGATAGCAGTCCAAATACTTTGATACAGTCTAAATCCTAACTGGAAATCCTCACAGATACAATGTTTCTCTAAGAAGGAATATACTTGTGAGGATACTACCTTTTCTAGTATCTTGGACAGAAATGGAAGTTTCTAGATCGGTCTGTAATTAACTAGTTATTTGGGGTCTAGTTGTGGTCTTTGATGAGAGGCTTAATAACAGCCAGTTTGAAGGTTTTGGGGACATATGCTAATGACAATGACAAATTAATTATAGTCAGAAGAGGATCTATGACTTCTAGAAGAACCTCTTTTAGGTTGTTGGTTTAGATTATTTAAAAAGTTGATACAATTCTTCCTCTCCTTTAGTAGAGAATGAGTGTAACTATTCCTCAGGGGATTGTCAAAGGCCAGGGCAGACCGGAACCTTACACCCTGCCCCTATACCCTGCACCACCTCGAGGAGCAATTCCAGAGTACACCAGAGACAAGACAAGCCCAAAAAAGGGAAAAAGTTTGTCTTTATTTAATTAAAAGTAATTTCCTAAGTAAAACATCACTCGTCGACCTGTACTTCTCCACAGAATCCTGGTGCTCCTCTTCTCCAGTACGAGGTATGTGCATAACTGGAAGATCCCATTTTTAGACTGTACGCTGGTAAACACGTGAATACAGGTCCTCCTTAAAACAGTTCAGAACAAGAAACAAACAGCTCACTTCATTACTAAATCGGCTCTAAGCCAGTCGATAATACACATATAAATAATAGCTCTTCTTCAAGTAAGGCTAAGTGAACAAGGAGGTAATAACTCACTTTGTTAATAGGTCAGCTCCCAACCGGACTATGTTAAATGGGGGGGGGCTCTTCTTACAGCAGGCCGAGGAACAGAGGGGTGGGGGAGGTGTCTCTCAACTTCAACAGATCGGCTCCAGGCCAAATAATGGTGAGTATACAGATAATAATTCCTCTTCCAGACAGTTCAGGGAAAGCAAGGGAGAGGTAACTCACATCATTGACAGGACAACTCCAGGCCAGACAAGGTGAGTATGCGGGTATGGCTCCTCCTCCAGGCAGACCACAACAGCAAAGGAGGGACGACTTCACATTTCCAACAATTGGCTCCAGGCCAAATAATGGTATGCATGCAAGTACAGCTTCTCTTCCCAACAGGTCAGACAAACAAGGAAGAAATAACTCACATCCTTAACAAGACAGCTCCAGGCCGGCCAAGTGCGTATGCCGGTATGGCTCCTCTTCCAGGCAGACTAGAGCAGCAAAGGAGAGATGACTCCACGTGTTCAACAGTTAAGTCATTAACAGGGCAACTCCAGGCCGGATAATGAGTATGCAAGTACGGCTCCTCTTCCAGACAGAAACGACAGCGAAGGAGGACAGTGTCACATTTTCAACAATTGGCTCCAGGTCAAACAATGGTAAGTATACAGGTATGGCTTCTCTTCCAAACAAGTCAAGAAACAAGGGAAAAATAACTCACGTCATTAACAAGTGCGTATGCGGGTGTGGCTCCTCTTCCAGGCAGACCGGAGCAGCAAAGGAGGGATGACTTCACATGTCCAACAGTTGGCTCCGGGCCAGATAATGGTGAGTATGCAGGTACAGCTCCTATCGTTAATAAGGCAGCTCTAGGCCAGACAAAGGTAAGTATACAAGTATAAGTCCTCTTCCAAACAGACCAGCACGGTGAGAGGGGGATGACTTCGCGTCTTCAACAGTAGGCTCCAGGCCAAACAATGGTAAGTATGCAAGTACAACTCCCCTTCCAAACAGATCAAGAAAACAAGGGGGAAATAATTCACGTCGTCAATAAGACAGCTCCAGGCCAGACAATGGTATGCGGGTATGGATCCTCTTCCAGGCAGTCAGGAAAGCAGGGGATGCATAGCTCACAGCTCTGTATAATACACTCAAACACTGATTAAAACCCATTGTCTCCCCCCCAGGATGGGCGGCAGATCGGGTCGAAGTCACGAACTCCGGCGGGACTCTTCACTCCCCACACTCATATATTCAGCAAGACACTTCAAGAATTTCACACGTGTAAATCTCCACCATAAACACTACAATCCACACACTCACAGTGAATTGCCTTTGCTCATGGCTCTGACCTGGTTCCTCGTCCATGCAGGTAAGGAGGATTCGTGGGCAGCAAAGAAAATATAGTTGTCAGTGAACAGCACTGAATTCAAGAGCTAGATCTTCATCTATACATCTCAACACAGATTTGTCTGGATAGTGATTTAAAGTTGGACAGACAAATTAACACTGTGGTGAGATCTTGTTTTTTTTAAATCTACGTCTGCTAGCTAAGACTAAACCATTTCTATCTAGTTCAGATTTTGAGAGAGCAATTATGTCCATTGTCTTTTCACGAATGGATTATTGTAATTCCCTTTACTATGGAGTTTACGTTCGAGCACTCATGCGTTTACAGAAAATCCAAAATGCTGCTGCAAAAATGATCGAGTCGGCAAAGAAATATGAATCTGTGACTCCGTTATTAATTTCATTAAAGTGGTTGCCAGTACGACTTAAAATTGTCTATAAAATCCTGGTACTTGTAAGGCTCTATTTAAGGCTCTGCACAATATAGCTCCTGTGTATTTGTCCGGTTTGGTGACAATCTACACCCCCTCCCAGGGCCGGCTTTGCCGACAGGCGACACAGGCGGCCGCCTGGGGCGCCATCTGCTGGACGGGGCGCAAAATTGCAGAATTAAAAAAAAAAAGTTAATTAAATGTATGTATCATATTATGAAAGCTGCGCACACGCTGTACACTTTTACTGTGCACTGTCCACACACTGCTTGTATTTGTCCATTTCTTTTACTAGATTTACAATCCTAAAAAACGACTGAGTCACTCTGACAGGCAGCTGTCAAACTCAGCTGCTCAGCAACCGGGAGTGGCGGGGATGTGCTCACTCGCCTTGGGCACCAAATAACCTAGAGCCGGCCCTGCCCCCTCCAGATCCCTGAGATCAAAGAATCAACATCTGCTGTGCACTACCAGGATATATATATATATATATATATCTCTATGGTTTATAAGGGTTTTGAAAAATGGGGACATGGGTTATGTCCTCATAAGTCACCCTCTCCTTGTAATACCTGTGTCATACCCATGTCATCATTATACAAAGTTGTGTCCTGATATGTCACAAAAACCCGCCCACACACAGTTCACAGTTCATATATTATTATAAATAACTAAAACCTTTATTTTGGAGGCGATTAAACGGGATTAATCATTTGACAGCATATGTATATATTTATGTTCCTGTTACATTTAATGTTTTCACATTTTCTTGGTTAAACATTACAAAAGAGAGAAAAAAAATTATATTTATAAATTATTATTTTTTTTAGTTTATTTAATATTTAAAATAATAATTATACATTTCATAATGTGTTTTATGCATTTTTATATTTATTCCAAAATAATAAAGGCAGTAACAATTTGAACAATATTTTTGAACAATATTCTGCACCTTAGTATTGTATAACATTATAAAACAGTATGCATTAATAACAATTGAGTGTAAACTGGGTGTAAATGGATGACAAAATAAGAATAAATACAAGGCAATATAAACCCTCCCTATACCTATCCTATGCAATGTGAGATTTGAAAATGGAGAAAGAAAAGTTCGGAAGGCCTAAAGGGATGAAACCCAGGTCGATCGCATTAAAAATGACTTTGCATGCGCTTTACTATATGAAGGCAGTCTATTTGCACTTCATGAAATAGACACTCAGTTTTTTTTAATAGTGAACTGATGTTCAGCTGTTCTTTTTAATAGTCAACTTATTTTCAGGTTATCATCATAAAAGCCCTGTTAACACTGTCACAGACTAGAAGATACATCTTTCATTTCATCAAGCTGAATGCTCACACAGCAGTAAAGTGCCCTTTCAGTGTGGTCTATGTGTCCCTGGACCATGGTTTTTACGGAGGGGGTAGACAACATGAATACATGCCTCCACCTAGTGGACTCTCTAGGATTATGTAAACTAGTTATCAGATGTGTGGTGTACTGCTGCTGTGTGGAATAACTGGAACTCTAATCATGATGTGCTGTATTTATTTGGATTTTTAGTTTTCCAGAAGAAAAAGTCACAAGGAGATTCTGAAACACTGTACTCTTTTCCCACAAGACAGGGTGAGATTTGTCTTTCTGAAAATTGTATAGTTGTATATGCACTATGAAGTTATGAGTCTGATCCAATCATCTATAATAGATAACTATTTATTATTTATTAGAATAACGTCAACAAAAAAGTTAAATTATACAGCTGACATTTTATGTGCTTTCTGGTCTCCATGGTGACAGCGAGGCAGAGGGACAGCATCTCAACCACTTATGACACCTTTATGCCCAGTCAGCCACCAGGACTGGATGAGCTGATAAAACTTCAGCAGGAGGTGAAGATGGGCTCTCTGAGTATAGATGATGCTTTGGATCGATTCAATGACTGGCAGAGGCTTCAGAAGGGAATGGATAGCATCCAACAGGTAATGGACATGGCTAACCCTTTAGAATTCCTTTAGTATGTTAATAAAATACTAATATGATACTTTCTACATTATCACTAGTTTGAATATAGTAATATTTTAACAAATGTAATTTCAATTACATACCAAACCTTGTATTGTGTTTCTGTGATGGAAAAGACAATGTAAGCATCTTTGAATAAAACTGGATAAAGTTTTGTCATTAAAATAATGAGAATTATGAGACCAAAAGATTATTGTTATTTTGGCAGCTGTACTATTGATTATACATTTGTAGTAGTTTCCCTCTCAGACGCAAAATGTATAGGAATTTACTATGGTTTTTTGGTAGTCAGTTAGTCGGTCATTCTTGACTTAAGATTTGAAAAAGGTCTGTTTTCTAAGTGAAATTTATATGATTACAAAACAGATATGATATAATTCTGAGTTAGCACCAGGGTAGGGTTGCACCAGCCATTCGTAAGTTCTTACTTAAATTAGAACGTTAAGTAAAAACAAGTTTCCATTAAAAATGATGAATTAATAACATTATTCTATATGTAAGCTATTTTTATGTAAATAACATTCAGAAACTGTAATTGAAATATATAAGGATCAATAAATACTTAAAGAAAAAAAAATACATAAGAAATGCCATTCAATTATTATTTCATCTGACCTGAGCAACACAGACCAAAGCGCACAGAGGTGCTCTGTAGATGGGGTGTTGAAGATGCGCTAAAAAAGAAACAAAGTACATTTATTCACATATTGTTTTCCCTCTTAATATGTACGTGAGTGTAAATGTCAGCAGCATCATATATACCTAAAGGATTGCAGGTTGTCGGGTAAAAGGAGAGCATATTGATGCAGTTCACTCAGTCTGCTATTTTATTCCATGCTATGTTACTCCTGACCATACGTTTCCGTAAATATTTAGTTTATACATAGAGTTACACTTCAACTAAGTGTAATGGTGCAACAAAAAAAATATTTAGTAGTGCGTAAGTTGCAACTTAGTGCCCATTTATGGCAAAAATTGGCTAAGTTGGTACAGCTGGTGCAACCGGCCCCAGGACTGTACTATTTCTGTTATTTTGAGGCAGTCAATCTCTATGCACATTTAAAAAAAATATATAAAAAAATTAGCTTTTAAACAGATTAGTTTATTATTTTTACCTTACACAACCAACACATAAATTATTGATTCCTCATGGCATGAAATCTAAAAAAATGCACATTAAAGCCTGTTTATTTATATATATATATATTTTTTTTTCCCCAGGAGAAAATACAGCAGCTGAGGGCTAGTATCATCAGCAGCAGAGAGGATGATGAAAGTGTCTATGGTAGGGTTATTGCTAGTATATAGTATATATGATCAGTAAATATATTTGAGATAAATCATTCATTAATATGTGTATGCAGTGAGTTCAAGTGTTAATCAATGGCCCCATTTTCAATTTTCTATATTTATATATATATATATATATATATATATATATATTATTATTATTATTATTATTATTATTATTATTTTATTTATTTTTTTCATTCTGGTTGCACATGCATCAAAACTTTTTTTCTCAGACAAAAAGCTGCTTGTGTTTTTTTTTTTGCACAATCACTTTGCACTCAGTCCCTATCATTTGAGAAAACATCTCACAGATCGCTGGATTGCTTAATGTAAAGATTACAGTGAGAATATGAGAAAGAGAAAAAGAAAGTGACCTGTGTTTGAAAAGCTAACAGGCATCTTTTCTATACATCAGATAAAATCAGCATCATTCATCACACACCAAGTAAGTAAGAAATGCCCTGCTATGAAAGTAAGAAGTTTTACTTGTTAGAGTTACATTTTCTCTGTAGCTGTCTCCTCCTTATATGCGGGAATTAAGCTTTTGTGTATCAGGGAAACTGTTAGACCTGTTGGCTTATGCACAAGGGTTTTAGTTACTTTGTCTGGAAAACTGTGTAACATAGAAGACTTATGATATACTTAAGATATAATAGTACCTATAATAGTATATGTCTGTACTATACCATCCTATACTCCTATGTTTTTGCAATTTAGGAGGATCACATCTAGAGTCAGCCACCAATCACTCAGCTCTGTCTTATCATAATGACAGTGTTAGATACTTTAGTGAATTTTTATTTATTTCTTTTGTAGCTGCATCTGCAAATGAGTGTCGAAGAGCGAGTCAGCAAGCGGACACTGAGTTCTACAGTAAACCTATAAAAGGACATAATGTGAGTTTTATTTTTGCACATGCATTTACTGTTTCTTAAGTACTATTTCTCTAAATACTATAAGACTTTGTTTCTAGCAAATGGTTTTACTCATTCAGTTATCATATTTTTCATCTGTTCTTTTTTAATAGTCAAATTTCTTTAGGAAGGCAGACAAACAGTAAAAACAGGTATTAACAAACAAACCATTTAATATTTACTTTAAAAATAATAATAATAATAATATGCAAAATGTGACTTGGCTCTTTTGTAAGTTTAATTCATGAATAAAAGAAAAATAAAAGAAATTAATTTAAAACATTATGCATCTGTATCAGAAAAGTTTAGCTGTGTGCTGCTGTGACCTTTATTGATTACATTTTCATCTTCTTTCAGACATCCTGATTGTGGAAGCACTGATCCGTCAAAGAAATGCATTAAACAATATAGTGTACATTAATATCAACAATTTCATGGCAATTCGTAACTATTTTACATGCTAATTGAGGCTTATTTGTATGTGTTTTTATGATCCTGTTTGTACAAGTTCATATGATTGGCTGATAGTTTAGGTTTACTTATTCATACGGAATAAATTTTCTCATTAGGCTAATACTTTAGAATAGGAAAAACTATTCACTATTAACTAATTGCTTATTAGCATGCATACTGATAACATATTGGCTATTAATTAACCTACTATCATTAAGCATCAAATTGGGATTTTATTGAGAGAAAACTCTTAGCAAATAGTGAATATGTGTTCCCTAATGTAAAGTGTTACTCCCATTGTTTATTTAATTCTCCCACTACTTCTTCTTTTTAAATGACTAGTCAAGATTGTGTTGTACATCTTCATACAGAGATCTTTTTGTATCCTTCACTGCCACTTTAAAAAAAAACATTTAGACAATATATTGACAATTTCTTACAATGTTACCAATAAAGAAAATTCAATCTGCAATTCTACCATAATTTGATGATGAATTAAAATGTCTATTTTAATTACATTGCATGTTTTGACCTTGCTATATTATTATTATTAGTTGTAGTAGTAGTAGTATTAAGCAGATTTAAAGTGTGAAATCTAAAAATCTGCATGCATTTCTTAGAAAACCATGCCAGTCTTGGCTGTGGAATGTTCACAAGGGGGTGCTGTGCAACCAACCATGGTAAACGGTTTTCTGGCTCAGATCTCTCATGTTGTATTGATGGGCATTTTAATAGACAAAAACAAAGCCACTGCACAACCCATTGTCCCTGTGGACCTCTCAGTTCCATACGGATCGCTGATTGTAAGTAAGGACACAATCAAACATCTGGGAAAAAGCATCTACAGAAGAGTGAGGTCTTCCCACATGCTGCTTCGGTGTCAAGGGAAGTGGCTCTAATGTGGCTCTGTGATTCGAGGCAAAATACCGGGAGCAATGCTGCGCTCTGCCTGCCAACCCTAGCAGCTGGACACATTTGCATTATCAATCATGCTCTTTGTGAATAATATGTATTAAAGCCTTGCCACTCCACAGTGCTTAGATGAGCCAGATTTGCCTCCAGAGATGATTTGGCTCCTACAGTCATGGTGGCATTTGTGTCGTGTGTTTGCCTGTCACCTGCTGCTCTGGGAAAGAGATGGGCTTTCTGATCCAGTCTTGGATTGAGCTTCAACATTCCCTCTTCAACTCTGAGATCATTCCATATAGGGTAAAAGAAGCCCCACCAGCCAGTATGATATTGTGTCATGTTAGATCTCGGGCAGTTCACTTGAAAGAGAATTATCAGTGAGCATCCAATCACCACTCTGAGTTGCCTAAATAAATATGTTTATTGATACTATAGTCCTTGGCCTCTTGGAAATTCACATCATGAATCATCATCATCATCTCTCTCAAGCTTAAGCTGGAAGTGGGATGATAAACCCAATACAAAGGATTAGGTTTTCCCTAAAGTATAGCACTTTATCAGAGGGAGTGAAGGGCAGGATTAGGATTCAAATTCACCAACAAAGCTTTCATAAAACCACAAACTGATAGAGATCAAACCCAGCTGAGGCTCACACTCAATGGCAAAGCCAACGGGAAACCCAGACTGGAATTTCTCAGACCTCTGCCATTTATCAGCCATTTCCTTACATTTTGTGATTTGATGTGATTAACTAACCTTTCCAGATGTGTTTGGTATAAAGCATCTCCTTAGAGTCAATGTAAAATTGCAGCTCCTGCAGTTTTTCACATAACAGATGCAATCAAGTCCACTGAAACACAATTGCACACAAAAATGCACTTTAGTCCCTGTCCCTGTGATTAATTTACAAAATTATACACAGCTGCTTCCCCTTTGCAACCTAACAGAAATCAGGCAATTATACAGTCAGTGATATTCTTTCATCCCATAATCCCCCTGCATGTGTACAGTATATGTGACCCTCCACAGACAAGGGCCAAGGCCACAGTCTGGGCGCCTCCAGTTTGTAAGAAGAGATTTGATTTAGGGTTCCTGCCTGGGTAGAACTAAGCCATTGAACTGAGTCCACCACAGCTCCTCATTCTGCCTTAATCTCCCTACCACATCATGAGCATGTACTGAGGAGATTAAACACTAAAGCAAGTGTTTGGCAGGAACTGTAATGCATTGATATGACTTCCAGGGATACATATTTCCAGAGTTAAACAAATGAGTCACAAATGTGTACACTATTGCTCACAGTCATAGTCTTCTTATTAGTGTAAATGGTACTCTCTATTAACATGTTGCTATTGGTTTGTCCTCTTATTGCTGAGTGTTTGTACTTCTAAGAACAATGCATGGAGTGACTCCTAATCACTAAGTATACACAAGAGCCAGGTGTCCTCTGAGTGTGTTAGCCCCAACTGCTCCTTAAAAGATGTTTAATGTGGAATTTCATTGAAGTACTGGCAGGCGAAAATCATTAAGTATGAGGCACTGATCTAACTTTTAACTTGTCATTATAATGCAATGCATAAAACATGTTTGATATTTCCAAACTCCCATCATTATGTAAAAGACCTACAAATCTACAAATCAGCATCAATCACACCTAAAGAAGAAGAAATAATATTCATATGTCTGGATGTGTTTAGAGAGGAACTGGGAACCCTGAATGTTCAAACACAGCTGATCTCAACTCTTTTACAAATAATATTTGGCTAAAGGAGAAAAAACTAAATAACCATCAATTATACCTTGACAGACGTGAGGCATTCTTTATGGTCTTCATTGGTCTCTCACTTTAACTTACACAACATATGTTTTAAAATTGCTTAAATTGAGATGATTTAGTATTTTATTGTATTAGTTAGCTGTACTGTAATGTTTTGTATTCATTTATTGTTTTTTACTGCTACAAAAATTTTTATATTTTATTTTATTTGTAACTGTTTGTAGCACTTTGGGTAATAGAAAAGCACATTATTAATAAAATGTATTACTACTACTACTGCTACAGTATATGGCTGCATTTACACTTGGCATTAACATGCGATCACTGTGATCGAATCACACTATCTGGATAAATTATCAGGTCTGTACCACGCAATATTTAAAGGTGGGCTATGTACAGTATTTTTTCTAAATGCGGGCAAAGTACTTTAAAAAAATTGTAGCCAATCAGCAGTAGGGGACATGTCTACTCATGATGGTGAGGAGAGAGTGCTCAGTGCACAGGAAGGACATTAGCTAAGCCAAGCGACGACATAAAGATAGAGATGGCGAATAAAAAACAAAAGAGTAAAACGTCTGCAGAACAAAAGAAGGCTTCAGATAAGATTTTTTTCTTCTCAATAGGTGAGTAACATTGTTTTTCCTCAACTAGCTCTGGACCAGGACACACTGATCGGATAACATTCTGATCAGAAGCGCGTTACACTTGTCTT
Organism: Carassius carassius; assembly: GCF_963082965.1. Lineage (NCBI taxonomy): Eukaryota > Metazoa > Chordata > Actinopteri > Cypriniformes > Cyprinidae > Carassius > Carassius carassius. The sequence continues at coordinate 31,431,781 of NC_081757.1, read as the reverse complement.
TTCAGAGTGTATGTGGACAACATCTGAATACAGGTCGCATGTTAATGCCAAGTGTAAATGCAGGCTATGTTTAAATTTAGATACTAAAACAGCAGGAAAGTAGCTGCAAAAAGTCTGTTGTGATTTAATCCATTTCCCCTGGGTGCTCCAGCAGGGCTTTTAATATCTTCCTGTGCTTCCTTTTGTTAACCTGTTGCAGTCATAGCAGAAGTAGGGACTGTCCTTCAGTAAGTCTCTATCAAGCACTTACTAAAATGCACCCCCCCCCCCTTCCACACACACACACCCCTGGCGGAATGTTTAATTCATCAACATCCTCTCTTGCCTTGGTTCTGGTGTGTTAGTGCTCCTTTCCACAACTACCCTATTCCCTGAAAGGCAAAACAACATCTGGTGCAAGGGCAAAGGTACACAGGACAGCGCAGCTCCTGCTGACCCCTTGTCTGTCTGATCAGGGGCCAAAAGATACCCCTGGAGTGTGGGTGTACCCTTGAGTCTTCAACTGAAGCCCATGTGCTGGAGCTTTGGGTAGATTAGTAGCACTGTTCCCCAGTGTAGAGCTTTTGTGCAGCAGCACCCAGGCGAGGCCAAGCTGTCCAAGGCCACAGGGATGCACTAATTCCACCACAGACCAGCGTTTCTGCTCCTGAAAGGTCACTTCCGCTGAGTTGGAGCTAGAAGACTAGGTTATAACAAAGTTAAAAGGGACACACAGTTTGAATCAAAGGCTATGATGATATGAACAGGGATTCTTAAAGGCTTTATTTGCGCTATACTTTTCCTGAGAGGAAAACCTCCTTTTTTTATATATATATATACATTTATATATATGGCAACTAAAATATTAATTATACTTAAATCCGCTGATTCGCTCATCACTGATTTTATTTGCACTCAATCTTGTGAATTCATCTGGTATACTATACAATATTATACAAAGATCTATATCAAAACAGAATAAATAAATAAATAAATAAAGAAATAAATAAAGAAAGAAAGAAAGAAAGAAAGAAAAAACTACTTTGAGTCCAACAACTTCTGCCTCAGATATAATGGGCAGTGTTGGTCATCTTACTTGAAAAAAGTAATTAGTTACAGTTACAAATTACTTCTCCCAAAATGTAATTGAGTTAGTAACTCAGTTAACACATTGTAAAAGTAATTAGTAACTCAGCAGTAACTCAGCAAGTAACTGTGACGTTATTTTTTATGTTCTATAACGTTATTACGTCCTATAACATCTTTAATATATAAGATGTTTATATTAACTGATTGAAGAATAAAAACACTATAAGTATTTTTGAAAATGTTGTATTTATTTGAACTCAATAGATTGCAGCCTGCCATATGATATGCATAGAAATAAAAACATATAAAAAATTTATATTGAAAATAAAATTCAAGTACAAAATTAAGACAAACAAATTTAAACTTGGGTAAAAGGAAACAAAGGGAAACCTGGCCATGTGCAAATCTCTGTAACTGTATATTAGGCCTAAAGTTACTACAATAAACAGAACACTATCCAACTCTTATGGTGCGTTCACACCAGACCTGAATAGAGCGTCTGGCGCGAGTGATTTCAATGTTAAGTCAATGCAAAGACGCGAATAGACAACCTCCAAAAATCGGCCATACACATTTTTAAATAAACCGCATATTTGAGTTTAAAACAACTACATTCTCGCATGAAATACTTTTAAAACTACATTTCATGACACGATAACAGTAATATTTAGAAAACTATCTGAACAAAAATGGTGGTTGAAAATGCTGCGTGAACTCAACTGGCAGAAGCGAACGCAAGGCGCACGTGTCGGATTCTGCAGTCGGGGCAGAGTTGCTCTCTACTGACTGCGCTGACCAAAAGTACGATGGGAAACGACTTGCTGACGACACAGATTAATGCTCATTGGTTTAAACAACTGTGATGTATTGTTCTTTTTTAAAATGTTTGATTTTAAAACTCTAACATCATGTTTTATGTGTATATGTTAAGTGTGAATATCACCAAACTATCTGAAAGTGCGATCTCTTTGGGTTATGCAATTAAAATTTTATATAAAAAAATTAATAAATAAAAACACATGTCTGTATTAAAGAAATAAATATTGCTAAACACGTATTTGGTATGTAATTAAATGGGTGTCTTGTTCATTTTATTTATTTTCATATAAAAGCAACAGAACTTGAATTACATCCAGTTTATTAGCAACACTGTGCACGAGCATGAATCCCGCGATAGCCATCTTTGATCTCACAGGTGTCAGATCCACTACGAGAAGAGAGATCTGTCCGGCTTGCCTGCGCTTTGTTCTATGGAAGGCCATGAGGGTAAAATTCACGTGAATTTTAACGTGTCAACAACACGTTAAATATGTGTATTTCACACGTAAACACGTGTTTACGCGTTAAAAATCAGCGCGTATTTAACGCACGTATTTCTGAAATACACGTGAAGTAGCGTTAAAAATCAGTTTGAACGGGTCAATGTCATTGGCTGCTGAGGACTTGGGTCAAACCACTTCTGTGAGCTTAGAGTGGTGTACCATTCATAGACAGGCAACCACCATTAAACATGCTATAGATCAGCTTATTCAGCCTTATTATTTAGTCTTTTTTGTATAGCCTATAGAAATAATATATTTAAATAGCAGTTTTATGAAATATTTATTTTTTAATAAATATTAATTAAAATTTTGTGGTGATAGTATAAAGTTTATAAAAGTTACAGTATTTTGTAATGAAACAGGACTTTTTGTTTAGCTCTTGACTCACCGAAGTATACTATTTAAATACTGTTGCTTTCTGAGTGCCATACACAAAAATACCAATTCATAACTCCACGAATATAGCAAGGAGAGTCAAAAGTTATAGTCTGATTCTACTGTGACGATCCAAGGGGTTGTAGTACTTTATTTTGTCCAGCAGGTGTCATGGGGTAACACTTTTTGTGTCTTTAGGTTAAGTGCTGTGATGCAGGTGTGGAAGATTGATTGTGATTAACCATGCTGCTTATAAGATGCTGGCTTTCTTACGCTCGGGAGGGAAGGAGATTGGGGCTTGGTCTCTGCTGGTCTTGCTGTTTGGTGGTCAGGCGGACTTTGGTGGTCAGGCGGACTTTCTCACGCTCTCCAGTCCAAGGCTTCATGTTGTGTTTTTGTATCTTTATATTTTTTATGTTTTACCTTAATGTAGTTATGTCTGTTTTCTGATTAAAATACATATTTGTGCAAATTTGATTATGTTGTATGGACTCTCCATTCATGTTGCTACTCCTTGAGCCAAGGGGTTGTAACACTATGTTCTGTCAAATGTTTAATAGAGTTCTCCAACTGATTCATGACATACATATGAAAGATCGTAATGGATTGTTTTTATTTTGGACTGGAATCTGCTGTAAATAATGGTATGTCATTTTTCACAATCAGAGCATGTTTCATGATCATGAAGTTATAAAGGTAAAACCATGAGAATATTGCAGCATGTGCGCATTTGGAGTTTTTTTTTTTTTTGTTATAATCCGATGACGAATATCTTAAAATCTACATGACAGATTATTGTATAATTGGGCTCATTTTAATCTAAAGAAATTTACATTTTCCATGAGCTATGCATGTTTCATGAAGTTATGAATGGAAACGTAACCTGTTTTTTTTTCTCAATTGAATGGTTTCATGTGTGTGATAATATCGTAGTGAACAAATTACGATGAATTTGAGCTCCTTTTAATCTGGAGAATTTTCTGAAAAAAATGACGTATGATTTTGCATGATATATGAATGTTTCATGAAGTTATTAATAAAAGCTCAAAGTGAAACTAAAGTTATTTGTTGTGCTGTGCCTGTTGGGTTTTATGTGTTATAGCAATATGAGTAATATATTTGGATCTCATCCATGGATTACAGTATCCCTGGGCTCATTTTAATTGGGATAATTTTCTGAAAATAATGATCTATGCATGATGAAGCTATGAATCAAAATGTAATGTGAAGTATCGAGCTGTTTTTCTTTGCAGCCTCAGTGCGCCAGTCTGCTTTCATGTGTCACAGCTCTATGAACGACATCTTTCGATCTGATCAAAGAGGTTTCAATAAGTGCCACCTGCTGGCGAGAGCTGTAAATGTAAGCACAATAAAAGCTGTTGATTACTAAGATGATTGTTTTCTAAAGACAGATATTGATTTCAATGGTTTGTATCTTAAACCTGAATTGATTGCTTACCTCCATTGTAACTATTTCCCCCACACAAATGTTAATGCTTGATGCTAACTTAAGTCTTATACTATCACCAAAACATTTGAAACAGATACACTTTAACTAACCTTATTTATGTCCTGAGATATTGAATATCAAATAAGACGGATATAAATAATTTCTCTTGAACACTAAATTTTTTCTTACATTTTTATCAGTTATTTCTCAGCAGGAGAATGTCCAAATATATATAGTTTTTTTTACTGAAAGTCAGAGTTGAGCAGTAAGTAGTTACTAGTAATTTAGCTATTTTAATTATATTACTTTTGCATTAACTAGTAGTGTAACTAATTACTAATTATATTTCAGTAATAATTTTACAGTTACCATCCATAAAACAGATTTGTTGCTTTACTTCTAACCCTTTAAGAGTGACCACTATTAAAGCTAAAATATCCACTAATGTGTTTATTTACAAAAAGGCATGAGTGGTAAAAAATAAATTTTTCATAAAACTGAAACTTAAATATATTATTTCTATAGGCTATATAAAAAAAGAAAAGAAAAAAAGACTAAATAATAAGGCTGAATAAGCTGATCTATAGCATGTTAAATGGTGGTTGCCTGTCTATGAATGGTACACCCCTCTAAGCTCACAGAAGTGGTTTGACCCAAGTCCTCAGCAGCCAATGACATTGACCCGTTCAAACTGATTTTTATGCGTACTTTACGTGTATTTCACGTGTATTTAACGTGTATTTAACACGTGAAATACACGTTAAATACGCGCTGATTTTTAACGCGTAAACAACACGTATTTAACGCATTAAATACGTGTTGTTTACGTGTGAAATACACGTATTTAACGTGTTGTTGACGCGTTAAAATTCACGCGAATTTGACCCTCTTGGCCTTCCATATTGTTCACTCCTCCTCTCACTGCAGCCGCCTACTCTTGCATACATTTCAGGCGAGGCAAGGCGCATCTCAAACAAGCCTAATTTCACGCGCGAATGAACTCAAAACGTTCAAGCGTCCATCTATGCGAGAATAGTGTGAGTTATTCGCGCAAGTCGCATTTGGTTTAAACACAGCATTAAATATTCAGTACAGTAACATGTTAGCATGTGTTGATGTGAGGTGGTTCAAAAGTTGCTTGAGGCAGACGTGGATAAAGTCTTTTTTCCTGGGCATAGCGTGCATGTTACAGAAACATTCTTGCCTTTAATTTCAGGTACTTCCAGTTCGAGAACGCCATTATCACTGATGCCGTCTTGTGTTTAGTGATTGTCAGAGCGTGCAGTGAGACACCGTGAGCAGGGCACCGCCCACCTAGCCAGTCATCATCGGATTTGCAACGGTGTCAGGCAGCTGATGTGTAGCCACTAGCCAAAGCATGACACCTCACGCTTTATTCAACCAAATTGTAGTAACACGACACTTTACATTCTCAGTAAAGATAACAGCATTGCAACAATGGGAAAAGTAATTAATTAGATTACTCCGTTACTGAAAATTAAACTCTGTTAGTAACGCCGTTATACTTAAACGCCATTACTCCCAACATATAATAATATGATAATGGGGAACTTTTGAAGCCAGAAATTTCCCTTATGAAAGTTATAACAGAAGCTGAAATGTGTATGCGCAAAAGCAAACATCAATGGTTTTCACACATTAAACACATTAGGCGGGTGTCGCTGTTAGACAGTGTTTTCTCTGCTTCCTGTTGGCCTTGCTGGAGCTGATCGTAGCTCCGTGTAGCTGTTTTTTTTCTCTAGAATCTTTATCTTACTATCACTCTCTGTTTATTTAAAGTGATAAAATATAACTTAATTCACACCATATTTCTGATATTATCGATCAATCTTATCAGATTAATTTTGATCGTTCACTTTAATTTTATATCCGTGAGTGCAGTACACCTGCATTGCGTTAGCACTCGTTAGCTTGTCATTAGCATTTTCATTCGAATTATGCATCCAAGTAATGATACCTCAGATCATTATTTAGTTTTGTGCAAACTTCATATAGCCAAAATTGTAAATTCTACTTCTTGTTACAAGTATGGTAGAACCATCACTTCTACCACAAAAGACTTTTTGCTTTTTAAGCTATCTTCCTGATGTATCCGAATTCCTTAGCATATCCAAAACCTCAGAACAACTTGATGATGTAACAGAAACTATGGACTCTCTCTTTTCTAGCATTTTAAATACAGTTGCTCCTGTACGCTTAAGGAAGGTTAAGGAAACCAGTATGACACCATGGTATAATGAACATACTTGCACCCTAAAGAGAGCAGCCCGAAAAATGGAGCGCAGCTGGAGGAAAACAAAACTAGTGGTATTTCGTATTGCTTGGCGGGAAAGTAACCTATCCTACAGAAAAGCATTAAAAACTGCTAGATCTGATTACTTTTCTTCTCTTTTAGGTATTTTCAGGTATTTATTCAATACAGTGGCTAAATTAATGAAAAATAAAGCCTCAACAAGTGTTGACATTTCCCAACATCACAGCAGTAATGACTTTACGAACTACTTTACTTCTAAAATCGATACTATTAGCGATAAAAATGTAACCATTCAGCCGTCAGCTACAGTATCGCATCAGTGCACTATAGACCCCCTGAGGAACAGTTCCACTCTCTACTATAGGAGAGGAAGAATTGTATAAACTTGTTAAATCATCTAAACCAGTGGTCACTAACCTTTTCGAGCCTAAGATCACATCCAAAGTCCAAATGTAAATCAAGATCTACCACTTGCAAAAAATTATTTTAAAAAGGCCACAATGTAAGTTCTACTCTAACATTCTTGTTGCCTGTTAGTCACTAGCAAATTAATTAACTATACAAATAGTACACAACTATACAAACTGCCAACTATAATTCAACATTTTCAACAGTAATGTAACATTAAGTATTTCCACAGGCTTACTACTCGTATATAAACACAATAATCAGTCAATTACAGGCCTAAGCCAATAATGTACTGTTTCACTTTCCCTTTTAAAAAATATTTCAAACACTTCAAAATGGAAATACTCAGGTTAATGCAACTAGCATACAAAATATTATGACAACAGTCATCCTTCAATTCTTCAAAATATTTTCACAAAAATTACAGACCTACATTAATTTTTAGCTACAGAAATTGAATAATGTAATCAAATGTAAAACAGCATCGCATACTTGACTGTATTAATTAAAGATTATTCTTTATTAAAGTTACAAAAGCTTTTTAATCAGGAGCAGTGAGTGATTTCTTTGTTGTTGCTGTTCGATTAATATAAATACTGTCACTTTAAGAGAATGCACTGATACAGTGGCCTACGTTCAGCTGGCTATGTCTGCTGTAGGATACTTACCAAAACAGTTATTTTGACATGATTTTTGTGTAAATGTGTCCATTTAAACACAATACTTCAGAGAGAGCTTATATTTGAGCTTAAATGAGTTTAGTTTAAACACAGATTTTAGCACCCAGGTGATGACGGAATAAATTACTGCTCATATACAGCATTCACGTTGAACAAGAGTGAATGATTTATGCAGGTTTTTTTTTTCCTCTCATGTTTTTGTAATGTCTGGGAAGGCAGAATGCGCATGCATCAACAGAAACATTTATTAGCTGAACCCTGTTTTTTTTATGTGCCATTTATAGCAAGCCATATTACAGATTAAATTACAGATGCTTTGTCAGATTTAAGTTTTAAAGATTTAAGATGTGGCGCGTGCCACCACTATTACCTTAATAATCAATCAATTACAGGCCTAAAACCATCATGCCCAAGCAGACAGATATTAGTACATCTCATCACACCGGCGCCCGCATCTAAATCAGTTGTATGGTCTGGTTTTCAGTCAAAACAGTTGCGTCAAGTATAAATGTCTCGTCTGTTTTGGGAGGTGTGCGCGCAATCAGCGAAAGCTCGCGCTGCGGTGCCAGGGGAAAGTATAAAGAAAGCGGTTGTTTTACAGACATTATATGTAAACTATAGGCTATTTGATTGGACAGATATACCCCTCTCCCTCCCCTAGACACAATTTACTACACACAATAGGTTCACACATGGTGCATTTTAAATTAATAAATAATAATGAATAAAAAAAAAATATATATTTTTTTTTTCTCAGATTTTGAAAAATCTTAGCAGTTGCCAAGTCGATCTTGGAAGCATTTTTCAAAATCTGAGAAAAAAAAAATATATATATATATATTTATTAATTATTATTATTATTATAAGTCACAACACCTTGATACTGGGGTTCCTCAAGGCTCAGTACTTGGACCACTTCTCTTCTCCATCTACATGACGTCATTAGGATCTGTCATTCAGAAGCATGGCTTTTCTTATCACTGCTACGCTGATGACACCCAACTCTACTTCTCATTCCAACCAGATGACCCAACGGTAGCTGCTCGCATTTCAGCCTGTCTGAGTGACATTTCTATCTGGATGAATGACCATCACCTTCAGCTTAACCTTACGAAGACAGAACTCCTGGTGATTCCAGCTAACCCATTGCTTCATCACAACTTCTCTATACAGCTGGGTTATTCAACCATTACTCCTTTGAGGACAGCCAGAAACCTAGGAGTTGTGATGGATCATCAGTTAAGCTTCACAGACCATATTGCTACAACGACCCGTTCCTGCAGATTTGTCTTATACAACATTAGGAAGATTAGACCCTTTCTGTCAGAGCAAGCCACCCAACTTCTTGTCCAAGCTCTTGTGCTCTCCAGATTGGACTATTGTAATGCTCTCCTGGCAGGCCTTCCTGCATGTATTGTCAAGCCTCTGCAATTGATCCAGAATGCAGCAGCGAGGGTTGTCTTTAATGAGCCAAACTAAATCTCACGTTACTCCTCTCCTCATCAGGTTACACTGGCTACCAGTAGCCGCTCACATCAAATTCAAGGTACTGATGCTTGCCTACAAGACGACCACTTGCACGGCACCTCCCAAAGAAGTTCAAAATCACTCTCACGGTCCATCCCCTGGACTGCGCCCAGCTGGTATGTTTAGAAGGAGCATTCAAGAAATTGAATGAACAAATATAAAAATAAAACGCTATATAAACTGAATCCTAAAGTAACTATATTACATTTCTTAAGTCAAGAGTACGCGAATGAAACATTTAAAAGCACATGTAAATAATGAGAGAGTAACTCTAACGCTGAGTTGACACTGCTGTGAATGCATGTTGCATTGTAAAGTATATGATGGAGGCGCCAGAACTGCAGCTGATAGAATGTGCGCTGTAGCACGATACTACGATATTTCTTCAAAAGCACATCATGGAGACATTTTAATTGTCCATGATCAAAAATCATCATATCGCACACCCCTAGACTCCATGTTGGAAAAGGTGGTCATCCGCCCCTCTAACAAGTCACCTTTATTTATATAGCGTTTTAAACATAATATATTGCGTCAAAGCAACTGAACAACATTCATTAGGAAAACAGTCTCAATAATTTAAAAAAGAAATGACAGTCAAAGACAGTTCATCATTGAATTCAGTGATGTCATCTCTGTTCAGTTTAAATAGTGTCTGTGCATTAATTTGCAATCAAGTCAACAATATCGCTTCAGAGGAAGTGACCACAACTAAGCAAGCCAGAGGCGACAGCGGCAAGGAACCAAAACTCCATTGGTGACAGAATGGAGAAAAAAACCTTGGGAGAAACCAGGCTCAGTTGGTGGGCCAGTTCTCCTCTGACCAGACGAAACCAGCAGTTCAATTCCAGGCTGCAGCAAATTCAGATTGTGCAGAAGAATCATCTGTTTCCTGTGGTTTTGTCCTGGTGGTCGTCTGAGACAAGGTCTTTACAGGCGATCTGTATCTGGGGCTCTAGATGTCCTGGTCTCCGCTGTCTTTCAGGGATGTAGAGGTCTTTTCTGCCGATCCACCATCTGGTCTGGATATGTACTGGATCCGGGACTGCAGTGACCCTCTGATCTGGATACAGACTGGATCTGGTGGCTACGGTGACTTCAGAATAAGAGAGAAACTGACTAATATTAGCATAGATGCCATTCTTCTAATGATGTAGCTAGTACATCATGTTTTTTGTGTAAACCAGGTTAAAGAGTTCGGTCTTAAATCTAGATTTAAACTGCAAGAGTGTGTCTGTCTCCTGAACAATGTTAGGTAGGTTATTCCAGAGTTTAGGCACCAAAAAGGAAAAGGATCTGCCGCCCGCAGTTGATTTTGATATTCTAGGTATTATCAAATTGACTGAGTTTTGAGAACACAGCGGACATGGAGGATTATAATGTAACAGGAGCTCATTCAAATACTGAGGTGCTAAACCATTCAAGGCTTTAGAGGAAAAAAGCAATATTTTAAAATCTATACGATGTTTGATAGCGAGCCAGTGCAGTGTTGACAGCACCGGGCTAATATGGTCATACTTCCTGGTTCTAGTAAGAACTCTTGCTGCTGCATTTTGGACTAGCTGTAATTTTTTTACTAAGCGTGCAGAACAATCACCCAATAAAGCATTACAATAATCTAGCCTTGAGGTCATAAATGCATGGATTAACATTTCTGCATTTGACATTGAGAGCATAGGCCGTAATTTAAATATATTTTTGAGATGGAAAAAATGCAGTTTTACAAATGCTAGAAACGTGGCTTTCTAAGGAAAGATTGCTTATCAAATAGCTAATCTAGGTTCCTAACTGGTGACGAAGAATTGACAGAGCAGCCATCAAGTCTTAGACAGTGTTCAACATTAATACTTGCAGGGTTTTTAGGGTTTTTTTTTCAGAATTTAACAGTAAGAAATGACTCATCCTCCAGTTTCTTATATCGACTATGCATTCCTTTAGTTTTTCAAATTGGTGTTTCACCAGGCTGCGAAGAAATATAGAGCTGCTAACACCATGTTTCCTGATGATATCTCCCAAGGGTAACACATACCTGCCAACCTTGAAGAAATTTTATGAGTACTACAACCCCCCCGCACCTGCACTCACGTGAGAACCTGACAGCACACCGCCAATGTATGCTCCACCGTTGCACACTCACCTGTGAGAAACCTATGAGATACCTAACACTATAATACATATTATACACGTAATATCCTTTGACCAATTAAGATTTATTATTTGCTCCGTAACATATACAAGTAGACCATAAATGTTATACAATTACTGCAATCACTCCGAACATTTTTTACAGGAGGCATAGCCCATGGAACTTCTTCCACCTGAAAATCTTGTCAGAAATAAAAGTAAACTGAGGAAATTCTTTCTAAATAAATAAATCAAACATTAAATAAATGTGCAAAACCAGCAGTTATCAATATCAAAATCAGTTTGCTAAAAACAAACAACCATTTTCTTTATAATTTTCCATGCATAGTGTTTAAACTTTTGCATTGTTTAACTTGTTAAAGAGTAACTAAACCCTAAACCAACTTTTTTTAGTTAATGATCTGTAAGAATGGGGCTTTATTAGTGCTGTTCATTGATTCGAGTAACTTTTTTGACATTTGAGTATAAAGTGTTTTAATTCTAAAATATAAGGTGTAAAAACGTCTGAGTGCTGCCCTCTTCAGGTTGAACGGTGGCTACTGCAGTTGATTTTTCCTATTGGATGTTGCTGTGGCAAGTGACGTAAGTGGTGGCAGGTGACGTAAGCAGTTTCCAGCTCACCACGCCCCTTGGTACGAGCTACCACGCCCTTGGCAGTATAAAACCATCTTGTTCCGTCAAAATCACTGCAGTGAGTCAGGAGTTGGCATTGAGAGTATTGAAAACGACCAGGATAGACTATTATAGCATCTATTTAGCATATCATTGTAACGATATCAACCTTCATATTCATCCGGAAGAAGGAGGCGGGAACCGGCGGACAATCAAAAACATTTTAATAACAAAATAAACACAAAACAGCGCACCAGCCCCTCACGGACGACTGGTGCGCATAAAATAAAAACCAAAACACAACTAAAAGCCCAGGCCTGGTCCTCTCTCGTCCTTCACTGTCGTCGCTCCAGTTTTATATCCTTCCATCTCCTCCATGGGCCTCGAGACCGGTGGGACGAACAGGTGTAGTTCATCTCCAATCACTCCCCCGGCCTCGCTCCCATGTCCCTCGGCCCCGCCCCACTCGTCACATACCCCCATCGCCCCTCGCAGGCCGGGGGGTACTCCCGAGACTGCGCTCTACTCCCCCCCCCCTCCCTCCGGGGGGGCCGCTCCCGGGGACCTGCGGGAACCTGGGGGTAGGACAGGCGAGGCGAGAGAAAAGGAGATGGAAGGAGGAGCGACAGAGACGAGAGAGGGGAGAGAGGAAAAAAAAAAAAAAAAAAAATTCCGGTTCCCAGACGCACCGCTGCTCGGCCCTCCACCAGCTGGGTGATCTCCTCCGCGGTGCCTGGCGGTGGCACTGGACGGCCCTCGGCGGACGGCACGACACTCCTCCGCCGCCCGGTGGACGGCGACGGCTCCTCCGGTTTTGGGCAGCCGGCAGGAGTCCCCCGTTCCCTGCTCCTCCCCGTTCCGGCGGAGGCAGCAGGCTCCGGCCACCTGGCGAACGGCGCCGACTCCTCCGCTCCCTCACGGACGGCAGCCGTCTCTCCACATCGTGGGCGGCCGGTAGCGAGCTCGCCCGTCCCCGGCAACTCGCTCCAGTCCACCGCCTCGAGCGTCCATGGCGGCACACTCCTCGCCAGCTCGATGGCACCGCGGATTCACCACAGCGGCGAGGGATCTTCAGCAGCGCGTCCCTCCTTCTCCCGGGCTTCGGCACCACTGTAACGATATCAACCTTCATATTCATCCGGAAGAAGGAGGCGGGAACCGGCGGACAATCAAAAACATTTTAATAACAAAATAAACACAAAACAGCGCACCAGCCCCTCACGGACGACTGGTGCGCATAAAATAAAAACCAAAACACAACTAAAAGCCCAGGCCTGGTCCTCTCTCGTCCTTCACTGTCGTCGCTCCAGTTTTATATCCTTCCATCTCCTCCATGGGCCTCGAGACCGGTGGGACGAACAGGTGTAGTTCATCTCCAATCACTCCCCCGGCCTCGCTCCCATGTCCCTCGGCCCCGCCCCACTCGTCACAATCATTTATATAGTTATTTAGATTATTTCGTGTAGCCTATGTAGTTAATTAGCATAGTTGTCAGTGTAACGTTAGTATTGTTAGAAGAATAGTTAGTTAGTAGCATAGTATTGCATCAGTTATGGTACGTATGTGTAGTGTTGCTGGTTGCGACAGCACTGCTGGACTGCATAGTTTTCTAGCAAACTTTAAAATTAGGCGCCAGTGGTTGCATGCACTTGGCCTGGAAGACCGCGAGTTCTCGCCTAGAGCTGTAGTGTGCAAACTGCATTTTACACGGGATTGCCTCTCCAACGCAATGAAGGTGGAAATGGGCTTCTCCACACAGCTCGCGCTGAAAAGTGAGTTAAGACCGCAGTTTGAGCCAGCGGCTCGAATTGATATGGCTCAGGCCATAGACACCTCGACATCCTCCATTTCAGGAGAAGGTGGGGGAGAAAGGCCCTCTACTTCAAATGAACGCTTGGTTGCAAAGCTACTTGCGTCAGTACAGTCACTCTCCATTTTAGCGACTCTCACAGCAGCTGTCAATTAACCCGTCACTGCGGGTCTCAGGTTCACGCCCCATGCACTCAGCCCCGCCCTCGGTTCATCACCTCTATCTTCGCTGTGTTCTGCCCACTTTTCAGCATTTTTCAAATATTGCCAGTGGGTGGAGTCAGGCTTTGACCAGGGGTTTAGTTACCCTTTAAAGGTTGCAGATTTGGCTTTTTTAAGTAGTGCATCAGTGAAAGTCTCTTTGTAACAAATGCTGCCTTTGGAGGCAATCATGACTTTTCTTGTCACCAGAGAACTAAACATCTCTGTGCTCATATTAATAGATTATTATTAATGTTGAAAAGAGTGGAGAATATTTGTTTTTCAGGTTTTTTCAGGGGGATAAATTGAAAGAACAGCATTGTTTGTTACATTTGTTACAGTTACATTTATTTGTTACATTTACATCAAGCTTTTGAATGGTATAGTATTGCATATTGTTATTGAAACTTCAAAATGTTTCACTTGATTATACATTTCGTCAGGAATTATAGTTTGGAAAAAGTCTAACTAGAAAAATGTTTACACGTTATGTGAAAACTAGTACAAGTATATAAATAAATAATAAGAGACATTTTTTCTGAGGAAATCCAAATCTCAAATACTCAACCAAATCACATTTTGGGGTGAATTATATCTTATTCCTCTCATCGCGAAGCAAACAGTAAAATAAAAAAAAACTTTACTTAACATTAGAATCTGAATAGGGCTTTCTATAGATATATTTCTCATGTCTCTTCGTTGAGTATTCACGGAGTTACAGTTCATTTTAATGATGTGTTTGTAAATGAAGATCAGCGCAGACAAAGGCTGCAGACAGCACACCTTGTTTGTTATCTTTATTTTATAAGTGCACAAAGTTTTGTTGTTATTATGTCTGTATACAAATAAAAGTAGACCCTTTACAGATTTGATTGATGTATTGCTCTTATCTGTAAGATCAAAACTGAAAGTGTAATTTAAGTTCTTTTTGGGGTTATCAGGAGAAAATGACTCATAACGCGTATATGTGTTAACCGACTCAAGAGGGTTGAACGGAACAATTCAAAACGAAAGAAAACCGACTGCTCTCTGCTTATGTAACGTTAAGCCGTATGAAATGTGCATTTCTCTGGCGCGTTCACTACTGCGAAGATCGCAAGACAGCATCGTCAACTTTATCTTTGCAGTCGAAACGACATTGATACAGAATACACTTGTTTATTAATAATTATATTCATAAAATATAAAATATGCATAATCATTACTTTTGCCGGTTCTTTGTGACAGCTTTTAGGTGCGTTATTGGCAGCGACACCTTTACATGTTAGCCTACATGAACTGAACTGAGCTCGTCACAGCTGGACTGCTTGTTATGATGTCAAGGTCATTTTTAATGTTCATAAATTCATTTAGGCTAAACATAGCCTAACTGCTACCTTTATCTTACCTTAATCAGCACCTGGCCTGTCTAAAACCCTTTTAGATTTCAAGCCATTCCACCACTTTTCTAACTGCCAACTAAGCTTGTGGATAGGAGGGGCAGGTGGGCGGTGGGTTAACATGCAGCGCTCTGATTGGCCGAAAGCTTTTCACTCCACTTACACGCTGTGGCTCAGCGGCAGAATCAGTGTCATAGATTGCATAGAAACTGAAATCGGCAAAATGCGAGAAGCAACAAAATGCGTACCTAGAGAGCAACGAATCGTACAAGCGTACTTATGGGTCAAAATGCGTGCAGAGTACGAAAAATGCGTACATGTTGGCAGGTCTGGTAACATATAAAGCATGAAGAGTAGCGGCCCTAGTACTGAGCCTTGAGGTACTCCATACTACACTTGTGATCGATATGATACCTCTTCATTCACTGCTACGAACTGATGGCGGTCATATAAGTACGATTTAAACCATGCTAATGCAACTTCCATTTATGCCAACAAAGTGTTCAAGTCTATGAACTATGAGTTCCAAACCAGTGAGACCTCCGTTTATCTTTGGTGGTAAATAGACGCTTCTCATGATCCACTTTGTTCCTCATGATCCACTTTGGCTCTCAGGAACAAAGTGGATCATGAGAAGCGTCTATTTACCACACTGAGAAATAAGGTTGTAAAAGAGCTCAAAAAGGCTAAAGCAACATTTTTTTATTAGTGCTATAAGTGAAACAAAAGGGAACAGAAATCTGGCGGAATTTGAATAAATTAACCGGGAAATATAATACCATTAATAAAAAAATCTAATTAAATATAGATGGAAATGTGATCGATGATCCAATTGAGTGGCCATAGCATTTAATAATTATTTCATTGATTCTATAAAAACTTTGACTCACAAATCCCCGGGATTGAACTATTCTATCGCTCCTCTGAATACTAATGCTCCCATTTTAACTTTTAGAGAAGTGACTAATTCCAAAGTGTGTATGATTATTTCCTCCTTAAATTGTTCAAGGGCAAAGGATGTTTACGGAATGGACACAATATTTATTTAAACTCATAAGGAGGCACTCATTCCTCCTATTACAAAAATTATTAATCAGTCTATCATTGATGGACTTTTTCCAAGTGCTTGAAAAACTGCTACAATTACACCAGTGTATAAATCAGGTGATCATATGACTATAAGTAATTATAGACCCATCAGTATTCTTCCATCAGTATCAAAAATCGCCGAAAAATGGATCTCTGAACAGATAATATTTAATTTAAATGCTAAATCTTTTACATTACATCCAATGCAATTTAGCTTAAGGAAACATCATTCCACTGAAACAGCTAATTGTTTTCTTTTGGAAAATATAAAGTCTAAACTTGACCAAGGAAGTGTAGTTGGGGCGGTCTTCCTTGATTGAAGAAAGCTTTTGAAACCGTAGATCATGAGATTTTAATAACAAGGTTATCAAAGTTTAATTTTTCATCCAGTGTCATCAAATGGATACAATCATACCTTTTAGATACTGTAGAAAACAATGTGTTTGCATAGGCCATAAAACTTCCCAAGTAACTGATAATGACTTGGGGGTACCGCAAGGTTCAACTTTGGGTCCTCTGTTGTTCTGCCTGTATATTAATGATCTACCTGAAGTTTTTCCTTCTGCAGTAACTTGTCAGATGTACGCTGATGATACGGTTATATATGTACATGCAAAAAACAAGAGGCAAGCTGCCAAGGAACTATCAGTTACTATGGTCAATATTTCTAATTGGCTAACAAACTCTTGTTTACATCTTAATACCAGTAAATCTGTATGCATGTTCTTTTCGAAATTGACAAATAAAGATCCCGATCCAGAAGTTACTGTAGCAGGAAGAACACTGTCAGTTGTACAGGAGTTTAAATATTTAGGTATAATACTAGACACACAACTGACATTTAAATCACAAGTTAAAAAAGTTGTAAACAGAATTAAATTAAAAGAATAGGCATATTAGAAGTAATTTGACTACAGAGGCCTCAAAGTTGTACATCGATGCCATGATATTGTCACATATGAACTACTGTATAACCAGCTGGACGCAGACAGGAAGGACTGCATTACAGTCAGTAGAAACAGTTTATAAACGGGCTTTGAAAACAATGGATAATAAGTCAAATTCTTTTCATCATTGTAATATTTAAAAAAAACATGGATGGATTTTTTAAACTGGGAAAATATGGTCAAATTAGCTGATATCTTGCCTGTGTATAAAATGTTCCATGGTTTAGCCCCCACCAGAGTGACTTCTAGAGGTTATTGTAAAATATCATATAGGAAAAGTTCCTTTGGACAGTCAGCCTTTTCCTACCGTGCAGCGCATACCTGGAACACAATACCTACAGAAGTAAGAAACATTACCTCTCTCACAACCTTTTCAAAAACTATAAAACAGTGGTTGCTGGACAATCAAATATGTTGTCATAATCTGTAGTAGTGCAGTTATTTACTCACAGGTTGATATATTCTATGTGACATTATTTGTGCTTGTTTGATGGTGACTGTGTCTATGTAATCTGTATGTTTATAATGTGTATGTATGCAATGTTTTTTACAGTTTTATAATAACAACCTGCCAGGGACTCCAGCTGAAAATTAGTCTGTACGGCTATATCTGGCTCATTTACATTTGGACATTGTCCTTATGTTCATTAATGTGCATTGTCCCTTTTAAATAAATAAACAAACAAACAAACAAACAGACACAGTTTAAGATATTTTAGATTTAGTCTGAGAGCTCTCAGTCATTCCATTGAAACTGTGTGTATGGTCTACTGTCCATGTCCAGAAAGGTAATAAAAACATAATCAAAGTACTCCATGTGACATCAGAGGGTCAGTTAGAATTTTTTGAAGCATCGAAAATACATTTTGGTCCAAAAATACCAAGTACTACGACTTTATTCAGCATTGTCTTCTCTTCCGTGTCTGTTGTGAGAGAGTTCAAAACAAAGCAATTTGTGATATCTGGTTCGCGAACTAATCATTCGATGTAACCGGATCTTTTTGAACCAGTTCACTAAATTGAACTGAATGGTTTTAAACTGTTCGTGTCTCCAAAAAGCCTTAATCCGCAAATGACTTAAGCTTAACTTTTTTAATGTTGCTTACACTCCCTCTGAGTTAAAACAAACCAATATCCCAGAGTAATTCATGTACTCAAACAGTACACTGACTGAAGTGCTGTGAAGAGAGAACTGAAGATGAACACCAAGCCAAGCCAGATAACGAACAACAGACTGACTCGTTCTCGAGTCAAGAACCGTTTCTGTCAGACGCATCCGATTCGAGAACCAAGGAGCTGATGATACTGCGCATGTGTGATTCAGCGTGAAGCAGACTGACACACAGAGCGTCTGAACCATACTGATTCTTTTGGTGATTGATTCTAAACTGATTCTGTGCTAGTGTTATGAGCGCGGGTAAACCGAAGGCTTGAATCAAGGGCAATCATCGCCAATGACGCCATTATGTCGAGCGCAAAAGAACCATTGAACCTTTTTTATTCAACCGGTTTATTGAATCGAACTGTCCGAAGGAAGTACTGGTGATCCGAAAACCGATACAACCGGTTCTTGACTCGTGAACAAGTCAGTCTATTGTTTGTTATCTGGCTAGGCTTGGTGTTCATCTTCAGTTCTCTCTTCACAGCAGTTCAGTCAGTGTACTGTTTGAGTAAATGAATTACTCCGGGATATTGGTTTGTTTTAACTCAGAGGGAGTGTCAGATACATTAAAAAAGTTAACAGCTTAAGTCATTTGGGGATTAATGCATATTGGAGACGCGAACCGTTTAAAACAATTCAGTTTGATTTGGTGAACTGGTTCAAAAAGATCCGGTTACATCAAATGATTTGTTCACGAACCGGATATCACAAACTGCTTTGTTTTGAACTCTCTCTCACAACAGAGATGGAAGAGAAGACAATGCTGAATAAAGTCGTAGTTTTTGCTACATGGACTACTTTGATGATGTTTTTCTTACCTTTCTGGACATGGACAGTATACTGTTCACACAGCTTGAATGGAGAGACTGAGAGCTCTCGGACTAAATCTAAAATATCTTAAACGGAGAGATGTGTTAATGATGTGAGTGAGTGCAGGTACATCTGCAGGAGAAATGGCTTGGAGGAGATGAGATCGAATAGGATCAAGCGGGCAAGTAGTAGGATGATTAGAAAGGATGAGTTTGGAGACTTCTGCCTCAGAGAGTGAAGAGAAGGATGTAAATGAGTGTATGTTTGCTGGTGATAAGAGCTTGACTATATATATATATATATATATATATATATATATATATATATATATATATATATATATATATATTAGTGGTGGGTCGTTATCAGCGTTGACGTGCTGCGTTAACGGGAGACTCTGATCGGGCGATAAAAAAAATATCGGCGTTAATCTATTCTCAAAGTTGGGTTAGGAGCTGGGTCTATACTACGCGAGCTGTTATGACTTTCAACTTGATATTTTAGCGCGGATGTATACCTAGCCGAATCTAGGGGGCGAGAACGAGTCTTTAAACCTGTGTGTATGCCTACTGTGAAATTACCACATCAAACGTGACGTGCTAAAATGGATGCAGCTAAGATGCCGCCGGGTTTGCTTTAGTGAATTAGTTTTTTTTATTAAGAAGCTTCCAAATGGAAACTTCGAAAAGACGCACGCCTGTTTCACACATTCCCCATCTGCAGTGCGTATGCAGTCTGTGTGCATTACGTATGTGGTGCAGAAGAAGCACGGACTCATACTCATTGTGCTTTCACACAGGATGCGTTTGCAGTCTGCTACTCTGTACATAAACGATCGCTGTACTGCTGCAGACGCAACGCTACTGGAATGCACTGACGGACCGCAACTGCGTGAACGCTGGAATCTGTTAACATGGGTGCGTAAAAAAAAATATACAATGTATATGCACTGCAGACGGACTATGTGTGAAACAAGCGTAAGGTTGTTTGAACCTTGTGCAATGTGGAATTCGTTTACAGCTTTCTCAAGCAGTTTGTGATGCATTTTGGAAACAGGACATGAGACCCTGGTCTAATGCACCACTTGTCTTGAGAA
Source organism: Carassius carassius (assembly GCF_963082965.1). Lineage (NCBI taxonomy): Eukaryota > Metazoa > Chordata > Actinopteri > Cypriniformes > Cyprinidae > Carassius > Carassius carassius. The sequence continues at coordinate 31,411,426 of NC_081757.1, read as the reverse complement.
ACCAGTTCTAAAAGACTTAACGTTACTTTTAGTCATTATTTTATTTGGGTAGCACACATATTCTGAATGCCTTCGGCAGAATTCAAATGAGCCATTTTAATCTAGATTAATCTAGATTAATTAAAAGATTACGGTGAGATTAATCTAGATTAAAAAAATAATAATCTATGCCCACCACTAATATATATATATTTATATATATATATATATATATATATATATATATATATATATATGGGTCGCTGTGATTTTGCCAAGTACAACATGTTCTACATGACATCTACATTATTATTAAAAATATAGATTTAACCTAATCCCTACCCCTAAACCTAACCCTACCCATAATTTATTCCTAAAATCAGTGTAGAACAGTGTAGAAGCACCTAACCCTGATTTTAAGCCTAAAAGAGATATTTCCTGAAAAGTTATATCTGAATTTGGATTGATTGGAATATTGTTTCAGGATCAACAAGGATGTTTGTACTTGATGAAATCACACTCACCATCTTTTAAAGATCATAGGATTCAGAGATTTTAAAAAATAAAATAAAAAATTACAACATTAGAATTTTCACTAGCTAAAACTGCCTTTATCAATTATTTATTTTGCTGTAGTGTGTCAGTACGACACATTTCCAAACATTTATTTTGACATTAATTGTAAAAATCCACTGAGATTTTTGTCTGACAACAACCAGTTCTTTACACAGAGATCTGATCTTATCATCATCCAGTCTGTCTGGAATGACATGAAGAAACAGAACAAACTGTGACATACTCAATCCAGAAGAAATGTGGCAAAGATACCACAAGAAACATACCTGCAAAGCAACCTGAAAAACTATTCGCAAGTGGATAGAGAGAAACAGCACACATCAAATGTTGATTTAATTTAGTTATTAGAATTTAATTGAGATTTAATTGATAGATTTTTTTTACAGCATTTTACACAAGTGCCTAAAACCGTTATCAGTACTGTAGCTTTGCAGGTGGGTTTCTTGAAGCATCTTGGAGACATTGGAGACAATTCACTATAATGAAGATAAAATTATATGAAAATCACCACAGTGGTACATGGGCAAGTGTAGAACAAGAGTCTGGTGGAGATTGCAGAAAAAAAATTGATTTAAATTTTTTATGAATTTTCAAATCTGACTGTATAGTGAAAAAGATACAATTTTTCATGATTTTGGGGTGCAATTATTAAAGAATGATACAGTAAAATTATATGAAATTCCCCCCACTGGTACATGGGCACATGTAGAAAAAGAGTCTTGTGGAGATTTTAGAAAACAATTTGATTTTAATTTTCAAATCTGACTGTATAGTGAAAAATACAGAATTTTTTATGATTTTGGTGTGCAATCATTTTAATAATGATACAGTAAAATGATGTGAAAATCACCACAGTGGTACATGGGCACATGTAGTACAAGAGTTGTCAGGTAGGACTCGGGACACAGATGTAAAGGTGAATTCAGAACAGTGTTTATTTAATAAGGTTTTTAAGTGCTTAGTGTTTTCAGTTCCTTTCAGTGCACGGTGAAGCTTCGATCTTCTAGTGCAGGCTTGTATGGAGTTAACATGGAGCAGGGAATCACACAGGTGAGTTTGTTTGGAACACAGATGTCAAAGCCACAGTCAAGGATCGCTCATTAAAGTTCTCTTCCTTCTTATAAGCCAAAGACAGTACCAGCTTGGGGTAATCACAGGAGATTACAGCGACCATCGAATCACTTGACATTGCACGGTGATCCACGGTCCTGGGAACAGCAGAACAAGAACACAGGTTAGCGTAACACTATGGCGAGTATACGTTACGTCTAGCTTGCAGGAGCTTGGAGACAACTTTGAGGAGGTGGTTCCTGTTGGAGGCTTGACGGGGAACTGAGGTGCGGGTGAGTGATTTTATAGTGCCCTTGATTGGTTCCGTGATGCGTGGCAGGTGTGGCTGGTTAGTAATCAGGTGACTGTGAGCGTTGGTGATTGGTGGGGACCGGGCATGCCAGATCCCTGACACTACGCCCCCCTCCAACTCTCCGACGCCGTGGGGGTCTACCTCTGGGTCGTGGAGCGGGTATTCCGGGATTCTGGGTATGAAAGTCTGTAAGCAGGTTGGGGTCGAGGATATCTTGACGAGGTACCCAACATCTTTCCTCTGGTATATAGTGCTCCCAGTCTACAAGATACTCCAGTCACCCACCACGACGTCGGGAGTCCAGTATCTCTTGTACAGTGTAGATTTGTTTGGTGTCAATGGGTGGCAATGGGGTTTCCTCGTCAGGGACTGGGTCTGTGGAGGGAACAGAGACAGGAGTGTGATGGGATTTTAGCAGGGAAACGTGGAAGGTGGGGTGTATCCGATATTGTGCAGGGAGGCGTAGACGATATGTGACAGGGTTAATTTGTCGTTCCACGGGGAAAAGTCCAATGTACTTAGGGCTGAGCTTTTTGCAGGGTTGTCTCAGACTGATATCTCGGGTAGATAGCCAAACCAATTGACCAGGTTGGTACGTGTGGTTCGGCCTTCGATGCGTATCGGCAAAGTGTTGTTGACGATTCACGGCTTGTTGGAGATGCTGATGGGCCTGGTCCCAAACCCTCTCACTATTTTCGAACCAGGTATTGAAAGGAAGGACTTCCAAAGGCTCAACTGACCAGGGAAACAGTGGAGGTTGATAGCCTAGGATACATTGAAATGGTGTAAGGTTAGTGGATGATTGACGGAGTGAGTTTTAGCCTCAACAATTAACTTTTTCTCGGGATCTGGGAGCTGCAACGGGGGGCAGTGGTAAAAGCATCCTTGAGCGTATGGAAGGCTTGTTCAGCTTTGCGTGTCCATCTGAGAATTTTGGGTTTCCCCTTTAAGAGAGAAGTAAGGGGGGCAGTAATCATACTGTACTGGTTAATGAATCTGTGGTAGAAGTTAGCGAAACCCAAAAACCTTTGTAGCTCCTTGATGGTATTGGGTGTTGGCCATGATGTAACCACTTGGGTCTTTTTATCATCCATTCTCACCCCTTCCTTGTTCATCATGTAACCTAGGAACTCGATGGACTGTTTATGGAAGACACACTTCTCAGCTTTAACATAAAGGGAGAATTCTCTGAGATGTTGGAGTACTTTGGCGACATGATACTGGTGACCCTTTTCATTTGGTGAATAAATGAAGATGTCATTTATATATACAAGAGCAAACTGGTTCAGGTACTCACGGAGAACTTCGTCCATGAAGCTTTGGAAGACGGAGGGGGCATTTACTAGGCCATACGGCATCACCAAATATTCGTAGTGTCCAGCAGGGGTGATCAAAGCCGTTTTCCACTCACCTCCTTCTCTTATTCTGACAAGGTTGTATGCACTCCCTAAGTCCAGTTTTGTGAAGATACGGGCATCCCGGAGCTGTTCCAGGGAAGATGGGATTAATGGAAGAAGATAGCTGAACTTTACCGTTATTTTATTCAGGGCTCTGTAGTCGATGCATGGTCTTATTCCTCCATCCTTCTTAGGAACAAAGAAGAAACTGGCCGCTGCTGGAGAGGTGGATGGCCTGGTGTAAACTTGTTTTAGGGCTTCCACCACGTATTATTTCATAGTCTCTTGTTCAGGGATGGATAGGGAATAAATTTGCCCCTTCAGGATGGTCTCTCCTGGAACCAGATTAATAGCGCAATCCCATGGGCGGTGTGGCGAAAGCTTGGAGGCTGCTAGGGGGTTGAAAACATCTGCAAAAAAGGCATAACAAGGTGGGACATTGACAGACTGGTTCTCCTTAGGACTTTCAATGGACGTGGAATTAACTGGCATCGTGACAGACTGATTATCAGCACTGAACATGGGATGATTTACTCTGGCGTTTTGACAGTTACAACCCCACTTAAGTATTTTACCTGTCGTCCAGTCTATAAAGGGCTGGTGCTGAATTAGCCAAGGGCTGCCTAGTATCAGTTCTGCATGGCTATTGGTAAGTTTAAACGGGGAGAATAATGGGTGTGATTTGAGATGTTACGTATCCCTTGTTTATCACTTCTCCGGTGACTGCGTAGATGGAGTAGGGAGTTGAAGTTCTTGTCCTTTGGAGATGATGGGTATTAATGAACTTCCCTGAAACGAAATTTCCAGCTGATCCGGAATCAACAATGGCGGTAGCCTCGACAATGGCGGTAGCCTCGACATCGAGGCCTCTAAACTTCAAAGTCACAGAGATGGTTAGTGGTGTTCATTTTGCATGCAACTATTAAAGAATGATAAAATAAAATTATATGAATACCACAACATTGGTACATGGGTACATGTAGAACAAGAGTCTCATGGATATTGCAGAAAACAATTTGATTTTAATTTTTTTATGAATTTTCAAATCTGACTGTATAGTGAAAAAGATAGCACTTTTCATGAATTTACCGTGCAATTATTAAAGAATGATGATTTATATTGAAAAAGAGTCTTGTGGAGATTATAAAAAACAATTTGATTTTAATCTCATATGATTTTTTAAATCTGACTGTAAAGTGAGCAAGATAGCATTTTTCATGTATTTGGCATGCAATTATTAAAGAATTATACAGTAAAATTATATGAAAATCACCACAGTGGTCCATGGGTACATTTAGAACAAGATTCAGGTGGAGATTGCAGAAAATAATTTGATTATAATTTTTTTATGAATTTTCAAATCTGACTATATAGTGAAAAATCATTTTTCATGATTTTGGCATGCAATTATTAGAGAATGATACAGTAAAATGATATGAAAATCACCACAGTGGTACATGGGCACATGTAGAACAGGAGTCTGGTGGAGATTGCAAAAACCATTTGATTTTAATTTTTTTTTAATTTTCAAATGTGACTTTATAGTGAAAAAATATATTATTTTTATGATTTTGGTGTGGAATTATTAAATAATGATACAGTAAAATTATATGAAAATCATTACAGTGGTACGTGAATACATATGACAACCGAAGGAGGATTAAAAGAAGAAGACTGTAGCGCTCACACGTTAATATACCACGCATCCGCATTAATCTACCATGCACCGCCGAGTAGATGCGCAATGAATTTGAAGCGCAGATAGCATGACCGCGCTACTCTGAAGCGCAGATGGCGTGACTGCAGTAAGTCTTCGACTGTGAATAAATCTACCCTCCGGGGTATTTCTTTTGAGCTCTCCTTGTCATGTGTTCCTTTCACCCAGTGACAATATAGATATATATACATACAGGTCCTTCTAAAAAAATTAGCATATTGTGATAAAGTTCATTATTTTCCATAATGTAATGATAAAAATGTAACTTTCATATATTTTAGATTCATTGCACACCAACTGAAATATTTCAGGTCTTTTATTGTTTTAATACTGATGATTTTGGCATACAGCTCAAGAAAACTCAAATCTCAAAAAATTAGCATATTTCATCCGACCAATAAAAGAAGTGTTTTTAATACAAAAAAAGGCAACTTTCAAATAATTATGTTCAGTTATGCACTCAATACTTGGTCGGGAATCCTTTTGACTGCATCAATGCGGCGTGGCATGGAGGCAATCAGCCTGTGGCACTGCTGAGGTGTTATGGAGGCCCAAGATGCTTCGATAGCGGCCTTAAGCTCATCCAGAGTGTTGGGTCTTGCGTCTCTCAACTTTCTCTTCACAATGTCCCACAGATTCTCTATGGGGTTCAGGTCAGGAGAGTTGGCAGGCCAATTGAGCACAGTAATACCATGGTCAGTAAACCATTTACCAGTGGTTTTGGCACTGTGAGCAGGTGCCAGGTCGTGCTGAAAAACGAAATCTTCATCTCCATAAAGTTTTTCAGCAGATGGAAGCATGAAGTGCTCCAAAATCTCCTGATAGCTAGCTGCATTGACCCTGCCCTTGATAAAACACAGTGGACCAACACCAGCAGCTGACATGGCACCCCAGACCATCACTGACTGTGGGTACTTGACACTGGACTTCAGGCATTTTGGCATTTCCTTCTCCCCAGTCTTCCTCCAGACTCTGGCACCTTGATTTCCGAATGACATGCAAAATTTGCTTTCATCCGAAAAAAGTACTTTGGACCACTGAGCAACAGTCCAGTGCTGCTTCTCTGTTGCCCATTTCCTGCACACGCCTGTGCACGGTGGCTCTGGATGTTTCTACTCCAGACTCAGTCCACTGCTTCCGCAGGTTCCCCAAGGTCTGGAATCGGTCGTTCTCCACAATCTTCCTCAGGGTCCGATCAATGTCAATGTCAATGTCAATGATTGCCTTCTGGACAGCAGTCAGGTCGGCAGTCTTACCCATGATTGCGGTTTTGAGTAATGAACCAGGCTGGGAGTTTTTAAAAGCCTCAGGAATCTTTTGCAGGTGTTTAGAGTTAATTAGTTGAATCAGATGATTAGGTTAATAGCTCGTTTAGAGAACCTTTTCATGATATGCTAATTTTTTGACATAGGAATTTTGGGTTTTCATGAGCTGTATGCCAAAATCATCAGTATTAAAACAATAAAAGACCTGAAATATTTCAGTTGGTGTGCAATGAATCTAAAATATATGAAAGTGTAATTTTTATCATTACATTATGGAAAATAATGAACTTTATCACAATATGCTAATTTTTTGATAAGGACCTGTATATATATATGTCTATGTGTGTGTGTGTGTGTGTGTGTGTGTGTGTGTCATTTGCAATAATACACTCACATTCCCATGATTTGAGGGGACCTTGCAACAACATATCACTAATGACAAATAAAAAATAATTTTTATGAAGTAAATCTTCAGACTACATTTGATCATTTGCTCTTAAAATTGGTTTAATCTACAACCAAGTAAAATTAAAATGTTTATTAGTAGTACAAAAGTTAAAATGTTGAAATTTAACTTTTAGTTTATGTGGAGATGTAGTCAGGCCTGCAAACATGCTGCAGAACCTGATTTTACCAAGTGAGACATGTTCCTGAGACAACAACTTTGTTGACCCTGGAACAACATTGTGATTAACTAATCAGATTTGAAGAACAATCATCAGTGTCATTCATCTATCATTGCCTCTGATTTTAAGGATCACTCATGGTTAAGGTTAGGTTTAGGTGTAGGGATATGGTCAAGACTACATTTTATGAGTAAAATGTTGTTACAGGGTCAACAAAATATGTTGACCTAGGAACACATCTAACTCAGCAATATCAGGACGTGCCAAACATGCTAGGGATGCAAAGCTTCACTTTCGCACAAAAGCCTAGTTTCACAGACAGATTAGCTTAAGCCAGGACTAGGCCTTACTTACATTAGGGTATATATACAGCTTCTATTAAAATGCCTTAGAAAAAAAAACATTACTAGTATGCATTTTGAGACAAAACCATGGTACTGACATGTTTTAAAAATCCTTCAGTGCAATTTATTTTCAGTTAGGACAACTCAAACATGCATTTTGTGCATGTGAATACAAAGGATTGTAGTGAATAATTGCCTGTATATGTTCCAAATCATATCATATCCACAAGTCAAACATTTAAACCTTTACACTTCAAACTATTCTTTCTTTAAAGAATACCAACCACCCTGCATCAGCTACTACTCATTAACTGGATACTTATCAATACAAAAAAACCTACTACTGCTTAAACTTTAAGACATTAATTCAAATTAAAATGACTGAATTCAACTTTTATTGAGTTAAATTTCACATAAGTTGAAGTCAAACCTCAAAAGTCCTGTTATACTAAATGTAAAAAAAATAATATAAACTTTCTCACATGCTTCCTTTCACAAACATGGATTTCAACAAAAAACTTTAGAACAACTTTTGTTAGACCAATGCTTTACAGCTTGTGGTCTTGCACTGATTTAACAATAAAGATATTCTATTTCTTTAAGTGTTGCTGTGGCTTTAACTTAAACAAAACTTACCATGCCAGATAGTTGCATCTTCACAGTATTATCTGCACTGCAATTTCTTTTTGTAAGCTGTAATGCGATTATAAACACAATTTTAAGGTCTTCCAATCGCGGTTCCTCAGAGCTTCTGGTTCAGCTTTCAAACATTTCACACAGTCACTCTTTGCTGGTACAGTGCCAGATATGATGAATGACTTCAGGTGCCTTTTCACCGCCTGCACCTCTGCCTGCTGCTAGGGACCTTTCTTCTGGGTAGTTTTACCTTAAAGTGATCAGAAATAAAGAAAGGATTAAGAGTGTATCCTGGAATTCCAACCCGAAGTTCTGAATCCTGAATTTGTTCAAGGATTCCATCTCTCTAAACCCTCATCATCGAGACTCTACTCTGCTCTGATTGGTCAGATGTCCCAGTCAAGAGAGAGCAAAATCAGCAACTTCAATATTTTTCAGTTTATTACAGAGAAAAAAAAAACCAACAACAAAAAACCCCTTTCCGACCCAGTCTAAAAAAAAAAATGCTGTAGATTTTCTTGCCAGAGATGCTTTGCAGCACCTGACGGAGAGTTCAGGAATTTGAGTTGACTAAAGGGGATGCTATGAGGATTACTTGCATAGTGGTTTACCAAATCCAGTAAGCTGCTTCTGATAACGTTATATTTTTTATTTATTTATTTATTTATTTATTAAATATATTATTTAAAAAAATATATTATTTTTTTTTTCTCCTCTATCTCCATATTTATTGCATGATCATTGTTCTACGGTTGGGAGAGAGAATTCATCAAGAGCCATCGAGGTGATTATGTTTTTAAATGGCAAATTATATGGAGCTGACGGATTGATTAATAGTTTCTTATCCCAGAATTTTCAGATTTGCCACTCCAGTGGGCTAATGAGAAACTGAGAAGGCGGGGCTTCAAAAGGGTTCATGATCAGCATTTTTTTTTTTTTATGCCACCAATAGGGGAAATCTGAACAGAATATTTCAGTGAATAGCTGAAACATAATTAAAAAAAGCTACATTTGAGGTCACGTTCAAGGACTCATGATTGCTGTAGCATGCCTGTAGTAAAGAATTGTCCAATATTAAGGATGGTGTACATTTGAATTAAATGTTTAGCAAAATGAGGACTAGGTTGTACAGTGACATGTAGAAACTATTATCGGGACGTTTGTGCCCTTGAAGGCTTTGATATAATGAGGATGTACATTATAGATTGTTAGCGATGCATTATGTTAAGTTTGTTCCATTGAACAGTACAATTAATTGTTTTTCTAGAGCAGTGTCGAGCAGGATTATTTTTTATATATATATATATATTAAAAGGCTCCTGTGGGAGCAAGAACTGCTACGACAGTAGGGAAGGACGAAAAGGGTCTCCTGCGTGAGTTGACTTGCTGCAATGAGAACTGGGGTGCGGCCCAGGCTGGTTTAAAGCCTGCTGCGATTCCAGCGCTCGGGGAGAGCCCGGTCTTGAGTGGGTCGATCGTGGTGTCGAGCGAGGCAAGCTCAGGGCTTTGCACGGTCTATTGGCCACAACGTGTGGCTTGGCGAGAAGAGCAGCTGTCACGATAACTCTTAATGGTGCTCGGCGGCCGTGTTTGGCAAGGTAGGAGTGATCATGGGTCCGGCAAAAAGTGGCAGATCTGAAAAAATTCCCGGTAACTTTACAGATCTCTTCGTTGGAAGGAAAATCGGGTCTGTGATAAGATGACAGACAGAGCGAACCAAATGCTGATAAACCATCAATGGATAGATTTAAGTCAGCGATATTTATACTGTGGGATTGATTACTAGATTGTGGTCCACCTGTGTTGATTAGGCTAAGTATCTGACATGCTCCTCCCGAATCTTGTTATGACAACACCATGTGTTTGCCCGTCCGGTCTTCACAAGTCACTTGACTGATAAATATCAATAACTACAAAATGTAATGGTGTATTTTGACAGTAATACAAACCGTCAACAGTAGATGAACAGTGTCCCTCTTGTATGCTCTCGTCTTACTCATCACAGTCATTAACTTGCTCTTCCTCATCACAGTCAATTACTTTTTATGTGGAGGTTCAAAATACAGCTTTACAGTGGTATATAATGGTTTGTAATAAACACATGGTATAGGAATAGATGGTTTAATAAATTAACAAACCATCAGGATCTATCCCGATTTCATCCAAGTTCTTGCCATGGAACTCAGCTAATCTTCTTTGCTCAAGAGCCATTAAAACCTTGCTGATCTTGGCAAGTTGCAGGGTCTTCTCAGGGAGTCGATAGAACTCACAATGGATTCTGATGTTGTGCCCAAGAAAGTTTGCCAGCTGGTCCATCTCTGTGTCGGTCATGTTCAGCACTGTTGAAAGGGTTGCGGCATGCTTACGCAGCCTGGTAGATGTCAGTGCCTTGGGACACTTTGCACCACACGCCTTTGCAAAGCCACGGAGGCAGTCTGACCCTCAGGAATGTGTCATGGCTTCTGGTCTAGCAAACATATAGGCATTGTCTTTTAAAACCCCACAAGCCTCTCTCTGCTTAAAAAGGAGTTCTGAGGAACACAACTTTTTGGAGTCAAAAGAACTGGAACTGGCAGACCATGCTTTCCCCTGGTGATAACCCTTGTGAAGTTTGCTTACTTGGGACACTTTCAAACTGGCTGTTATTAAAAAACCACAACTTGACCCCTAAAAACAAGTTCAATTCAATTCAATTCAATTCAATTCAAGTTTATTTGTATAGCGCTTTTTACAATACAAATCGTTACAAAGCAACTTTACAGAAAATTATGTTTCTACAATATTTAGTAGTAGCTAGTAGTTTGTGCACGTTTGACAGGATTTTAGAAAAATAAAAATAATAATACAAGACGTAGTCAGCTAGATGATGAACTATCAATATTATTAATTAATAGTAATTATATGATGTATTATATGATGCAGTCACACATGTAGCAATATTTGTTAGTTCTGTTTGTTGATTCAAGGTTAGCGTCATCTGGGGTCCTCTGAGGGTCAGCATCATCTCTTCTCAGGTGTTCTGGATCCAGACTGGAGCTTGTGTAAATCCTAGTTACCACGGGATGTTAATCCCGTGGCAAAACATAGAAACAAAATAGAGACATCATTAGCATAGCTGCTGAAACTGAAGTAAAATTAGTTTAACCCAAGCTAAAGAATAAAAATGCAGATGCAACTACACTCACAATTTAAGAGATACATTATTCGAATGCTTGGCGAAAGAGATGCGTTTTTAATCTAGATTTAAACAGAGAGAGTGTGTCTGAACCCCGAACATTATCAGGAAGGCTATTCCAGAGTTTGGGAGCCAAATGTGAGAAAGCTCTACCTCCTTTAGTGGACTTTGCTATCCTAGGAACTACCAAAAGTCCAGCGTTTTGTGACCTTAGGGTGCGTGATGGGTTGTAGCGTGGTAGAAGGCTAGTTAGGTACGCAGGAGCTAAACCATTTAGGGCCTTATAGGTAAGTAATGATAATTTGTAACTGATACGGAACTTAATAGGTAGCCAGTGCAGAGACTGTAAAATTGGGGTAATATGATCATATTTTCTTGACCTGGTAAGGACTCTAGCTGCTGCATTTTGGACTACCTGTAGCTTGTTTATTGACGAAGCAGGACAACCACCTAGAAGTGCATTACAATAGTCCAGTCTAGAGGTCATGAATGCATGAACTAGCTTTTCTGCATCAGAAACAGATAACATGTTTCGTAGCTTGGCAATGTTTCTAAGATGGAAGAATGCAGTTTTTTAACATTGGAAATATGATTTTCAAAAGACAAATTGCTGTCCAATATAACACCCAGATTTCTGACTGTAGAGGAAGTAACAGTACATCCGTCTAGTTGCAGATTGTAATCTACAAGATTCTGTGTGGTGTTTTTTGGTCCAATAATTAATATCTCTGTCTTATCCGAATTTAATTGGAGAAAATTATTTGTCATCCAATCTTTTACATTTTTAACACACTCTGTTAGCTTAGATAATTGGGAAGTTTCATCTGGTCTCGTTGAGATATATAGCTGAGTATCATCAGCATAACAGTGGAAGCTAATTCCGTATTTTCTAATAATATTACCAAGGGGCAACATGTATATTGAAAATAGAAGGGGACCTAGGACGGATCCTTGTGGCACTCCATATTTTACTGATGATAAATGAGATGACACCCCATTTAAGTAAACAAAATGGTAGCGATCGGACAGGTAGGATCTAAACCATCTTAGAGCCTGCCCTTGAATACCTGTATAGTTTTGTAATCGATCTAGGAGTATGTCATGATCTATGGTGTCGAACGCAGCACTAAGATCAAGTAAGACTAGAAATGAGATGCAGCCTTGATCTGACGCAAGAAGCAGGTCATTTGTAATTTTAACAAGTGCAGTTTCTGTGCTATGGTGGGGCCTGAAACCTGACTGAAATTCTTCATACAGATCATTTTTATGCAGGAAGGTGCTCAATTGAGCAGACACAACTTTTTCTAATATTTTAGACATAAATAGAAGATTTGAAATAGGCCTATAATTTGCCAGTACACTAGGATCTAGTTTTGGTTTCTTAATAAGAGGCTTGATAACCGCCAGCTTGAATGGTTTTGGGACGTGACCTAAAGATAACGACGAGTTAATGATATTGAGAAGCGGTTCTTCGGCTACAGGTAACAGCTCTTTTAGTAATTTAGTGGGTACAGGATCTAATAAACATGTTGTTGGTTTAGATACAGTGATAAGTTTATTTAGCTCTTCCTGTCCTATATTTGTAAAGCACTGCAGTTTATCTTTGGGTGCGATGGATGAAACTGAAGTGTTAGACGCTGTAGAATCTACATTCGCTATTGTATTTCTAATGTTATCTATTTTATCAGTGAAGAAATTCATAAAGTCATTACTATTTAACGTTGGTGGAATATTTGAATCAGGTGGCGTCTGGTAATTTGTTAATTTAGCCACTGTGCTAAATAAAAACCTTGGATTGTTTTGGTTATTTTCAATGAGTTTGTGGATATGCTCTGCCCTAGCAGTTTTTAGAGCCTGTCTATAGCTGGACATACTGTTTTTCCATGCAATTTTAAAAACTTCCAAGTTAGTTTTTCTCCATTTGCGTTCAAGACTACGAGTTACTTTCTTGAGAGAGTGAGTATTACTGTTATACCATGGCACAGTACGTTTTTCTCTAACCTTTTTCAATTTGATGGGGGCAACAGCTTCTAATGTATTAGAGAAAATAGTGCCCATGTTGTCAGTAATTTCGTCTAATTCATGTGTATTTTTGGGTACAAATAGCAGTTGAGATAGATCAGGCAGGTTATTTGCGAATCTGTCTTTGGTGGCTGGAACAATAGTTCTGCCCAGACGGTAACGCTGAGACATATAGTTAATATCAGTTATACGCAGCATGCACGACACAAGGAAATGGTCTGTAATATCATCACTTTGGGGTACAATATCTATAGCAGTAAGATCGATTCCATGCGATATAATTAGATCTAGTGTATGATTAAAACGATGAGTGGGCCTGGTGACATTTTGCTTGACTCCAAAGGAGTTTATTAGGGCAGTAAACGCAAGTCCTAATGTATCATTTGCATTATCAACGTGAATATTAAAATCTCCCATGATTAGCGCCTTATCAACTGTAACTAGAAGGTCTGAGAGGAAATCTGCAAATTCTTTTAGGAATTCTGTATACGGCCCTGGTGGTCTATACACAGTAGCCAGAGCAAGAGATACATTAGACTTCTTTTGCATGTCTGACAGTGTAACATTTAGCAGAAGTATTTCAAAAGAGTTAAACCTGTATCCTGTTTTCTGGGTAACATTGAGAATATCACTATATATTGTTGCAACACCTCCGCCACGACCAGTCTGACGGGGCTCATGCTTGTAACAGTAGTTTGGTGGAGTAGACTCATTTAGACCAAAATAATCATTCGGTTTTAGCCAGGTTTCAGTCAAGCAGAGTACATCAAAACTATTTTCTGTGATCATTTCATTTACAATAACTGCTTTGGGTGTGAGTGATCTAATATTTATGAGCCCAAACTTTAAAAATTGTTTTTGTTCATTTACTTTACATTTTTCTGGTTTAATTACGATAAGATTTTTTCTAGATCCTACATTATATTTTGACCTCACTATTCGGGGAACAGACACAGTCTTAATAGTTTTTACAGCGCACATACTTTTATCATTTAAGCGGGTGGAACAAAAGTCATCATAATAGTTATTTGAGAATTGTCTTACTAGTCACATGGAGCGAAGTGTCCTGGAGATGTTGTCAGAGAGCAGCTCCGCTCCGATTCTGCTGGGGTGTAATCCATCAGCGCGAAACAGCCTAGGACGCTCCCAGAAAAGATTCCAGTTATTAACAAATAGCAGTTTCTGTTCTTTACACCATGACAACAACCATTCATTTAAAGCAAAAAGTCTACTGAACCTTTCGTGTCCTCGTCGATACGTGGGCAGTGGTCCTGACACGACGATCGTCGCCGCGGTCGCCGTGCTGCGAACCGTCTCAATCAGGCTGCTGAAGTCCCTCTTCAGCGTCTCCGTCTGCCGCAGCGTGGTGTCGTTAACCCCGGCGTGAAGCACGACCGCTCTGGGGCTCTCGTCGGCCTTCACGATCGCGGGTATCTGCGCAGAAACATCGAGAACACGAGCACCAGGTAAACAGTGAGTGTGCACTTTACCTTCGGCTAACGTAGCACTTACGTGTCGGACGATGGAGTCTCCGATGATCACAGCGTCGCGTCCTGTCTCGCGGAAGGGAGCGAAGAGGTTCCGGATGGAGATGTCGAAGGCAGGAGGGGGAGAAGTCGTCGCCCGGGACCCGGCTCGCGTCCTCCGCTGTGGATGCACCCAGGGTCCGTGGTGTCCCGGCGTCGCAGTGAAGGACATCTGGGAAGATCGCGTCCTGGGTGCACCGGGCCTGTGCAGAGAAACACACGGAGTAGACGTGGTGGGACTGTTAGCAGATCGCTGTATACTTACCCCGGACTTGTGAGCGTCAGCCCGGGATGATTCCAGCGCAGCTCTCCGCTCTCTCAGCTGGGCCTGCCTCACCTCCAGGTCGCGGATCTGCTTTCCCATGGCCTCGAGCTCGAGCTGCACAGAGTGGAGACATTCATCTGCCATTAAAGCAAGTAACAGTGAGTACAGCAGTGGTAATGTGTGTGAATAGAGTATTAGCAATGTAAGCGCAGTTAGCTGCAACCACGCCGCTGATGCTAACGGGCTAAAAGCTAATAGCAGACCCGGGAGATCAAAATAAAACTAGTGATAGCGAGGCGCTCTGATTGTTTTTGTTGTAGAATACAATAGAGGATATATTCACACGTTATATAAACGGAAACGATGATGTATAAAATTGATTTTTGAGTTAAAAATAGTCAATGAAAAGAATATAGTGACGGAGCTCAAACTTATAATCTAATGTTCCTTCAGTGATCCCTCAATCCTGACTAAAAACAAGTTAATTAAAGAACAATCTCGAATCTCCCTTTTCTGTCCAAGATACTAGAAAAGGTGGTATCCTCACAATTATATTCCTTCTTAGAGAAAAATGGTATAGGTGAGGATTTCCAGTCAGGATTTAGACCGTATCATAGTACTGAGACTGCTCTCCTTAGAGTTACAAATGATCTGCTCTTCTCATCTGATCGTGGTTGTATCTCTATATTAGTTTTTTTGGATCTTAGTGTTGCTTTTGACACAATTGACGACAACATTCTTTTGCATAGACTTGAACACTATGTTGGCATTAATCGAAGTGCATTAGCATGGTTTAAATCATACTTATATGACCGCCATCAGTTCGTAGCAGTGAATGAAGATGTATCATATCGATCACAAGTGCAGTATGGAGTAGCTCAAGGCTCATTACTAGGGCCGCTACTCTTCACGCTTTATATGTTACCCTTGGGAGATATCATCAGGAAACATGGTGTTAGCTTTCCCTGTTATGCTGATGATACTCAGCTCTATATTTATTTGCGGCCCGGTGAAACACACCAATTTGAAAAACTAATGGAATGCATAGTCGATATAAAAAACTGGATGACGAGTAATTTCTTACTGCTAAATTCTGAAAAAACAGAGGTGTTAATTATAGGACCTAAAAACTCTGCATGTAATAACCTAGAACACTGTCTAAGATTTGACGGTTGCTCTGTCAATTCTTCGTCATCTGTTAGGACCCTAGATGTACTATTTGATCGCAATCTTTCCTTAGAAAGCCATGTTTCTAGCATTTGTAAAACTGCATTTTTCCATCTCAAAAATATATCTAAATTACAGCCTATGTTCTCAATGTCAAATGCAGAAATGTTAATCCATGCATTTATGACCTCAAGGTTAGATTATTGTAATGCTTTATTGGGTGGTTGTTCTGCACGCTTAGTAAACAAACTACAGCTAGTCCAAAATGCAGCAGCAAGAGTTCTTACTAGAACCAGGAAGTATGACCATATTAGTCCGGTCCTGTCAACACTGCACTGGCTCCCTATCAAACATCGTATAGATTTTAAAATATTGCTTATTACTTATAAAGCCCTGAATGGTTTAGCACCTCAGTATTTAAATGAGCTCCTTTTACATTATAATCCTCTACGTCCGCTACATTCTCAAAACTCAGGCAATTTGATAATACCTAGAATATCAAAATCAACTGCGGGCGGCAGATCATTTTCCTATTTGGCGCCTAAACTCTGGAATAACCTACCTAAAATTGTTCGGGAGGCAGACACACTCTTGCAGTTTAAATCTAGATTGAAGACCCATCTCTTTAACCTGGCCTACACATAACATACTAATATGCTTTTAATATCCAAATCCGTTAAAGGATTTTTAGGCTGCATTAATTAGGTAAACCGGAACCAGGAACACTTCCCATAACACCCGATGTACTTGCTACATCATTAGAAGAATGGCATCTTCGCTAATATTAGTCTGTTTCTCTCTTATTCCGAGGTCACCGTAGCCACCAGATCCATTCTGCATCCAGATCAGAGGGTCACTGCAGTCACCCGGATCCAATACTTATCCAGACCAGATGGTGGATCAGCACCTAAAAAGGACCTTTACATCCCTGAAAGACAGCGGAGACCAGGACAACTAGAGCCCCAGATACAGATCCCCTGTAAAGACCTTGTCTCAGATGACCACCAAGACAAGACCACAGGAAACAGATGATTCTTCTGCACAATCTGACTTTGCTGCAGCCTGGAATTGAACTACTGGTTTCGTCTGGTCAGAGGAGAACTGGCCCCCCAACTGAGCCTGGTTTCTCCCAAGGTTTTTTTCTCCATTCTGTCACCGATGGAGTTTTGGTTCCTTGCCGCTGTCGCCTCTGGCTTGCTTAGTTGGGGTCACTTCATCTACAGCGATATCGTTGACTTGATTGCAAATAAATGCAATCAAATGACACTATTTAAACTGAACAGAGATGACATCACTGAATTCAATGATGAACTGCCTTTAACTATCATTTTGCATTATTGACACACTGTTTTCCTAATGAATGTTGTTCAGTTTTTTTGACGCAATGTATTTTGTTTAAAGCGCTATATAAATAAAGGTGACTTGACTTGACTTGACTTACTTTAACCAGGGAATACCCAAGCTTGTTTGCAAGTGATGTGAATCAATTTATACCACAGGAATTTATACTTGACAGCATTGACAGTCTCCATGTACTTCTTTGGATTTACACAATCTTCCAGTGTTTTTAAGGAGGTGACTTTCCTGGCATTGTGAATCAATCTTCCCAATTCTTGCATCTTCTCCCGCACACATTGTTTATTCTTATCTGATAGCCCACCTTTGTTCAACAAGTGCTGCCCAATTTCAGTAATTACTCTGTCATTTTTTATTATATATGTGATTGGGTCAGAATTCATGACACTGATTACTCCCCACAGTTGTTTGGTCATGTTTGAAGGCACAGGCCCGATGTAGATACACATGGACTGAACACGGTTTTTTCCTGGTTTGGGAGGGTCTGTGCGCATATGTCTCCACAGGACCTTTCTTGTAAAAAGTCCTTGACAGTATGCACAATACATGAAATCTTCTCCCTGCACTTTTTTACGTGGTCGTTTAAATGGCACTAGTTCCCCCTTTCCTGACTCCATAAGAGCCGCATTGTGAGCATAGTTTCCTCTGTTGCGAATATAATCAAGCTTTTTTTTCTCTCCTTTGAACCCTTTGGAAAGCTTAGAGCTCTAGCCACATCAGACTTATTTTCATGTGAACTTTCTAGATGCCTTGCCATCTTAGCATATGGTTTACTGCAGTACAAGCAGTAATGTGTCTTGTTGTACACTCTAGCACCATCTCTTTTTTGGTATGCACTAACAACTATGCTGTATGTTGTGTTCTGACTTGAACTGGGTTCTTCTCCTGTTCCAGATGCTTCAGACGTAAGGTTGTGCATTTTGTCTAATGTTGCGGTGTCACAGTCAAGGCAACTCACTGAGCCAGATTGATCAACATCCAGTTCATCAATAAGCCGACGTTTTGTCTGGTTTAGTGTAAGGCTAACATCACTGTCACTTTTGGAAGTCTCTGATGTAGAATCAAAGAGCTCATCAGAATCTTCAAGATGTGTATTTCATCTAAAAAAAAAAAAATAAATAAATACAAATAAAACGGAGTACAAATACTTCGTTACCTTACTTAATTAGAAATTTGGGGTATCTATACTTTACTTGAGTAATTATTTTTCAGCCGACTTTTTACTTCTACTGCTTACATTTTCACGCAAGTATCTATACTTTCTACTCCTTAAATTAAAAAAATAGCTTCGTTACTGCTATTTCATTTCGGCGTGTTTTCATTCTGGCTTGTCATCATTCAAAAAAAAAAAAAAAAATATACAGATAAATCGCGCCATTCGGATGGAGTGAATTTGATTGTGGTTGGATGAGAAGTATAAACATATACCATTCCGACGCCCTATTGGTTTGTACGCGATCCATCGCACCTGCACATGACACAAATCACATCACACTCCAGCAAGCACATATCCAGTTTTGAGTTCGTTTATCAAAAATATATATTTTTTAAAAGTAGGGTTGGGTATGTAACCGGTATCCGATCGCCTCAGAGTCAGTCCCCTTAAATTTCATATGAAACCGGCGTCAGACCGGTCTCCTCTCCGTCTTTCAGCATGCTCTTCAATCCGAATACCGCAGCAGAGCAGCGCAAGCGCACTTAAACACAAACAGAGGACACAAGGTATGTATTTATCGATAGATTGTTAGAATATCCGTATCTGTGCAGTTCCTTGTCATAAATACAATTTACAAAAGGTCACGAGGGAGCAGTCTGTTTCCCATCTACTGTAAAGTTTTCGCTTGTCACCGCTCATCACTAAACAACTGTTTCCTCCAGCGACAATCGAGCCCTTAACACAAACGAACACATACTTTAATTACACATATTTAAATATACTTAATTTAATCATACGTACTTTATACATACACTACTGTGCAAAAGTCTTAGGCACATTAGTATGTACACTTAAAAGAATGGTGTTCGGCCAGTTATTTATATATTTTGCTATAGTGTGTCAGTATAAAATATCAGTTTACATTTCCAAACATTAATTTTGCCGTTGTCAGACTGCTTGTGCATTCAAAATCGCACTAGATTATTATTATTACAATTAATGGCAAACTGATATTTCCTTATCTGAGAGATTGACAGAGATACAGTAGAAACATTATGTGTGGTTTTGTATTAAATAATGACCCAGATTGTGAAATACATTTATTAGCCTTAGATAAAGGGAAGTACAACTTGGGAAATGAGAGCATCCAAGGTGAAAGCTATGGATTTATTTTAAATATTTGTAATGTTCTTTAATGTTATCCATAGTTTTTTTGTGGTTCTTTTTTTTTTAAGTATTGGTTCAGGCACCGTTTAGGCACCGGAACCATTTTAAAAGTATTGAAAAGGCACTGGACCTTACTTAAAAGTTATTATTTCTGACTGGCTCATTTACCAAATGGGTGGTTTCTCTTCGTCCTCCACAAATTAAGCTACTGTAGGTAGTTCGGTAGTGAGACGTTTTAATATATTAGCTTTTGCGATTGTCAATGTTGTGATAAGAAGGCTGTACCAACTTTGTAACTCGTTACTCCCCGAACACTGGACATAGCAGACGTATGTAGCGAATACAGGAAGCTATCAATCAAGAAGGTATCAGGATTATGAGTTATTATTAATTTGTATTTTTTTTTATTAATCTCTTGGATTAATCATTCATTTGTAAATAGACAACCATACAAGGGTAATTGTTACTAAGCCTGCCCTGGGTACACCAATGTTCTTGTCTATTGCCCTCACAGATTCCTGCAGCTAATCTTGGATGTACATTTACATTCCATTAAAGGTTACTGATGACATGCCTCTGAAGTTTGACTTTTTGCGCCATAACAATACTTATAGTGTTCCTGTAGCTCAATTGGTAGAGTATTGTGCTATCAAGCGCAAGGTTGGGGGTTTGATTACCCGGGAACACATGATAGATAAAAATTGATAGCCTGAATGCACTGTAAGTCGCTTTGGATAAAATCATCTGCTAAATGCATAAATTTAAATTTTAAATGTAAATTTAGGGGAGTCACGTGACGTGCTCATGAACCTAGTCGCACTTGAATAGAGTTCCATACGTTTGGCCCCTTTTTGCTGATTTTTTCGTTTTATTTTAAGCTTTTTTCATTTAACAACACTATTCCTAATGTCTGGCAATAGGAAACAGCAGGAGATGTCTCCGTCGGCTTCTCCGATTAAGAAGAAATCTAAATCACCGACGGATGATATGGTGGATAAGATGGCGAATACTGTTGCACACTTTGAGGAAATTCTAAGATCTGAGTTGACAGCGATGCGGAACGAGTTCGCTTCTCACATGTCAGTTGTTCAATCGCTAGGCTCCAAAATGGATCTTCTTACAGGGGAGATGAGAGAACAAAAGAAAGTTGTCGTGGATCACGATAGGCGAGTAGCAGCGCTCGAGCAACAGGTTGTTGATTTACAGGATCGCAATAGGATAGGGAGCTCATTTTGCGGGCAGCCAGACTTCACGCCCCGGTGAAAACATCCGACGGTGCAACGCTGTCTTTCTTTCCAGATTTTTCGCCGGCCACCGCCAAAAGAAGAAGTGCATTTGCGCCAGTAAGAAAGGAAATGAGAGAAGCAGGCATCCAGAATTTTCTTCTCTATCCTGCAACGCTGAAGGTCATTCTCAATCAGGGTGAACCTAAATTGCTATACTCTCCAGAAGAAGCAAGAGTGTTTTTCAGATCCCATTCATCCATCAACTCTCACTGATATTCAGCTGGGCGCTTGCTTTCTAATCGGAGAAGAGATGCTCTCAGGCGTCCAAGTCTTTCACTGTTAACTCTAATATTTACTTCTGAAATTATAGTTACTAGATAGTTTCATTGAGTATACAGTATCGCTTACTGATTATAGCGGTATAATATTTATGTTCTAGTTGTATTCCTTCTTTCTTGTTTTAATTAATTAATTTATTATTATTATTATAATTTATTTATATTTTATTATTCTATTTTTATTTGTTTATTTTTTATTTTTATTTTTTTTCAACAGAGATACTATTTAGTCAAAATGTGACTTTGGGGCCAATGTTGGTGCTTCTGTAATGTGCAGGTTTTTGTTGATGCCACGGATCATATTAAGGGGTGCTGGCAGATCAAGGTTTGTTCTTGGTTTGGTCTGCCATAGTTTCATGGAAATGTGTTAATATATTTTTTAAACTGACGGGAAGGGTGGGGTGGGGGGTGGTTTGATGGTAGACTCAACTGGTTTCGTTTTCAAATTTGTATTTTGACTTATTATGCAGTAATGCTGTTTGATACCTATGACTGACCTTAATATTCTAAGTTGTAATATTAATGGCCTAAATGGCCCACATAAACGTACAGGTTTTCTGGATTTTTTGCAAAGGAGAAAGATTGATATAGTGTTAGTTCAAGAATCCCATTTGAAAGAGGAGGATGAACACGGGTGTAATAATAAGTTTTATGAAGTGGTATCTCATTCATCTTCGGGTGCTAAAACCAAGGGTGTTCTAATATTGGTGCGGAGGACTTTAAATATTACTATTTTAGATAAAGGCTGTGATACAGACGGTAGAATAACACATATAAAAACAATAGTGGAGAATAGGAATATTGTATTTATTTCAGTTTATGCCCCTTTTACTCCTGAACCTACTTTTTTCTCAGTTTTGTCTTCCTATCTCTTAAAATTTTCAGATTTTGAAATTGTACTAGGTGCAGATATGAATTCTGTAATGTCGCATATCCTAGATAGATCTGGACCAAAGGAATCACATTCTCAAGCCTTGTGTTCTGACAAACTTAGGCAATGTGTAACCTCGTCTTCATTGGTGGATAGTTGGCGTTTACTAAATCCTTCTGCTAAGTCTTTCACTTTCTTTTCTGCTACTCATAAATCCTATTCGCGAATTGACTATATTTTCATTTCTACTTCTTTATCTTCAGCTGTTTGTGATGCCAATATCTGTTCCTTATCTTTGTCTGATCATGATGGAAATTTGTGCAGATTATCTTTGATCCCTCGACCGTCTCGTGCGGCTAGATGGCGATTTAACCCTAAATTGTTACAAGATGAGAACTTTTGTAGTCAATTCAGAAATAATTTTGCTGAGTTTATTGAAATTAACCAAGGCTCAGTGGATGATCCGCGAACACTTTGGAATGCAGTTAAAGGATTTATAAGGAATAACTCAATTTCTTATGCCTCTTTCCTTCAGAGAAACCGACATAAAAAGATAGTTGAATTGGAATCACAGCTCCAGAACCTGACTAGAGACAATCAGCGTTGTTTCTCAGACAATACACTCAGCAAAATCATGGCGGTTAGATCCGAGCTCAATTCATTACTGAGATCCAGGGCAGAATTCCTGATTCAAAGATGCAGGCAGAATTATTATTTTCAAGGAAGTAGACCAAGCCACCTTTTAGCTTTAAGAATACGCAACAGTGAAAAGTTTGCTAATATTTCAGCAGTGAAATCCCAATCCGGGCTCATTGTGACAGATCCAAAAGACATTAATATTTCTTTTCATTCTTTTTACTCTAACCTCTATACTTCTTCTGCTGTTGGTGACCCTGACTCTTTTGCATCTTTTCTGTCAAACCTTGATTTACCTAGGCTGTCAGATACAGACTCTGATTACCTGGCTGAACCGATTACCCTTCAAGAGCTGGAGTCAGCAATTCGATCTATGAACAAGGGGAAATCCCCAGGTTTAGATGGTATTCCTGTCGAATTGTATATTACTTTTTGGTCGGATTTAGGCCCCCTCATGTTAGATATGATAAATTTTTCAGTTACTCAAGGTTCATTTCACCCATCTATTAATATAGCTGTGATTTATCTCTTGTTAAAAAAAGATAAGGATCCGACTTCATGTTCTAGTTACCGGCCACTCTCTTTGATAGGGACTGATGTTAAATTATATGCTAAGGTACTATCTCGTCGTCTAGAGAAATATATGAACAGGCTAGTTCACCATGACCAAACAGGGTTCATTAAATCTCGCTCCGCTTCAGATAATTTACGCAGGTTATATCATATTATTTATTCAACTAATAGTTCGTCCTCCCCCTTGTGCAGTATTATCTCTAGATGCAATGAAAGCTTTCGACCAGCTAGAATGGAACTATTAATGGGCGGTTCTACAGCATCTGGGTCTAGGATCGAGTTTCATAAACATGATAAAAGTTCTGTACGCCAATCCAGCAGCCTCTGTTCTCACAGGTTCTGTCTGCTCTAACCCATTCTTTATACATCGAGGTACTCCTCTGTTATTTGCTTTATCTTTGGAACCCTTAGCTCAAGCGGTCCGACTATCTGAAATTATTTCTCCCGTAAGTATAAGGAATACTCATCATCATATTTCTTTATTCGCTGATGATATCTTATTGTTTCTGGAGAAGCCGTCACATTCTATTCCCCATGTATTGGATTTATTTGACCATTTTGGATTTCTCTCTGGATTTAAAATTAATTGGAGTAAGTCATGTCTACTTCCCCTCAATTCTAAGTCTGATCCCATTTCCCTTTCTTTATCTATTCCAGTAGTTCAAAACTTTAAGTACCTGGGGATAGATATTTTTCCTTCACTGCAAGAAATTATTTCAAAAAACTATAGTAGTATTCTAGGCAAAATATCCTCAGATTTAGAAAATTGGTCTCGTCTTCCTACTTCTCTTCAGGCTCGTATATCGGTGATTAAAATGAATGTTCTCCCACGTATTCATTTCTTCTCTTCTATGATTCCTCTAGCTCCACCAGTTGGTTACTGGAACAAACTTGATGCATGTGTTTCACGGTATATATGGGATGGGAAACGTCCTCGTATTAAACTGACTACTTTACAACGAAGTAGATTTACATGGAGGTCTTTCTTTCCCTAATTTTAGATTGTATGCCCAAGCCTTTTCCCTCCGCCCTTTATCAGTTTGGTTTGACCCTGATGCTTCTGTATCTTGGAAAGCAATTGAGGAATCTATTGTGTATCCATATAAATTGAGGCATCTGGTTTTCTCGGGGGTTCCGCTTAGGCAGTGTAAATCTAGGTTTGGTCCCATTGTAACCCATCTCCTTTCTACATGGAGGGATGTTGAAAGACGTTTACAACTAGTTGAAATTTGGCATAAGCATACGCCAAATTTTCACAATAATAACCTTTTGTCAGGCAACACTCCATTCCATTGTCCGCAATGGACTCATCACAAAGTAAATACTCTGGGAGATATTTATGATGATATTGGTTTGCAATCCTTCCAGAATCTCAAGACTCAATATAATCTGCCAGGCACTTCCTTTTTTATGTATTTGCGCATTAGATCGGCCCTACGGGCATATGGGGTGCCCTGGAACTCTCAACTGTCTATTCACCCTTTGCGCAAACTAATCCTTCCCTCTGAGGAATCTCCCTCCTCTGCTTCAGTCATCTATCTTTTTCTTCTTGAGCATTCTTACAAACCTTTATCTATTACAACTGTTTGGGCTAAGGATCTTAATGAGGATGTGCATGTCTTATTTTCAGATCAGATATGGAGAATGTTTAAACTGTCTTCTAAAAACCCAAACCACCAAATGATTCATTGGAAATTGCTGCATAGGGTTTACTTGACTCCAATGAAACGTTATCATATGAAGCTGTCATCTTCTCCTAAGTGTACTCTCTGTTCGCAAGGATCTTTAGGCACATTTTTGCATTTTTTTTGGGAGTGCCCCTCTCTCTCTCCTTTTTGGATTCAGCTCTCACAGGACCTTTCTTTTTTGTTGGGTACTGAGATATGTTTGTCTCCACGTCATTTTATAATGAATGACTTTTGGGACCTCACCTTGTCTAATCAACAAAGATGTTTACTGTTAGCTGCTCTCACTGCAGCAAAAAAGTTGCTAGTCAATCGTTGGAATCCTCCTCACACAATGGACAGAAGAACCTGGGCAGTTTATTTGTTAGAAATAATCTCAATGGAACTCTCAACTTGTCATATACATGGATCTAATGTGAAAACTGTTGGAGTATGGCATTCATCTTTTAATGTCGTTTCATCTTTTCTAAAATCTTTGTAAATATTATTTTATTGTATTTTATGTATTAATATTACTTAATTTATTTTTATTATTGTTTATTTTACTTTATGTATTTATTTATTATTTTTCTTCACTACTCTTTAGTCTACCAGGGGGTGGGATGGGTTGGGATGGGTTCTACATTTGCTCAGTTGCTTTTTGTCTTCTGCTGTTGTTCACAAAAGAAAATTCAATAAAAAGTTGTTAACAAAAAAATAAATGTAAATGTAAATTTACTTATAGGCAACTAGTCATCATATCTCTAGTCCTTTAATGTATTTGCATTGAACTAAAGTGCGTTCATTTTCAATCTGCATATATGTCTGCATATATGGGCATATATGCATATATGTCTGCATATATGCATATATGGGTGTCGCTGTTGGACAGTGTTTTCTCTACTTCCTGCTGGCCTTCTGTAGCAAATTGTAGCTCCGTGTAGCTGTTTTTATTTTATTTTTTTCTCTAGAATCTTTATCTTACTATCACTCTCTGTTTTTTAAAGTGGTAAAATATAACTTAATTCACACCATATTTCTGATATTTTCGATCAATCTTATCAGATTAACTTTGATCGTTCACTTTTATTTTATTTCCGTGAGTGCAGTACACCTGCAAAACGTTAGCACTTGTTAGCTTGTCATTAGCGTTTTCATTCGAACCTATCGCTGTTTTCTTTTCTCCTCTCCCTCGCTCCAGTTTTTCACAAGTTCATCAAACAACCGCAGTAAGAAGTTTCATCAAGCACGGTGAGTAATGGCTTCTCCTATCATTGTTTCTTGCACCTCTTGCCACATGTACAGTTTATCTATCTCTGTCGCTGATGAGGGATTCACATGTGATAAATGCAGGGAAATAGTTAGGCTGACAGAGAAGATTTCAGAATTAGAGACACGCATCCAAACTTTAATTGAGGACAGTAAAAATGTTAGGACTCTTGATACGCTTTTGGATGCGTCTAGCTCAGGGATTCCTGTACATTGTTCGGTTCCGGAAACAGAGCCCCAGCAGCAGGGCAACTGGGTGACGGTGAGGCAGCGTAGTCGTGGGTCAAAACACCGCTCTTCTGTTCCGATCAAAACATTAAACAGGTTCTCCCCACTCAGTGATGCACCCACTGAGAAACCTGATGAAAGTGCTCTAGTTATTGGTGATTCTATTGTACGGAACGTGAATATAGAGACACCAGCCACCATAGTCAAATGTTTACCGGGAGCCAGAGCGCCTGACATCTTGGCAAATTTAAAAGTGCTGGCTAATGCTAAACGTAAATACAGTAAGATTGTTATTCATGCCGGCGCTAATGATGTTCGACTTCGCCAGTCGGAGATCACTAAAAATAACATTAAAGAGATGTGTGAACTTGCAAGCACGATGTCAGACACTGAAATATGCTCTGGTCCCCTCCCTGCTTACCGTGGTGATGAGATGCATAGCAGATTGTCATCACTCAATGGCTGGATGTCTAAGTGGTACCCACAGAATAACATAGGTTTCATAGACAATTGGACGAGCTTTTGGGGCAGACCTGACCTGTTTAAAAGAGATGGTCTTCATCCCTCCTGGGGTGGCGCCACTCTTCTCTCTAGAAATATGGCAAATAGTCTTAGTGTTTATACTTGACTAACTGGGGCCCAGGTCAGGAAGCAGACAGACTGGCTAAACCGACCGTCTGCTAGCTGCCTCCCGTCACAGAAGTCAGTTAATTCTCAGCACATAGAGACTCTTTCACCTAGATATCACACTATAGAGACTGTGTCTGTTCCCCGAACTAGAAAATACAAAAAACGTCCAAACCAAGTTAAGATTAACAATTTAATTGAGGTTCAACAAATAAAAAACAGAAGCAATATGGATAAACAAATGATAAAGCTTGGCTTATTGAATATCAGATCCCTTTCTACGAAAACACTTTTTGTAAATAATATGATCACTGATCATAATATAGATGTACTCTGTTTGACTGAAACCTGGCTAAAACCTGATGATTACATTATTTTAAATGAGTCCACCCCCCAAGATTACTGTTATAAACATGAGCCACGTCTAAAAGGCAAAGGTGGAGGTGTTGCTTCAATTTATAACAACGTTTTCAGGATTTCTCAGAGGGCAGGCTACAAGTATAACTCGTTTGAAGTAATGGTACTTCATATAACATTATCCAAAGAAACAAATGTTAATGATAAATCCCCTGTTATGTATGTACTGGCTACTGTATACAGGCCACCAGGGCACCATACAGACTTTATTAAAGAGTTTGGTGATTTTACATCCGAGTTAGTTCTGGCTGCAGATAAAGTTTTAATAGTTGGTGATTTTAATATCCATGTTGATAATGAAAACGATGCATTGGGATCAGCATTTATAGACATTCTGAACTCTATTGGTGTTAGACAACACGTTTCAGGACCTACTCATTGTCGAAATCATACTCTAGATTTAATACTGTCACATGGAATTGATGTTGATGGTGTTGAAATTATTCAGCCAAGTGATGATATCTCAGATCATTATTTAGTTCTTTGCAAAATTCATATAGCCAAAATTGTAAATTCTACTTCTTGTTACAAGTATGGAAGAACCATCACTTCTAACACAAAAGACTGCTTTTTAAGTTATCTTCCTGATGTATCCAAATTCCTTAGCATATCCAAAACCTCAGAACAACTTGATGATGTAACAGAAACTATGGACTCTCTCTTTTCTAGCACTTTAAATAAAGTTGCTCCTTTACGCTTAAGGAAGGTTAAGGAAAACAGTTTGACACCATGGTATAATGAGCATACTCGCACCCTAAAGAGAGCAGCCCGAAAAATGGAGCGCAGCTGGAGGAAAACAAAACTAGAGGTATTTCGTATTGCTTGGCGGGAAAGTAACATATCCTACAGAAAAGCATTAAAAACTGCTAGATCCGATTACTTTTCTTCTCTTTTAGAAGAAAACAAACATAACTCCAGGTATTTATTCAATACAGTGGCTAAATTAACGAAAAATAAAGCCTCAACAAGTGTTGACATTTCCCAACACCACAGCAGTAATGACTTTATGAACTACTTTACTTCTAAAATCGATACTATTAGAGATAAAATTGCAACCATTCAGCCGTCAGCTACAGTATCACATCAGACAGTGCACTATAGACCCCCTGAGGAACAGTTCCACTCATTCTCTACCATAGGAGAGGAAGAATTGTATAAACTTGTTAAATCATCTAAACCAACAACATGTATGTTAGACCTTATACCATCTAAGCTCCTGAAAGAGGTGCTTCCAGAAGTCATAGATCCTCTTCTGACTATTATTAATTCCTCATTGTCATTAGGACATGTCCCCAAAACCTTCAAACTGGCTGTTATTAAGCCTCTCATCAAAAAACCACAACTTGACCCCAAAGAACTAGTTAATTATAGACCAATCTCGAATCTCCCTTTTCTGTCCAAGATACTAGAAAAGGTGGTATCCACACAATTATATTCCTTCTTAGAGAAAAATGGTATATGTGAGGATTTCCAGTCAGGATTTAGACCGTATCATAGTACTGAGACAACTCTTCTTAGAGTTACAAATGATCTGCTCTTATCATCTGATCGTGGGTGTATCTCTCTATTAGTTTTATTGGATCTTAGTGCTGCGTTTGACACAATTGACCACAACATTCTTTTGCATAGACTTGAATACTTTGTTGGCATCAGTGGAAGTGCATTAGCATGGTTTAAATCGTACTTATATGACCGCCATCAGTTAGTAGCAGTGAATGAAGATGTATCCTATCGATCACAAGTGCAGTATGGAGTACCTCAAGGCTCAGTACTAGGGCCGCTACTCTTCACGCTTTATATGTTACCCTTGGGAGATATCATCAGGAAACATGGTGTTAGCTTTCACTGTTATGCTGATGATACTCAGCTCTATATTTCTTCGCAGCCCGGTGAAACACACCAATTTGAAAAACTAATGGATTGCATAGTCGATATTAAAAACTGGATGACGAGTAATTTCTTACTGCTAAATTCTGAAAAAAACAGAGGTGTTAATTATAGGACCTAAAAACTCTGCTTGTAATAACCTAGAACACTGTCTAAGACTTGATGCTTGCTCTGTCAATTCTTCGTCATCAGTTAGGAACCTAGGTGTGCTACTTGATCGCAATCTTTCCTTAGAAAGCCACGTTTCTAGCATTTGTAAAACTGCATTTTTCCATCTCAAAAATATATCTAAATTACGGCCTATGCTCTCAATGTCAAATGCAGAAATGTTAATCCATGCATTTATGACCTCAAGGTTAGATTATTGTAATGCTTTATTGGGTGGTTGTTCTGCATGCTTAGTAAACAAACAAACAGTAAACAAACAGCTAGTCCAAAATGCAGCAGCAAGAGTTCTTACTAGAACCAGGAAGTATGACCATATTAGCCCGGTCCTGTCAACACTGCACTGGCTCCCTATCAAGCATCGCATAGATTTTAAAATATTGCTTATTACTTATAAAGCCCTGAATGGTTTAGCACCTCAGTATTTGAATGAGCTCCTTTTACATTGTAATCCTCTACGTCCGCTACGTTCTCAAAACTCAGGCAATTTGATAATACCTAGAATATCAAAATCAACTGCAGGCGGCAGATCCTTTTCCTATTTGGCGCCCAAACTCTGGAATAACCTACCTAACATTGTTCGGGAGGCAGACACACTCTTGCAGTTTAAATCTAGATTAAAGACCCATCTCTTTAACCTGGCATACACATAACATACTAATATGCTTTTATTATCCAAATCCGTTAAAGGATTTTTAGGCTGCATTAATTAGGTAAACCGGAACCGGAAACACTTCCCATAACAACCTATGTACTTGCTACATCATTAGAAGAATGGCATCTACGCTAATATTTGTCTGTTTCTCTCTTGTTCCGAGGTCACCGTGGCCACCAGATCCAGTCTGTGTCCAGATCAGAGGGTCACTGCAGTCACCCGGATCCAGTACGTATCCAGACCAGATGGTGGATCAGCACCTAGAAAGGACCTCTACATCCCTGAAAGACAGCGGAGACCAGGACAACTAGAGCCCCAGATACAGATCCCCTGTAAAGACCTTGTCTCAGAGTAGCACCAGGACAAGACCACAGGAAACAGATGATTCTTCTGCACAATCTGACTTTGCTGCAGCCTGGAATTGAACTACTGGTTTCGTCTGGTCAGAGGAGAACTGGCCCCCCAACTGAGCCTGGTTTCTCCCAAGGTTTTTTTCTCCATTCTGTCACCGATGGAGTTTCGGTTCCTTGCCGCTGTCGCCTCTGGCTTGCTTAGTTGGGGACACTTCATCTACAGCGATATCGTTGACTTGATTGCAAATAAATGCACAGACACTATTTAACTGAACAGAGATGACATAACTGAATCCAATGATGAACTGCCTTTAACTATCATTTTTGCATTATTGACACTGTTTTCCTAATGAATGTTGTTCAGTTGCTTTGACGCAATGTATTTTGTTTAAAGCGCTATATAAATAAAGGTGACATTGACATTGACATATATGCGGCTGAAACAGGTAGCCTAGTGCATCCCAAATTTTTCAACGTGAACATTTGAATATAACATTATAGTCATTATGGCCTATGGCCTTTAGAAAAATGTTTTTTTGAGGAGGTGGTAGGGCTGGACGATTAATCAAAAAGTAATCGAAACCGCATTTAGAACCTCTAACCGACATAATTTTCCCATGTCGGTTATATCAGTTATTTCCTGTTAATACTTCCCCCTTAAAAGTGTGTGTAGCCACATGATTCTGCCAGTCAGTGGCATAAAAACAAAACACGGAGGTGAACGCCGATGGCGCGCGAGCGTTGAGCCTTGAGTCTTCACTAAACTTTGTCAGTTGTATTTGTTTTATGGTTTGGATGTTCAAGCAATTAGACGATCGGATGTGTCTTATTATATCGATACCATGTTCGCGCAGCTGCATTGTGGCACGAAAACTCATAGCAGTGAAGATCACGTGCACAGAGGAATGCAGTTGTCAGCGCTGTCCTGTGATTTATCACTAAAGTATCTTAGAATCTCAAAACTTATTATAGCATATTTTTCTACTTTTGAAGGAACTAGGCTATTTACAACCCCCAGCTTCACAATAATATAGAGAAGGTATGACTAATTCACACACCCAATCACTCGTACTGGTACTTTTTACCTTTCATCTTTATGTATCTCTTAAACCGAGCAATAATATGTAAGGAATGTTACGAACATAGATAAATTAACTGCTGATAGTGAGCTATGATCGTTTTTTCAATAGGAAAAAATATCCAACCTTTAATAGTCGATCTCAACCGTCTGGCTGAGGTCAGTCTAAAAAGACGCTCAGAACGCTGCTGTGTATCGTCACGAAAGCGTATCATTTTCACGTGTTATGAAGCATTGCCACTTGCAAATGTAACCATTCAAAAGACTTTAAAGCATTCAAACACAAGACGTGGAAAAGCTGAACTGAGTAGCTGGTATTTCGCGCATTGTGTCAATGTCAATGTCAATGTCACCTTTATTTATATAGCGCTTTAAACAAAATACATTGCGTCAAAGCAACTGAACAACATTCATTAGTAAAACAGTGTCAATAATGCAAAAATGATAGTTAAAGGCAGTTCATCATTGGATTCAGTTATGTCATCTCTGTTCAGTTAAATAGTGTCTGTGCATTTATTTGCAATCAAGTCAACGATATCGCTGTAGATGAAGTGTCCCCAACTAAGCAAGCCAGAGGCGACAGCGGCAAGGAACCGAAACTCCATCGGTGACAGAATGGAGAAAAAAACCTTGGGAGAAACCAGGCTCAGTTGGGGGGCCAGTTCTCCTCTGACCAGACGAAACCAGTAGTTCAATTCCAGGCTGCAGCAAAGTCAGATTGTGCAGAAGAATCATCTGTTTCCTGTGGTCTTGTCCTGGTGCTCCTCTGAGACAAGGTCTTTACAGGGGATCTGTATCTGGGGCTCTAGTTGTCCTGGTCTCCGCTGTCTTTCAGGGATGTAGAGGTCCTTTCTAGGTGCTGATCCACCATCTGGTCTGGATACGTACTGGATCCGGGTGACTGCAGTGACCCTCTGATCTGGACACAGACTGGATCTGGTGGCCACGGTGACCTCGGAACAAGAGAGAAACAGACAAATATTAGCGTAGATGCCATTCTTCTAATGATGTAGCAAGTACATAGGGTGTTATGGGAAGTGTTTCCGGTTCCGGTTTACCTAATTAATGCAGCCTAAAAATCCTTTAACGGATTTGGATAATAAAAGCATATTAGTATGTTATGTGTATGCCAGGTTAAAGAGATGGGTCTTTAATCAAGATTTAAACTGCAAGAGTGTGTCTGCCTCCCGAACAATGTTAGGTAGGTTATTCCAGAGTTTGGGCGCCAAATAGGAAAAGGATCTGCCGCCTGCAGTTGATTTTGATATTCTAGGTATTATCAAATTGCCTGAGTTTTGAGAACGTAGCGGACGTAGAGGATTATAATGTAAAAGGAGCTCATTCAAATACTGAGGTGCTAAACCATTCAGGGCTTTATAAGTAATAAGCAATATTTTAAAATCTATGCGATGCTTGATAGGGAGCCAGTGCAGTGTTGACAGGACCGGGCTAATATGGTCATACTTCCTGGTTCTAGTAAGAACTCTTGCTGCTGCATTTTGGACTGTAGTTTGTTTACTAAGCGTGCAGAACAACCACCCAATAAAGCATTACAATAATCTAACCTTGAGGTCATAAATGCATGGATTAACATTTCTGCATTTGACATTGAGAGCATAGGCCGTAATTTAGATATATTTTTGAGATGGAAAAATGCAGTTTTACAAATGCTAGAAAAGTGGCTTTCTAAGGAAAGATTGCGATCAAGTAGCACACCTAGGTTCCTAACTGATGACGAAGAATTGACAGAGCAAGCATCAAGTCTTAGACAGTGTTCTAGGTTATTACAAGCAGAGTTTTTAGGTCCTATAATTAACACCTCTGTTTTTTCAGAATTTAGCAGCAAGAAATTACTCGTCATCCAGTTTTTTATATCGACTATGCAATCCATTAGTTTTTCAAATTGGTGTGTTTCATCGGGCTGCGAAGAAATATAGAGCTGAGTATCATCAGCATAACAGTGAAAGCTAACACCATGTTTCCTGATGATATCTCCCAAGGGTAACATATAAAGCGTGAAGAGTAGCGGCCCTAGTACTGAGCCTTGAGGTACTCCATACTGCACTTGTGATCGATAGGATACATCTTCATTCACTGCTACGAACTGATGGCGGTCATATAAGTACGATTTAAACCATGCTAATGCACTTCCACTGATGCCAACAAAGTATTCAAGTCTATGCAAAAGAATGTTGTGGTCAATTGTGTCAAACGCAGCACTAAGATCCAATAAAACTAATAGAGAGATACACCCACGATCAGATGATAAGAGCAGATCATTTGTAACTCTAAGAAGAGCAGTCTCAGTACTATGATACGGTCTAAATCCTGACTGGAAATCCTCACATATACCATTTTTCTCTAAGAAGGAATATAATTGTGTGGATACCACCTTTTCTAGTATCTTGGACAGAAAAGGGAGATTCGAGATTTTCTGAAGTTGTTCTGAGGTTTTGGATATGCTAAGGAATTTGGTTACATCAGGAAGATAACTTAAAAAGCAGTCTTTTGTGTTAGAAGTGATGGTTCTTCCATACTTGTAACAAGAAGTAGAATTTACAATTTTGGCTATATGAATTTTGCAAAGAACTAAATAATGATCTGAGATATCATCACTTGGCTGAATAATTTCAACACCATCAACATCAATTCCATGTGACAGTATTAAATCTAGAGTATGATTTCGACAATGAGTAGGAATGGAGTTTGGAGTGTATTGGAGTACACCAATAGAGTTCAGAATGTCTATAAATGCTGATCCCAATGCATCGTTTTCATTATCAACATGGATATTAAAATCACCAACTATTAAAACTTTATCTGCAGCCAGAACTAACTCGGATGTAAAATCACCAAACTCTTTAATAAAGTCTGTATGGTGCTCTGGTGGCCTGTATACAGTAGCCAGTACAAACATAACAGGGGATTTATCATTAACATTTGTTTCTTTGGATAATGTTATATGAAGTACCATTACTTCAAACGAGTTATACTTGAAGCCTGCCCTCTGAGAAATCCTGAAAAAGTTGTTATAAATTGAAGCAACACCTCCACCTTTGCCTTTTAGACGTGGCTCATGTTTATAACAGTAATCTTGGGGGGTGGACTCATTTAAAATAATGTAATCATCAGGTTTTAGCCAGGTTTCTGTCAAACAGAACAGGTTTCTCCTGCACCTCAAAGAACAAAAACAACTCGCAGTTTAAACTAACAGAAACCTTTTCTCTAAGAGCCCACTTCTGCACCGAGTTTGTCTGTTTTTGCTCTTGTACCGAAAAATACATAAAAAAATGTGAAAATACCCGTCTTGGATAGGATGTTCGAAAAAACTGTCAGTTATGTCTTAAGTTAAAGTAAACAGTTGAGAAAAAAATCATGTGTATTATTTTGGATGCATTCATTGTCTCTTAAAGTGACCACGCCTAATAGGGCTTGGGTGCCGCGTGGCATTTTGGGACGTGGCGGGCATGTTGATGAACAGATAAACAGAACGAACATACAAATTAAACACTTTCAAACAGGGCCCGCTGGTACAACCTAATCCGGGGCCCCGCAAACCCCAACTATGGCCCTGTTTACAGTACAAACCTTGTAAGTGAACTATGAGGGCAAAAAAACAAAACAGAAACAAAATAATCGTTCATTAATCGTAATCGAGGTAAAATGGTATAAGGGAAGTTTTTATTAAGGTTTTAAATACACGGTGCATTTCAAGAAAAAGGTTATAAACATAGACGAAATGGATACAATGTAATGATCGTTTTCGTAGTTGGAAAAGTGTAAAAACGGTGTTAAAGTTGTTACAAATTAAATAAAAAGAAAACTAGGTTACTGGTTATTTATCTAAAACAACCAAACAAGCCAAAAACTATCAGATATGTTTCGTTAAGCAACAAGTGAGAGCTTGTAGCATTACAATTTAAAAACTTTTAAGGGTTGTTACCAGTTAGAAAACTAGGTTACAGAGTTTTATAACATTTGTACCTTACCTCAAACTAAAAAAAGAAGCGAATGTAAAGCAACGATACAAACCAAAAGTTGGTGTTTGTCACGATGTTAGAAAAAGATAAAACAAAAGAAAAAAGAGGTATGCATTTACGCTGATCTCCAAGAAAATACATCAGACCCCGTCTTTAAAACACCAGCACAAGATACTTGTCAAAACTATGCTGTACTTTACCACTAACTACCATTTTAAAAATCGAGACTGTTACTGACAGAGAGTTAAACAAAAGAAAAAAAGGTGTAACGATGTCTTAGTGTGTGTGTGTGTGTGTGAGTGAGAGAGAGAGAGAGAGAGAGAGAAAGAGAGAGTGTGAGAGAGACCTTTGTGCACTTACCTTGATGTATCTGAAAAAATCCAAATATGCACCTCATGCTCTCAGAACGACATGGACTAAACAATAAAAAAAGAAGTGTGTTTATGTACCTGCTGCCTTTTGATGGTGAAAAGTTACAGATTGCGTATGAAATGCTTGTCTTTTCTTGATGGTAAAGCCAGTTTAAAACCTTAATATCCTGAGATCACGTGACCCGCTGACAGAGATGGTAGCTTGAGTCTGAAGCTCCCTTACCCGGTGTCGATAAACCATTCGTCTTATATTCTGGGCATACCCCTCTTTTTTTATATTTATTTCCTTATATTTGTTTACTTTTCTGTGATGGCTTAACGACAGCTTCTGCCATCCTCTCCTGAGAAAAATCGACAGAAAGAGCCTGTTAATGAGGCACTGCGTGCCATGGTGGCCGATGAGCCAAAACTACAGTTCGGTGTCGTTCGGGAAAATTTCAAGGAGGAATTTCAACCGATCACCGAAAGAATTGGATCACTGGAGAAAGAGATGAGACTGATCAGTAATAATTTGGACAATATCCAGACAGCTGTTCGGAAAGTTAAGCAAGACTTGGCCGAAGTTAAGCTAACCATTGACACACTTCAAGACAAAATGGCGAGATTAGAAGATAAAAGCTGTCAATGTAACATTCGTCTTGACGGCCTTGCAGAAGGGGAAGAAGGCAGCGATGCTTTAGGATTCATGCAAGCTCAGTTACCACGGTGGATCCCGTCACTTAAAAACAGACTGATCGAAATCGACAGTGCGTATCGTATATATACTGGTGACAGCAACAGAAAGAGCCCGCGTACTCTAATCTTCAAACTGCTTCGCTTCCAGGACAGGAACGCTATCCTCAAAGGAGCTCAAGCCGCGGGACAAATAATACACAAGGGCAGCTCGCTTCTCTTCTTTCCCGACTACAGCAATCAAACCGCCATGAAAAGACGTGAGATTAATCAGTCTAGGAAAAGACTCACACAACTCGGGATCTCTTCCTTTATGATATATCCCGCGATGATCAAGGTGACGCATCGCGGATCAATCTCTCATCTCCAAACACCGGCTGACGTGGAAGCTTTTGCTGACCAGCAACAGGCACTTGCTGCGCCTCTGCCCTTTACGTGACAGCACACCAGTGGAAATGGTATAACAGTGGTATAACACTAAGAAGGTCTTTGCTTAAAGCTATCAAGATATGGGACTGCTAGCTTGTAAGGTTTATATATTGTCCAGCGTCATGTGCTAGTCCTGCCGTTGTAACCTTCACACACAAGCGGAGAGAGTTAGCTCTGGGGTTCAAATTAACTTGAGCAAACTTAAAGTTCTTTATTTGTCATAAAGCAGGGTTCAGGGTAACGGGGAGAAAACTTGAACTTAGGTACTTCTCTCTCAGATTGCTCCTTTCTGCATCAATTTACTTCTGGAAAAGAGGCAGAAGAGGTGCAGTATTAGTCAAGGAGATTCACTTTACTCACGCCGTCACTTAAGCCTCTATCTTCAAGAGGGTATTTGGGCTGGCTGGGCTTGAATGCATCCAACACTGTGTCTGTCCTCTTCCCCTTCGTCTTCCCCTTCTGTGGCTTCTTTGTTCACTTTTATGTGATTACTAATTGGGCCCAACAGCCTGCAGCTGAGGCTGCCTGTCAGAGGGGAATGCTGCACACCTGTGTTAGAGCTGTCCTTGGTCCTGAACACCACTGTTTCACCCAGACCTTGTGTCCTCTGATGGTGCTCTCCATGGTGCTGCAGGTGACTGTGCTGCGTTGTGATGGACGGTTTCCTTCTGGCCACCACATACCCCCTTTTCCAGCTCCAAACTCCTATTTGGAGCGCACGCCCAAGAGCAGTCATGCCTTCTGGACATGGCATCAGCATTCGCATGAGAACTCCCAGCCCCGTGTTCTACCTTAAACTGGAAGTCCTGCAACTGAAGAAACCAGCGAGTGATTCTTGCATTTTTCCCTTTGTTTTGAGACATCCATTTTAGGGGAGCATGATCAGTTATTAAAACAAATTTTCGACCCAACAGGTAATACCTCAATTTTTCAATAGCCCATTTTACAGCAAGACACTCCTTTTCAATTGTGGCATAATTCTTCTCATGGGGCAGCAACTTACGGCTAATAAACATGACGGGGTGTTCCATGCCATCCTGCAACTGAGACAGAACTGCTCCAACCCCTACTTCAGAGGCATCAGTTTGTAGAACAAACGGTTTGTTGAAGTTTGGGGCTTGGAGGACTGGTTCACAACAGAGGGACTGCTTGAGTTCGATGAAGGCCCGTTCTGCTTCTTTGGTCCAGCTCACCTGGTTTGGGAGGTACTTGCGGGTCAACTCCGTTAGGGGGGCTGCTTTTGTGGCGAAGCTAGGTATGAATATCCGGTAGTAACCAAGTAGCCCAAGGAAGGTTCTCACCTGTTTCTTGGTTTGAGGTCGGGGCCAGGTAAGTATAGTGTCAATTTTCTTAGGTTGGGGTTTCACATTTTCTCTCCCAACCGTGTACCCTAGATAGCTGGCCTCCTCTTGGGCGAGTGAACAGTTGCCTGGATTTGCTGTAAGAGCTGCCGACCGTAATGCTTGTAATACAGCCTCTAGATGGTGAAGATGCTCCTCCCAACTCCTGTCATGGATAACAATGTCGTCGATGTATGCAGCAGCATATTGCCGGTGGGGACGGAGGACTCTATCCATGAGTCACGTGGCTGGTGCCCCGTGGACCCCAAAAGGAAGAACCCAGTATTGAAAGGTCCCCTCAGGAGTGGAGAAGGCGGTTTTTGGTTTGGCTTGGGGGGTTAGAGGTACTTGCCAGTACCCTTTGGTCAAGTCAAGAGTTGTGATGAAACGTGCAGGGCCCAGTCGCTCGATTAATTCATCTATCCTTGGCATAGGGTAGGTATCGAACTGGGAAACTTCATTCAGTTTTCGGTAATCATTACAGAATCGTGTACTCCCATCTGGTTTGGGTACGAGGACGATAAGACTTGACCACGCACTTTGGGACTCCTCTATAACACCTAGGTCAAGCATTTTCTTTACTTCGGTCCGGATGGCTTCCCGTTTTGCTTCTGGGATCCTGTATGGTCGCAGCCTAACTACCTTCCCTGGTTCAGTTATTATATCATGGGCTATAAGGGAGGTCCGTCCAGGCAGATCTGAGAAGATGTTACGGTTTCGCCACACAAGTTCACGTAACTCCTGCTTTTGCCGAGGGGAGAGCTGGTTAACAATTTTTACCTGCGGGGTCATAGGAGAAGTGACACTGGCTGTGAGCACATTGCTTGCAGGCGCGATAGGTTCATGCCACATTTTCAGAAGATTTATATGGTAGATTTGCTGGCCTTTCCTTCGGCCAGGTTGGCGCACTCTGTAGTTGACCGGGCCCACCCGCTCTACAATCTCATAGGGTCCCTGCCACTTGGCCAGGAACTTGCACTCGTTGGATGGTACTAGTACTAATACCTTTTCTCCGGGGTGAAAATCTCTTATCTTGGCTCCCCTGTTGTATATTTTGGCCTGTTGTTGTTGGGCCTGTTGCATGTGTTCCCTTACTAGCGGCCATATCTTTGCCATTCGGTCGTGCATCTGTTCAACATGCTCAATGACGGTGCGGTGTGGTGATGGTTGCTGTTCCCAACTCTCTTTAGCGAGGTCCAGAATCCCTCGAGGTCATCGCCCGTAGAGGAGTTCAAAGGGTGAGAAACCAGTGGAGCTTTGTGGGACCTCTCGAATAGAGAACAAGACATATGGTAACAGGTGATCCCAATTTTTCCCGTCAATGTCAATCACTTTCTTTAACATGGGTTTAAGGGTTTTGTTAAACCTCTCTACCAGCCCATCAGTCTGGGGGTGGTATATGGAGGTTCTGATTTGTTTTACCTTCAATTGCCGGCAGGTCTCTTTCATAACCGTAGACATGAAGCAAGAACCTTGGTCAGAAAGGATCTCATCTGCGATCCCCACCCAGCTGAAGAGTTGGACCAGTTCTCTGGCGACGGCCTTTGAGGTTGCTGATCGGAGAGGTATGGCCTCTGGGAATTGGGTGGCATAGTCAAGGATGACTAGAAGGTACCGGTGTCCCCGGTTCGATTTTGGCAGCGGTCCCACAATGTCCAGTGCAATCCTGCTGAAAGGGGTCTCAATGATTGGTATAGGAATAAGGGGGTTTCGGTAGGTTACCTTGGGGCTGTTGAGTTGACATTCAGGACAGTGACGACAATAGTCTTCTACCGCCTTTTTAACCCCGGGCCAATAGAAACGCGTGAGGATCCTTTCATAGGTCTTCTCTGTCCCCAAATGGCCCCCCAGCAGGTGAGTGTGGGCGAGATATAACACTTTAGTGGTGTATGGCTTGGGGACCAGCAACTGATTTATAGTTTCACCCCTTCGCTGATCCACTCTATACAACAATCTGTTTTTGATCATAAAATGTGGATAAGTGAGTCTACTCACCCCAACTTGTGGCTGGCCCTCAATCACCTGCGCATCTCCCCACGCTCGGCTCAGTACCGGGTCTTGCAGTTGAGCGGTGCCGAACCGTCCCAGCCTTTCTCCTTGGAGGATTTCTGCCGGGGGAAATTCAGAAAACACTTCATTGGATTCTATATCGTCCCGAATCTGTACACCTTCAGGGTCTTCTGAGGCAGTGGCAGTGGAGTCAGAGTGATGCTCCTCACCTCTATTACTATTGTGGGGCTCTTCAGGGCTGGTTTCATCTGCATCTGTGGTCCCTGCATTGGTTAGAAAAACACAGTGATTGGATAGACGGTCTCTTCTTCTGCGCCGAATAGGTTTCCTCCCCCCTGTAGCTCGGCTTGTCCAGTATGCAGAAAAGGCTTGACAGTCTCGGCCCACGAGGACAGGGACTGGCAGGTGATCGACGACCCCTGCTCGTACTCGGAACTGGCCCCGTGGGGTGACCATGTTTAATTCTGCAGTGGGGTAGTTTCTGGTGTCCCCATGAATACAGGAAACGGAGATCTCTTTTCCCATGATAGGCCCTGCAAATTCTGGCCGGACTAGTGTTACCATACTGCCTGAGTCTATAAGTGCTTCTGTGTCTTTGCCCCCAATCTTAACAGGGACTTTAGGGGCGGCCGTCCCCTCATGAGCCCAACAGGTGGTAAGAAAATGGCAGGGGAACCTGGATTCCGAGGTACTGGCGGTGGGCATCGGCTCCTCTCGGCCTGGGCAATCCCGGGCCAGGTGTCCCTCCCTCCCACACGTAAAGCATCGGAATGGAGCAGGATTTCGTAGAGGCCTCTCATCTTTCCAGTTTCCTTGGGTTTTTAGGAGTCCAGCATGGACCACGTCGGGGTGCTTCCTAGGAGGTTCTCGCTCTTGTCTTGGTTTCCAAGAGAGGTTTTTGGGTACTTCAGGTTTCATCAAGCTCACAGTCACCTGATGGTTTTCTAGGAGTGCAATCAAGGCATCTACACTTTGTGGTCCCTGTTGAGCCACATTTTTTTTGCATCTGTAGGCAGGCCACGTGTGCACCGATCAATCACCACCCTTTCTACCGCAGGTGGCCCCTCTCCTTCGTCTAGCCAGCTTCTTACCATGCGGATTAACTTGGTTACTTGGGCCCGTGCTGGAAGTGATTGACGGTATTCCCAGCTATGGACACGCTGGGCCTTGGCAGGCAGGCTGAGCCCATATTGGGCCAGGATTGACCTCTTGACCACTTCATAGTTTGTTGCCTCATGAACAGTGAGCAGCCCAGTTAGCAGAGGGAGTATCAGGTTCGCCCAGTCTGCCCTGGGCCATCTCTCTCTTTGGGCAGTTTTTTCAAAAAGTTCGAGGTAGGTTTCAACATCATCTTTTCTAGTCATTTTGGTCAGATAATCTTGGGGCCTCCTACCGTGTGCCTCAGTCCTTCGGCAGAGCTCTGTGACTGCAGCATTCAGGGTTGTTTGGGCCTGCAGAATGGCGGTTAGGGCTTCCTCCATTTTCTTAGCGGTTCTCTTTACTGTTTGAATCCCAGGGGAGGCTCAACTCATGCCCGCATTCTCCACCATATGTAACCTTCACACACAAGCTTAGAGAGTTAGCTCTGGGGTTCAAATTAAATCATTCACCAGGCCGAACTGTCTTAAAGTTCTTAAAGTTCTTAAAGAACTTAAAGTTCTTTATTTGTCATAAAGCAGGGTTCAGGGTAACGGGGAGACAACTTGAACTTAGGTACTTCTCTCTCAGGTTGCTCCTTTCTGCATCAATTTACTTCTGGAAAAGAGGCAGAAGAGGTGTAGTATTAGTTAAGGAGATTCACTTTACTCACGTCATCACTTAAGCCTCTATCTTCAAGAGGGTATTTGGGCTGGCTGGGCTTGAATGCATTCAACACTGTGTCTGTCCTCTTCCCCTTCGTCTTCCCCTTCTGTGGCTTTTTTGTTCACTTTTATGTGATTACTAATTGGGCCCAACAGCCTGCAGCTGAGGCTGCCTGTCAGAGGGGAATGCTGCACACCTGTGTTAGAGCTGTCCTTGGTCTTGAACACCACTGTTTCACCCAGACCTTGTGTCCTCTGATGGTGCTCTCCATGGTGCTGCAGGTGACTGTGCTGCGTTGTGATGGACGGTTTCCTTCTGGCCACCACACCGTGCATAGGAGGGATTCATGCTTTTGCAGAAAGTAGAGTGCTCTATTAATGCAAGACCTCCAATAAAGGTTTGTTTCCCACGGGAGAGTGTGCGCTTGAGTATAAAAAAAAAATTATTCCTGCTCAGTTAAACTACATTCTAAGACCGCAATGCATACAATCATATGCAGGGTTCCCCAGCATCAGGGTATGTATTATTGGCATTATATAGTCACACTCGGTGTTGAATGCTACAGTCGTGTCAGATCATGTGTCACTGGACTGGACTCTCTCTCGAACATCGTCACCACAACAGCGGAATGATGTAAACAAGAATTCATTTGTGGCATAGTGCGCGAAATGCAGTGGAATCGTCAGTAATCAATCAGGGATATGTTGCACATTCTGTAAATTAAATCCATTAACCATTTTTTAACCATCTGTTATGCTACAAAAATCACATATCGAAGGATGTATGAACATGATGTGTCATTCTCCCACAAAAATTAATCGTTATTGTGACAAAATCTAAGGACATTTAAACAAACCGTTGTACCGGTCCAAAAGCGCCGCCTGTTGGCATTTTCATGATTTGTCTAGAACAGTGGAATTGCTTATACATTTTACAAGTAAGGGTGTCCGTAGGGTATCTGTGCATGAGCTTAACTAAGGTAAGAGTATTTATGCAAAAAAAAAGGGGGGTAATTTACTCAGTCTAAAGTGCTGGAAAATTAAATGTCTT
Source organism: Carassius carassius (assembly GCF_963082965.1). Taxonomy (NCBI): domain Eukaryota; kingdom Metazoa; phylum Chordata; class Actinopteri; order Cypriniformes; family Cyprinidae; genus Carassius; species Carassius carassius. Next base: position 31,368,047 of record NC_081757.1, on the reverse strand, counting down.
TGGAAGTGCTTGGATTTACTCGAGGGCGTAAGAACCCTGGTGTACCTTCTCTGAACAACAGAGGGCGACAAAGACTAACCATCCTCTGAAACCATCGGGAATCACTAGTGAGATGTACTGGCTGCATCCGATCTAAGGCAGCTGACGCGCTGAGCATCAGGCGTGTTCGACCCACCAGCACTGTGCAAACCAATCGCAATCTGACTGAAGCAGTGCATACTGGGTAGAATATTATCCGACTGAGACTGTGCCAACGCACATGACCGTCACGTGTGGCATCAAGTATCGCGAGAGTGTTCGAGAGCAGCCGGCTGATTCAGCCTGCAGTTTCTCCAGAGTGACAGCTGGAGCGATGATGACACAGCTGTTCATGATTGGCCAGACTCACCACATGACTACGATCATGTGTGTTTCAGGGTTTATTCAACATTTCAGTCCAATAATGGCCACAAATCTGCTTTTAGAACGGTAAAAGCTTAATGTAGTCAGCCGTTGTATTGAGTCACATCATCATCCTACACCGTTCAAAGCGTATATACCCCTCTGTACCCCTCATATATATATAAAATAAAAGCATACGATCATATGAACTTTATTCTTGAAATATATGGCACCTTATTAAGCAGTGTAGAGTATCTGTGCTCATAAAATGTTCTGAAACGCCTTCTTATTTGACACTACTGCATTTTAATTACTTCATAGTGATACGTACGTGACATAGACATGTCTGTTTCTCCTCATGAACCGATTTGGGACAGGCTTCTGAAGCAGAGTCATGGTCTATAGCTGATCTGCAGCTAAATATAGAAACGTTGGGTATAACCAGTGGATGTTTCGTACTACGTACATTTAATAATAATAAAATACAACACTGACTGCAAGGGAAAGAGTAGAATGAAGAGAGGAGGAGAAGAATGAGGAGGAGGATGAGAAGGAGATAGAGGAGGAGATGAAGAATGAAGAGGAGGATGAGAAGAAGGAAATGGAGAATGAGGAGGAGGATAAGAAGAATGAGGAAGAGGCTGAGAAGGATATGGAGAAGATGGAGTATGAGGAGGAGGATAAGAAGGATGAGGAAGAGAAGGATAAGGAGGAGGATGAGAAGAATGAGGAGGAGGATGAGAAGAAGGAAATGGAGAAGGAGAAGAATGAGGAGAAGAATGAGTATTGTTAGATGATTCCAGTCTCCAGTTGAATGTTCATCAGAAAAGGACTTTATCAGCTGCAAGTACTGCTGCCAAAAAGACTAATTTGAAATTATGGATAGAACCATCCACTTCTATAACTTTCACTTGGCTATCATACTTTAGAGACATTGTCTTGCTGGAAGGTACCACTGCCAGGCTCAACGGCGCAAAGGACAACACTATTCGAAGTTGGACAAATGTTGCTGAGATATTGCTAGATCGGATGAAAAGTTGACATCCCCATTCTTCCTCTTTCTCTGTATAAGTGGACGGCTTAATGGCATCTGTTTGTACATAGTTCTTTTGAACCTTGACTTGTGATTTATTTCTGAAAGTGAATTAATCTTAATATATGTTGATCACAAAAAAAAAAACCTTAAAATCCTGTAAAAAAATCTACTTTGCATCACATTTATGGACATAATGTATTATGAACCAAAATGCAATACCAACTTCAAATAAGCTGCAGCTTGCTGGAGGGGTCAAGCTGCATAATCATTTCTAAAACTTCAGTACAAGTCAAGCCCTTTGTTTTGTTGCTTGCTGCTCTTCTCACCATTAAATGACCAGCACGATGGCATGCAAGTGTTTAAATCCACATACTTTGCTTTTGTTTAGTCTATACTTATCACCACCATTAAAAGGCAGCAGGTGCATAAATACACTTTTGTTTACTCCATGTAGTTCTGAGAGCTGAGGAGTACTTTTTGATTTTCTCCAATACATCAAGGTAAGTGCGCAAAGATCTCTCTCACACTCTCTCTCTCTCTCTCTTTCTCACACACACATACACACACAATATAATATGCTGTTATACTCCATATAGCTTTATATACAAGTCAGAAACTAAGCTTTTTTTGCACAGGCCTATATAAAGGGTTAATGGTCCCACCTAGTGATCAACTGTAAAAATAACAAATGTTACCTCTTCCCAACAGGGAAAACCACCAACAATCATAAATCACACACACACACAAACACTAACATTTGCTGTTATACTCCATATAACTCCATATACAAGCCAGAAACTAAGCCTTTTTTTGCACAGGCCTATCTAAAGGGTTAATGGTCCCACCTAGTTATCAACTGTAAAAATAACTAATTTTACCTCTTCACAAAAGGGAAAACCACAAACAATCAAGAATGCATGATTATATGGTGTCATGGCTTTGCAATCAAAAAAATGTCGTCAGTCAATGGGTCAAAAACAGACACCAACAACAAATGAGGGAGAAAAAATTAAATCTAATGCTGCACAAAAACTAAAAATGCATCAAAGCCAATGTTACTACTAATCTTTGCCATGCCCAAGACTGTTATAAAAAGTAAAAAAAAATCCAGCCACAATTACTTTTATATTGAAAATAAGTCATTTTGTGTGTTTTTTTCCCCAAATCAGTGACATCATTTATGAACTTTGCAATTAAAGATTTAAAATCTTGGATTTTTTTTTTTTTTAAACATTTGGTAGTTTTGATCAGGACTGAAGTTGATTAACAGATTTAAGCAAAAAAAATAAAAATAAAAATGAATCTGATACATTTTTACAGCAGATTAATTGAGTGGATGTTTTCATCCCGAACATAACGAAAGGGTAGTGAATTTGAACAATGCACAAGGGTTAAACCAGTACTTTTACACTTTTACTTGAGTAAAATGCTTGAGTTGATACTTCAAATTCTACAAAAGTCTTTTTAAACCCTAGTATCTATACTTCTACTTGAGTAATGAATGCCAATACTTTTGACACCACTGGCAGCAATGCTGCTCTCCTGCAAGAGACAACACCAATAATGAGAAGATTTCACAACATGGAAACACAAAGAGACTAATCTGATGGAGATACTGAATGACCATTGAGACAATCAGCCTCATCTTAAACATTATTCCCTGTCCAGCATCCTCTGTCTGTGCTCACACACACATCTTGAATAAAACAGGCTTCATGGGGACATTTCAAACACAGTTGTAAATGAAGAAGTTCAGATGAATTAAGTACAAGGTCAGATTTGCGGATGCACCACTCAGAAGTGACCAGAGATGTATAAAGTACTAGAGACCCAGACTTGAGTAAAAGTACAAGTGCTCTATCAAAAAAATGACTTGAGTAGAAGTTGAAGTGCTCTTTAAGCACCACACTTAAGTAGAAGTACTAAAGTATTCAACATTTTTTGTACTTAAGTATTGCAAGTAGTCTATTTGAAAATTTACTACTCAAGTACTGAAAGTAAAAGTACAAGTATTGTGTTATGTAGTTATTAAAGAAAGTAGTCAAAAGTTTGAACATATTGTTTTTACTATTTCAAATGATTAACCTAAAGGACAATAACAATTCCTTTGACTGTAACTTTTTGTAAACAAAAAACAGATTAAAGGGTTAGTTCGCCCAATTTGCAAAATTATGTCATTAATAATTACATAATAACTTACCCTCATGTTGTTTCAAACCCGTAAAGCCTGGCTCACACTACAGGAGTTTTAAAATCCTAACCGATTTTGAAATGTGGTTGCAGCACACACTTAAGGAGAATCTTTGCAGATTTTCTTCCCTCAAATCTTAAACATGCTCACACTACAATATTTGAAAATAGTGGCGCATCACACACTACAAGATATTCTTAAGATTATCTTGCCAGATTTAGCACCTCACGTGAGTGACGCGATCTCACGGGGAAGCGCATGTAAACAAAATGGATAGTGTGTCGCGACAACTTGCTGGATTAATACTTATTCTTTGTAGCAATAAAAAACAAAAGAAAATCAAACGAGCGTGGATGAGAAAATGGTTGGGAAGACGGGATCAGCATGGATTGTCTGTTCAACGAGAACTAGAGGTACGATTGTTTGGCAACTTGTTACTATTAGTTTATAGCGCTAACTTACTGTACACTGTTACAGTGTAGAACTGTGTTTTAGTAAAATTTAAATCAAATAGGTGTTAAAAGACCTGTGTTGAACTACATTGGCCACCACACTCAGTCAACATGATGTCAATAAACATTGAGAATGCTAAATTGTGCTTGGATATTGGATATCTCAAATGGTGCTGTTATGCAGTGAGATTAAATTAATGATAAAACAGGGAAACATGAAAACATACAAATAGCTTTGACATAGTCTACTTACATTTACCATTTTAAACCTGTGATATTTTCAACTATCGAAATTATTTATGAAATGAATGCACTATATTTTAATTAAATATTTTTGTGTTTCTGTTGAAGGTGAAACCTACAAATCATTGAGTTTCCAGAACCGAATTGGGGCCACTACTGTGTCTGATATAGTGAAGGTGTCACGATCATTAGATGGAGTGCCCATGAGCTTCAGTAGAGGGCACTCCAGTCAGGACCATTCCACCCATTCACCACCAGTTGTCACTTGGACACTAGCACCTCTCAAACTGTTGCACCACACCCGAACTACATTACCCATGAGTCACTGCATCACAATCACCCTGCCACACCTGCACCTCATTCATCAGCCAATTTCCTTGCCACACCTGCACCTCATATACACACACACATAAAAGCAGCACACTCACTCTCACTCACGGTGAAGTCTTGTTTAGCCAGTCTGACATTTCCGAGTGTTTTCCCTGTGTTTATTATTCCTGTGTTTTGACCTTTGGACTGTTTATTCTGACTCTGATTCTCCGCTTCCTGTCCCGATCCCTGCTTGTTTCTGATTATGATTCTGGTTATCCCTGACACACCTGATGCCATTCCTGATCTCTGCCTGTATGACCATTCTGTTTAATAAATGCTGCATATGGATCCGAACGCCTCCGACTCCTTGTTACAGAAGACTTCGCCAAACCAGGATCCAGCAGCTTTAAGGAGTAAATCCAGGTCAGCCACGAATCCAGTAAGCCAACTTATGCGTTTACGTCAGGGAATTAGGCCCATCGAGGACTATGTGATGGACTTTATTGAGTTTGCCCATTTATCTATCATGGACGAGATATGCCTGATGATATTTTTTCGTGGTGGCCTATCTGAGCCGCTTGGCTCACTCATGCCTTTGCATGATCCTCACTGGACTCTGCAGTATTATATTGATCTGGCACTCCAACTGAGCAGCTCTGCATATACTGTGGGTGTTGTGGAGGAGGAACACGGCACTTTTGCAGTATCCACCACTCCTGAGCCTTGTCCTGTTAGGGCCGCCAGCCCAGCGCCTCTGCACAAGATGGCCGCCAGCCCAGCGCCTCTGCACAAGATGGCCGCCAGCCCAGCGCCACTGCACAAGATGGCCGCCAGCCCAGCGACACTGCACAAGATGGCCGCCAGCCCAGCGACACTGCACAAGATGGCCGCCAGCCCAGCGACACTGCACAAGATGGCCGCCAGCCCAGCGACACTGCACAAGATGGCCGCCAGCCCAGCGACACTGCACAAGATGGCCGCCAGCCCCGTCGACTTTCCAGAGTCAAGTCAGGTCCCCGTTGATTTCCCAGAGTCGAGTCAGGTTCCAGTGAACTCTCCAGAGTCGAGTCAGGTTCCAGTGAACTCTCCAGAGTCGAGTCAGGTTCCAGTGAACTCTCCAGAGTCGAGTCAGGTTCCAGTGAACTCTCCAGAGTCGAGTCAGGTTCCAGTGAACTCTCCAGAGTTGAGTCAGGTTCCAGTGAACTCTCCAGAGTCGAGTCAGGTTCCAGTGAACTCTCCAGAGTCGAGTCAGGTTCCAGTGAACTCTCAGGTGCTCATGAACCCTCCAAAGTCAGGGTTAGTCACCGTCGACCTTTCAGATTCAAGTCAAGTCACCAACGATTTTCATGAGCAAAGTCAAGTCACCAACGATCTTCATGAGCAAAGTCAAGTCACCATTAACCTCCGTGAACTAAGTCAAGTCACAGTTGATCCTCAGGAACCAAGTCAAGTCACCAACGATCTTCATGAGCAAAGTCAAGTCATCAATGATCTTCATGAGCAAAGTCAAGTCACCATTAACCTCCGTAAACTAAGTCAAGTCATAGTTGATCCTCAGGAACCAAGTCAAGTCACCAACGATCTTCATGAGCAAAGTCAAGTCATCAACGATCTTCATGAGCAAAGTCAAGTCACCATTAACCTCCGTGAACTAAGTCAAGTCACCATTAACCTCCGTGAACTAAGTCAAGTCACAGTTGATCTTCATGAACACAGTCAAGTCACCAACGATCTTCATGGGCACAGTCAAGTCACAGCTGATCTTCATGAACCCAATCAAATCACCACAGATCTACCAGAGCCTCGTCACATCTCAGCCGAACTCCCAGAGCCTCGTCACATCTCAGAGCTCTCGTCCTATCCTGTCACGGCCAGGGAGGCCGTCAATGAGCTCTCATTCATTCCGGTCTGGGCTACGGAGACCATCCACCTACTCTCTGTCTGTCTTGTCATGGCCACGGAGGTCCTCCATGAACTAACCGCCTGCCTTGTAATGGCCACGGAGGCCAGCTACCATCTCATCACGGCCACGGAGGCCGCTATTAACCTGTCAATGTTCTCTGTTTCAGTCCCACCTGAGCAGACTTGCGGTCCGGTGCCATCGACTCCACTGTGGTGGTCCTCTGCTCCGCCCTGGTGGGCTTCTGTCCCGTCTGCTCGGCTGTGGTGGTCCTCTGCTCACCCTGGTGGGCTTCTGTCCCGTCTGCTCGGCTGTGGTGGTCCTCTGCTCACCCTGGTGGGCTTCTGTCCCGTCTGCTCGGCTGTGGTGGTCCTCTGCACCGCCCTGGTGGGCTTCTGTCCCGTCTTCTCGGCTGTGGTGGTCCTCTGCTCCGCCCTGGTGGGCTTCTGTCCCATCTTCTCGGCTGTGGTAGTCCTCTACTCCTCCCTGGTGGGCTCCAGCTCCACCTGCTCCACTCTGGTGGGCTCCCACGCCACCTGCTCTGCCTTGGTGGACCCTTGTTCCCGAGTTAAGCCCATGGCAGGCCCCTGTCTCCTATGTCAGGTCCAGAAGGGGCTCCTGTTTTCCTGAGTTAGGCCCAGGAAGGGCTCCAGTTCTGCCTGCTCTGCCCCGGTCCCCGACCACGGCACTCCTTCATGGACCTGGCCCTCCATCCCTCCCCCTGTTCCGCCTCCGCTCCACCGCCCTCCTAGATTGTTTTGAGCATCTGGAAGCCGCTCCTTTGGGGGGGGGGGGCTATGTCACGATCATTAGATGGAGTGCCCATGAGCTTCAGTAGAGGGCACTCCAGTCAGGACCATTCCACCCATTCACCACCAGTTGTCACTTGGACACTAGCACCTCTCAAACTGTTGCACCACACCGAACTACATTACCCATGAGTCACTGCATCACAATCACCCTGCCACACCTGCACCTCATTCATCAGCCAATTTCCTTGCCACACCTGCACCTCATATACACACACACATAAAAGCAGCACACTCACTCACGGCGAAGTCTTGTTTAGCCAGTCTGACATTTCCGAGCGTTTTCCCTGTGTTTATTATTCCTGTGTTTTGACCTTTGGACTGTTTATTCCGACTCTGATTCTCCGCTGCCTGTCCCGATCCCTGCTTGTTTCTCATTACGATTCTGGTTATCCCTGACACACCTGACGCCATTCCTGATCTCTGCCTGTATGACCATTCTGTTTAATAAATGCTGCATATGGATCCGAACGCCTCTGACTCCTTGTTACAGAAGGACACATGTGCAGCACTACATCAGGTCTTGAAAGATGATTTTCTAAAGGTTAGAATTTCCTAATATTTTCATTGCTAGTATCACAATAACAAACATTATGACATACAGTATTTACAAATATGAAGACAACCAACATAGTTCGAAAATGACAAACTGAAAGAGGAGAAAACACAAACATAACAGAATGTATAGATGTGGTGGGCATAAGGTTTAACTTCACTGAATTTAGAAATTCTGTATAGGTGGGGTTGGGATTCAATAGTTAATCTATTAAATCAGATGAGGATAAATCTCTCACTTTGTAAATAAATCTATCATTCTGCTCTTATTTTTGCAGACACCAAAATCAGAGGACGAATGGCGAGCAATTGCCAAGAACTTTGAAGAAAAATGGCAATTTCCACATTGTCTGGGTGCCCTTGATGGCAAGCACATCATGCATGCAAATTATAAGTTTATTTATATCATTGTTGGCACTCAGGGCAGGGTTTCAGATGCTGGGCTCTTTGCCAATTCTGACCTGAGGAAAGCGCTGGACAAGGGGCTCCTAAATGTTCCTCCTCCAGAAGAGCTTCCTAGGTCAGATTTTTTGCTGCCCTATATGCTTGTGGGGGATGAGGCTTACCCACTAAGAACAGATCTGATGAAGCCCTACCCTTTCAGGCAGCTGGACCACAACCAAAGGGTCTACAACTACCGACTCTCACGGGCACGCAGAGTTGTAGAAAATGCCTTTGGCATTCTCGCCAATAGGTTTCGAGTTTTCCGCTCCACCATCCTTCTTCATCCAGACAGTGTTACAAAGATCACCCTGGCTTCAGCATGCCTCCACTACTTCCTTTGTGAGCGCCGTTCTGAGGCCTACATGCCACCAGCACTGGCAGACTGGGAGGATGCAGACCACAGAGTCAACGAAGGAGCATGGAGGAGAGATGGTCTGGGGGCCATGCAGAATCTGCAAGCTGGAAGGGCACGAAATCCCACCCTCACTGCTAAGCAGCAACGTGATGTCCTGAAGGATTATTTTACGTCACCTGCTGGCCAGGTGCCATGGCAAGAAGACTACGTTTAGAGAATTGATAAACATAAGCGTTAGCTAGGTGTAGCACAGCAATGTACATAGTTAGAAGATTACATCATTTATATTTTTGTGGTATTTAAATATTGTAATTATTTAAAAACAAATTATAATGTACATAGCTAGATTACATTTATATTTTTGTGGTGTTTAAAATATTGCAATTATTTAAAAACAAATTATAATTTAAACTCACAGCATGTCTATTTGCTATTATTAAAATAAAGACAGTATTCATGATCACATTTCAGTTCTTTATTCAATTATTTTCAACATACAAAAATATTACACTGCCAACTCAACATTTTAAAATATTAATTCATAAAACTTTCAAAAGCTTTCACTTTGAACTACATATCTCTTACACTAACCTCAAATGCCATAGTGAACTTTGTGTATATCGTACTATTTGCAACTACTCATCCAAATCTTCTTACAACCTGAAATAGTTTTGAGGCTGAGCTGGACCCTGAGGAGGCAGGAGCTGATGGTAGTGTTGATGTTGTGACTGTGTGTATAAAGGGGTTGAGGAGAGCATTTGTGTAGGTGAGTATGTAGCTGGTGGAATGTGTGAGGATGGTGATGGAGTGGACTGGTCAGCTTCCTGGGCCTCAAACAAAATATTCATTTTTTTTTTTTTTGCCCTGGTCTGTAAGCTTACATTTTTTATTAATTTAAGTTCCACAGCAACTTGATGTCCAAAGGAACTGTAAGGATCTGGAGTGGCAAGAACTGAAGTAACTTGCTGTAACAAATCAAGTTTCTGTCGCTCAATAGAATCTGCATCCCCTTTGCGACGTTTCGATCCCGATTTGGGAGTGGGAAAAGAGGTGGTGAGTTCATCACCCCTTTGTTGGGTAGAGGGATGTGGTGCTGTGGTTAATGAGATAAAAATTAAAGTAAGAGAAATCACATTGTTATTACAGCACAGAAGCGAATCCATTTAGAAATCAACATTTCAGAGCATATAGAACAATATTTATAAATGATTAAATATCTCCATAACATGTAAAAGAATAATAATATGTAAAGAATAACTAATAAAATAAATAATATGAATAAAGACATTATCATAAACATTGATTGACCATTTTGGATACACCAGTTATGAAAATGTCACTGCTTATTCTGTTTTGTGCAAACTTTAAAATAGGACATCTGGCATCCTGAATGACAAAACAACTAATCTGTCATCACTTTCTCAGCATTTTATTAGTCTTTACATTTACAATTGTTATTTTACCTGGTGCCTCGGATGTATTTATAACGTCCTCATCGCTGGTGGGGTCATCCATGTCCTGCCCGTCAATCAAGTCTTTGACAGATTGATCAAGCTGAAAAACAATTTTATGTCAGTGCAAGAATTTAAAGGATTAGTTCACCCATAAATGAAAATTTCCTGATAATTAATATCTAATTATGCAACTATCTATATTACTTAAGCACACAATATGCCTGTCCGTAATACTGCTCTGCTTACACTGGTTTCACTGGGGCGTTGGGCAACATGTTTTTTGAGGAACTCCAAATTCCTCAACAGCCAAGCCTGCTTATGAGTGAGCCCTTTCTCCCCACTCCCACTTGGTTTAGGTTTGAGAAGCTTAGTGTATTGTGTCCGTAATGTTGTTGCTCTTGTTTTCACCTCCTCCACTGAAAATATACACTGACACTGACATACACTGTGTTTTCTCTCTAAATTCAACTGAACTAATATCATTAAATATTAGGCTAGTGATATTATTCAAACAAACTAACTGTGCAATTCATCTTTTGTTAGACCTGAATGTAGCAGATGATCATTGACCTAGATCTAATGTTTACATTTGCTAGCTAGTGCGCTAGCAACTTTTTACACTCACCCGGTACGTTCAAATCTGAAGTGATCTCTCCCCAGCTCGTCTCTTTGTCGCTCCGGTTGTGGTACTCTTTTGAGGAGACATTAAATAGGCACTCATACTGCTGCCACATCTCCACCATCCGTTCTTCCATCTCCGTTGTCCACCGGACCCGCACAGCTGCTTTCGCGGTTGACATTTTCAAAACTTCCGTCAAAAGTTCTGTCACTTCCGTCTCCTTGTAGACCTGTCTCTCATTGGCTATTGTGGAAGTACTGACGGAATCATAGTTTTACGCCCGATTTATAATCCTAGATATCAAACATGTTTGATATTATCGGGGCGCCCCCGATGTGTCTGCGAGCAGATCGTGAGGTGCAAGATTCGATCTGTGAACGCCTCACATTACCAGATAATCTGCGCCGAACATCGGAACCGATCGAGGTCCTTGACAAGATTTTTTCTCAGATTCTCGGGAGGGGTAAATCGGGCATAAATCGGCCTAAAACTCCTGTAGTGTGAGCCAGGCTTAAGACCTCCGTTTATTTTTGGAACACAGTTTAAGATATTTTAGATTTAGCCCGAGAGCTCTCAGTCCCTCCATTGAAGCTGTGTGTACGGTATACTGTCCATGTCCAGAAAGGTAAGAAAAACATTTTTTTGACAACAAATTTTTTGAAGCATCGAAAATACATTTTGGTCCAAAAATAGCAAAAACTACGACTTTATTCAGCATTGTCTTCTCTTCCGTGTCTTTTGTGAGAGAGAGAGTTCAAAACAAAGCAGTTTGTGATATCCTGTTCGCGAACGAATCATTCGATGTAACCGGATCTTTTTGAAACAGTTCACCAAATCGAACTGAATCGTTTTAAACTGTTCGTGTCTCCAATACACATTAATCCACAAATGACTTAAGCTGTTAACTTGTTTAATGGGGTACTCCCTCTGAGTTAAAACAAACCAATATCCCGGAGTAATTCATGTACTCAAATAGTACACTGACTGAACTGCTGTGAAGAGAGAACTGAAGATGGACACCGAGCCGAGCCAGATAACGAACAACAGACTGACTCGTTCACGAGTCAAGAACACTGATCTATATATATATATATATATAACTTATATTATAGATCAGTGGTCAAGAACCATTTCTGTCAGACGTGTCCGATTCGAGATCCGAGGAGCTGATGATACTGCGCATGTGTGATTCAGCGTGAAAGCAAACCGACACACAGAGCGTCTGAACCGAACTGATTCTTTTGGTGATTGATTCTGAACTGATTCTGTGCTAATGTTATGAGCCCAAGTAAACCGAAGGCTTGCAGTCAACGGCAATGACGCCATTACGTCGAGCGCAAAAGAACCAGTGAACTGTTTTCTTCAACTGGTTTATTGAATTGAACTGTCAGAAAGAACTACTGGTGATTCGAAAACCGATGCAACCGGTTCTTGACTCATGAACGAGTCATTATCTGGCTCGGCTCGGTGTTCATCTCTCTCTTCACAGCAGTTTAGTCAGCACGCGCAGTCTTCTTAATCGCTTGATTCGCTCAATGATGTGCCAGCTTCATCAAACCTGCCATCTACAGTTCTGTTTGTAATGGAATGATTCGTAACATTTTTATACAACCCGAATTCCGGAAAAGTTGGGACGTTTTTTAAATTTTAATAAAATGAAAACTAAAAGACTTTCAAATCACATGAGCCAATATTTTATTCACAATAGAACATAGATAACATAGCAAATGTTTAAACTGAGAAAGTTTACAATTTTATGCACAAAATGAGCTCATTTCAATTTTGATTTCTGCTACAGGTCTCAAAATAGTTGGGACGGGGCATGTTTACCATGGTGTAGCATCTCCTTTTCTTTTCAAAACAGTTTGAAGACGTCTGGGCATTGAGGCTATGAGTTGCTGGAGTTTTGCTGTTGGAATTTGGTCCCATTCTTGCCTTATATAGATTTCCAGCTGCTGAAGAGTTTGTGGTCGTCTTTGACGTATTTTTCGTTTAATGATGCGCCAAATGTTCTCTATAGGTGAAAGATCTGGACTGCAGGCAGGCCAGGTTAGCACCCAGACTCTTCTACGACGAAGCCATGCTGTTGTTATAGCTGCAGTATGTGGTTTTGCATTGTCCTGCTGAAATAAACAAGGCCTTCCCTGAAATAGACGTTGTTTGGAGGGAAGCATATGATGCTCTAAAACCTTTATATACCTTTCAGCATTCACAGAGCCTTCCACTGAACACTGATAACATGCTGGAAGGTCTCCCTCCTCTTTAGCCCGGAGGATACGGCGTCCGTGATTTCCAACAAGCATGTCAAATTTGGACTCGTCTGACCATAAAACACTATTCCACTTTGAAATAGTCCATTTTAAATGAGCCTTGGCCCACAGGACACGACGGCGCTTCTGGACCATGTTCACATATGGCTTCCTTTTTGCATGATAGAGCTTTAGTTGGCATCTGCTGATGGCACGGCGGATTGTGTTTACCGACAGTGGTTTCTGAAAGTATTCCTGGGCCCATTTAGTAATGTCATTGACACAATCATGCCGATGAGTGATGCAGTGTCGTCTGAGAGGCCGAAGACCACGGGCATCCAATAAAGGTCTCCGGCCTTGTCCCTTACGCACAGAGATTTCTCCAGTTTCTCTGAATCTTTTGATGATGTTATGCACTGTAGATGATAAGATTTGCAAAGCCTTTGCAATTTGACGTTGAGGAACATTGTTTTTTAAGTTTTCCACAATTTTTTTACGCAGTCTTTCACAGATTGGAGAGCCTCTGCCCATCTTTACTTCTGAGAGACTCTGCTTCTCTAAGACAAAGCTTTTATAGCTAATCATGTTACAGACCTGATATCAATTAACTTAATTAATCACTAAATGTTCTCCCAGCTGAATCTTTTAAAACTGCTTGCTTTTTTAGCCATTTGTTGCCCCCGTGCCAACTTTTTTGAGACCTGTAGCAGGCATTCAATTTTAAATGAGCTAATTAAGTGGATAAAAGTGTAAAATGTCTCAGTTTAAACATTTGCTACGTTATCTATGTTCTATTGTGAATAAAATATTGGCTCATGTGATTTGAAATTCCTTTAGTTTTCATTTTATTAAAATTAATAAAATTTTGTGAACAAGATTTTGCAAGTTCATCCTAAAAAACTTCTGCCAACTTATTTTTAGTTAGAAACTGCCCTCCCACTAGCAAATACTAATTTTGGAAGATAATATGCAATTACATATATATATATATATATATATATATATATATATATATATATATATATATATATATATATATTTTGTTTTTTTTATAATTAACCTTGAGTCTGGAAATAAAATTGAATTGAATAATATTATTATTATTATTTAAAACATGGGCACTGTATACGGATAATGTACAATAATAATGTATTATTATTATTATTAGTAGTAGTAGGCTATAGTAGTAGTAGAAATAATAGTAATAGTAGTAGTATTAGTAACATATTGTGCACAGCAGTATATTGTGAACCCTGGAAATAATGCTGTCTTCACGTGCTTTCTGATAAATACTGATAAATTTTTAGAAATACTAGTTTTTTAAATAAAAAATTAAATGAACGCCCCCTCAAGTCAAAATCACGATTTAAAAAGAGGGAGGAAAATAGCAGTGAAGGCAGCATTAATTTGTTGGAGGAAGACTTTTACTGTGAAGTTCGTTAACAACAGGAGCTGGCGTCGGTTGGCTCCAATGCTCTTATCTCACTATTTTGCGCCCTATAGACAGAACAGAACACAATTAGCCTAGGGAAGAGTTATTTTTTATTGAATTGTTACATTTAAATAAAACATACATTTAAAAAGAATTAGCAGCATGTTTTCCGATAAGCGTTATTATTTTTTCTCATGCTAAACCACGCCCCTCAGTACGTGACCTTTGCGCAACCTTGCTGTGCATCAACAACGTTGTTTTTTAATGCATGAGAATCAACTGAGAAGACGTGTTCATCAGGCGGCCGAAGAAAAATCTTATTGAAAGACAAGGCAGCACGTGGGCGATGAATATTTATGGTGAGTGCTTTTATTTGGTTTTGTTGTACTTTACTTCTGAATTAGTTGATATTAGTTCATTAGGAAAAATAGACACACCACTAACTTTGGTTTGTAAGTTATCAACATTACTGAATGTTTAAATCTAGCTTTATTTTTTAACCCTTTTAACGTTACGTGAAATATTTAAGTTATCATATTTTGTTGCGATGGATTTTGGTGCAAAGTAACATTTTTGAAGTCGTGCACATTCTGTTGCTAGGCAGATTACCTGGCTCTCCATTTGCTGATAATAGTACGAAGGCCAATTCTGATTAATTGCTCCAACAGTAGTAGATTGATTGATGAAAAGTTCTGAGGAGATAATGATTTTTGAAATATCTGTGAAGCAGTTGTCCTACACTTTAAAAACAAAATGTACAGGTATAAAATGTCTATTTCATTGTTCATTCATTAATTTGCCTTTTATGAACCAGTTTTTTTTTTCTTTTTCAGATCTACCTTGAAAGCAAACCTCATGCAGTTTAGAAACTGTACATACAATTGTGCCAGTCAAACAGTCGAAATCTGCTGCTGAGGCTCTACAGCTCTTAACAAATTTGGCAATACCCTTATGGGCTGAAATATGTGCCACTAGAAACTGAATTTGAATTGCTTAACTTGAATAATAGCATTGAATAACTGAATTTGAATAAGATAATTTGAAAGTGTATTGTTTCATTTGAATCATTGCATTGAAAAACTGAATCTGAATTGTATAATTTGAAATTGTATTTATTCAAAAACTGAATCTGAATTGTAGTCCAATAAAATTTGACTTCACGATCACTTCTCACAATTCAGATTCAGTTCTCAAATTCAATTTCAAGTTACTGAGACAGACATCCGGGTAGTTGGAGGATGAAGGCAGAGTAATCGAGCACAGATCGATAGACAGCGTTCATTGGCGCATAGGACTCCCCTTGGGCCAATCAGCACCTACGTTTTGGAGCATAGCACGTACCCGCCATGATACAAGGAAGAAGTGCTTGCCTTGACGACTGACTTGACCACTTGACCATGGATCCGGCTGGGACAAATATGGTAACGTTAATGATAATTTATTTTTTTGCGATCGAACGATCTTTTGTTTAACTGTTGTTAATGTTGTAGCGATTTTGTAGAAACGTGTCGTTTAGTCCGCGACCATACACAAATCATTAGCATTGTTTCAGTTATTAGGGCCCGAGCACCGAGGTGCGAGGACCCTCTTGTATCTGCTTTGTTTATTAGGGCCCGAGCACCGAGGTGCGAGGACCCTCTTGTATCTGCTTTGTTTATTATTATTAGGGCCCGAGCACCGAGGTGCGAGGACCCTCTTGTATCTGCTTTGTTTATTATTATTATTATTATTATTATTATTATTATTAGGGCCCGAGCACCGAGGTGCGAGGACCCTCTTGTATCTGCTTTGTTTATTATTATTAGGGCCCGAGCACCGATGGTGTGAGGACCCTCTTGGAATTGCTCCGTTTATTATTATTATTATTATTATTATTATTATTAGGGCCCGAGCACCGATGGTGTGAGGACCCTTTTGGAATTGCTCCGTTTATTATTATTATTATTATTATTATTATTATTATTATTATTAGGGCCCGAGCACCGATGGTGTGAGGACCCTCTTGGAATTTCTCCGTTTATTATTAGGGCCCGAGCACCGATGGTGTGAGGACCCTCTTGGAATTGCTCCGTTTATTATTATTATTATTATTATTATTAGGGCCCGAGCACCGATGGTGTGAGGACCCTCTTGGAATTGCTCCGTTTATTATTATTATTATTATTATTATTATAATTATTATTATTATTATTATTATTATTCTCTAAGATGAATCGCATTTTTGAGAGCCTAAACATGCTCGAAAAGTCATGAAACTTTGCACACACCTCAGAACTGGCGAAAATTTACGTCTGATATGGGTTTCAGAAGTGGGTGTGGCAAAATGGCTCGACAGCGCCACCTATACTTGTTCAACGGTGTGCGCCTCGAGCTACGTTTCACGTACATGTATGAAAATTGGTATACACATGTATCTCTCCAATACCTACAAAAAAGTCTCTTGGAGCAAAATCCGAAACCCAACAGGAAGTCGGTTATTTTTAATTTTATGAGCAAATTTTGTGTCATTTTTGTCATTTCCATGCGTTGTATTTTAACGAACTCCTCCTAGAGATTAATTCAGATCAACACCAAAGTTGGTATGCCTAATCTAAAGGCCTTTGCGATATTAAATTGCGAAGATTTTGAGTTTTCGTTAAAGTGCGTGTCCGTGGCGGCCTGGCGAATTTCGATGATTCGCCATGAAAAATGAAGTTGCTATAACTCAGACATACAATGTCCAATCTGCCCCAAACTTCACATGGTCAATGAGACTCCGAAC
Source organism: Carassius carassius (assembly GCF_963082965.1). Taxonomy (NCBI): domain Eukaryota; kingdom Metazoa; phylum Chordata; class Actinopteri; order Cypriniformes; family Cyprinidae; genus Carassius; species Carassius carassius. The sequence goes on along the minus strand of NC_081757.1, from coordinate 31,350,854 downwards.
CTGAACAGATTGACATGCCCATATTCAGTTATAGTCATAGCGCCACCTATTGGCAACAGGAAGTTAAATATTTTACACTGGGACAAACTACTCCTAGAAATTTTATGACATCAATGTTATATTTGTGGTCAGTCTAATCTAAAGGCCTGTGCGATGTTAAATTGTGAAGATCTTGAGTTTTCGTTAAAAGGCGTGTCCATGGCGCCATGACGAAGTTCGATGTCTCGCCAAGGGAATAAAATGTTATAACTCAGGCATAAAATGTCCGATCTTCCCCAAACTTCACATGTGTGATAAGAGTCCTGGCCTGAACACATCTGTAGGCCAATATTCCATCGGGTGTGGCAAAATGGCTCGATAGCGCCACCTATACACTTTCAACATAGTGCGCCTCGAGCTCCGTTTCAAGTACATGTACAAAAATCGGTACACACATGTAACACACCAATACCTACAAAAAAGTCTCTTGGTACGAAATCCTAATCCCAACAGGAAGTCGATTATTTTGAATTTTCCCTGCAAAATTGCTGTTGTTTTTGTCATTTTCAGGGGTTGTACTTTAACGAACTCCTCCTAGAGATTAATTCAGATGAACACCAAACTTGGTCAGTGTAATCTAAAGCCCTTTGCGATGTTAAATTGCGAAGGACTTGAGGTTTCGTTAAAGGGCGTGTCCATGGCGGCCTGACAAATTTCGATGTTTCGCCATGAAAAAGGAAGTTGCTGTAACTCAGACATACAATGTCCAATCTGCCCCAAACTTCACATGTTGGATAAGACTCTTGACCTGAACAGATCTACATGCCAATATTCAGTTATAGTCATAGCGCCACCTATTGGCAACAGGAAGTGAAATATTTTACACTGCGACAAACTACTCCTAGAAATTTTATGACATCAATGTTATTTTTGTGGTCAGTCTAATCTAAAGACCTTTGTGATGTTTAGTTGTGAAGATCTTGAGTTTTCGTTAAAAGGCGTGTCCATGGCGCCGTGACGAAGTTCAATGTGTCGCCATGGGAATAAAAGATGTTATAACTCAGGCATAAAATGTCCGATCTTGCCCAAACTTCACATGTGTGATAAGGTTCCTGGCCTGAACAGATCTGAAGGCCAATATTCCATTGGGTGTGGCAAAATGGCTCGATAGCGCCACCTATACACTTTCAACTGAGTGAATATACACTTTCAATGGAGTGCGCCTCAAGCTATGTTTCACGTACATGTACAAAAATCGGTACACACATGTAACACTCCAATATCTACGAAAAAGTTTCTTGGAACGAAATCTGAATCCAAACAGGAAGTCAGTTATTTAGAATGTTCTCTGCAAAATTGGTGTTGTTTTTGGCATTTTCAGGGGTTGTACTTTAAAGAACTCCTCCTAGAGATTTATTCAGACCAGCATCAAACTTGGTCAGTTAAATCTAAAGGCCTTTGCGATGTTAAATTGGGAAGATCTTGAGATTTCGTTAAAGGGAGTGTCCATGGCGGCCTGACAAATTTCGATGTTTCGCCATGAAAAAGGAAGTTGCTGTAACTCAAGACATACAATGTCCAATCTGCCCCAAACTTTGCATGTTAGATAAGACTTCTGCCCTTAACAGATCTACATGCCCATATTCAATTATAGTCATAGCGCCACCTGCTGACAACAGGAAGTGACATATTTTACGCTGAGACAAACTACTCCTAGAGATTTTTTGACATTAATGTATTTTTGTGGTCAGTCTAATATAAAGGCCTGTGTAATGTTAAATTGTGGCAATCTTGAGTTTTTGTTAAAGAGCGTTTCCATGGCAAAAATGACAAAATTTGATGTCTCGCCACTGCAAGAGAAGTTGTTGTAACTCAGGCATAAAATGTTTGATCTTCCCCAAACTTCACATGTTCGATAAGAGTGCAGCCCTGAACATATCTGAAGGCCAATATTCCACTATTATGATAGCGCCACCTGCTGGCAACAGGAAGATTGGAACATATATGGAATAAACATTGATATATTCTACTTATATTTATGAGTTTAAATGCATATTTCTCACCGTTCACCTATTTACTAAAGCCACTCGCTGCCGGTGAGCCCGGGTGCGAGGGCCCGTTCATCGCTGCTTGCAGCTTTAATTATTATTATTATTATTATTATTATTATTCTCCAGAATGAATCGCATTTTTGAGGGCCTAAACATACTCAAAAAGTCATGAAACTTTGCACACACCTCAGAACCGGCGAAAATGTACATCTGATATGGGTTTCAGAAGTGGGTGTGGCAAAATGGCTCGACAGCGCCACCTATACATGTTCAACGGTGTGCGCCTCGAGCTATATTTCACGTACATGTATGAAAATCGGTACACACATGTAACTCTCCAATACCTACAAAAAAGTCTCTTAGAGCAAAATTCTAAACCCAACAGGAAGTCGGTTATTTTTAATATTATGAGCAAATTTTGTGTCATTTTTGCCATTTCCATGAGTTGTATTTTAACGAACTCCTCCTAGAAACTTATTCAGATCAACACCAAATTTGGTATGCCTAATCTAAAGGCCTTTGCGATGTTAAATTGCGAAGATTTTGAGTTTTCGTTAAAGGGCGTGTCCGTGGCGGCCTGGCGAATTTCGATGATTCGCCATGAAAAATGAAGTTGCTATAACTCAGACATACAATGTCCAATGTGCCCAAAACTTCACATGTTTAATAAGACTCCTGACCTGAACATATTTACATGCCCATATTTAGTTATAGTCATAGCGCCACCTATAGGCAACAGGAAGTGACATATTTTACACTTCGACAAACTACTCCTAGAAATTTTTTGACATCAATGTCTTTTTTATGGTCAGTGTAATCTAAAGGCCTGTGCAATGTTAAATTGTGAAGATCTTGAGTTTTCGTTAAGGGGCGTGTCCATGGCGCCGTGACAAAATTCAAAGTCTCGCCATGGGAATAAAAGATGTTATAACTCAGGCATAAAATGTCCGATCTTCCCCAAACTTCACATGTGTGATAAAAGTCCTTGTTTGAACAGATATGAAGGCCAATATTCCATCGGGTGTCGCAAAATGGCTCGATAGCGCCACCTATACACTTTCAACTGAGTGCATATACACTTTCAACGGAGTGCGCCTCAAGCTATGTTTCACGTACATGTACAAAAATCGGTACACACATGTAACACACCAATATCTACGAAAAAGTCTCTTGGTACGAAATCCGAATCCAAACAGGAAGTCAGTTATTTAGAATGTTCTCTGCAAAATTGGTGTTGTTTTTGGCATTTTCAGGGGTTGTACTTTAACAAACTCATCCTAGAGATTTATTCAGATCACCATCAAACTTGGTCACTTAAATCTAAAGGCCTTTGCGAAGTTAAATTGGGAAGATCTTGAGACTTCGTTAAAGAGCGTGTCCATGGCAAAAATGACAAAATTTGATGTCTCGCCACAGCAAGAGAAGTTGTTGTAACTCAGGCATAAAATGTTTGATCTTCCCCAAACTTCACATGTTCGATAAGAGTGCAGCCCTGAACACATCTGAAGGCCAATATTCCATTATAATGATAGCGCCACCTGCTGGCAACAGGAAGATTGGAACATATATGGAATAAACATTGATATATTCTACTTATATTTATGAGTTTAAATGCATATTTCTCACCGTTCACCTATTTACTAAAGCCACTCGCTGCCGGTGAGCCCGGGTGCGAGGGCCCGTTCATTGCTGCTTGCAGCTTTAATTATTATTATTATTATTCTTCTCCAGGATTAATCGCATTTTTGAGGGCCTAAACATACTCAAAAAGTCATGAAACTTTGCACACACCTCAGAACCGGCGAAATTGTACATCTGATATGGGTTTCAGAAGTGGGTGTGGCAAAATGGCTCGACAGCGCCACCTATACATGTTCAACAGTGTGCACCTCGAGCTATGTTTTACGTACATGTACAAAAATTGGTACACACATGTAACACACCAATACCTACAAAAAAGTTTCTTGGTACGAAATCCTTATCCCAACAGAAAGTCGGTTATTTTTAATTTTATGAGCAAATTTTGTGTCATTTTTGTCATTTCCATGCGTTGTATTTTAACGAACTCCTCCTAGAGATTCATTCAGATCAACACCAAAGTTGGTATGCCTAATCTAAAGGCCTTTGCGATGTTAAATTGCGAAGGACTTGAGGTTTCGTTAAAGGGCGTGTCCATGGCGGCCTGACAAATTTCAATGTTTCGCCATGAAAAAGGAAGTTGCTGTAACTCAGACATACAATGTCCAATCTGCCCCAAACTTCACATGTTGGATAAGACTCTTGACCTGAACAGATCTACATGCCAATATTCAGTTATAGTCATAGCGCCACCTATTGGCAACAGGAAGGGAAATATTTTACACTGCGACAAACTACTCCTAGAAATTTTATGTCACAAATGTTATTTTTGTGGTCAGTCTAATCTAAAGACCTGTGTGATGTTTAGTTGAGAAGATCTTGAGTTTTCGTTAAAAGGCGTGTCCATGGTGCCGTGACGAAGTTCGATGTGTCGCCATGGGAATAAAAGATGTTATAACTCAGGCATAAAATGTCCGATCTTGCCCAAACTTCACATGTGTGATAAGGGTCCTGGCCTGAACACATCTGAAGGCCAATATTCCATTATAATGATAGCGCCACCTGCTGGCAATATGAAGATTGGCACATATTAATGACTTTGACATATTGCAATTATGTTTATGACATGAAATGCATATTTCTCACCGTTCATCTTTTTACTAAATCAACACGCTGGTGGTGAGCCCGGGTGCGAGGGCCCGTTCATCGCTGCTTGCAGCTTTAATTATTATTATTATTATTATTATTATTATTATTAGGGCCCGAGCACCGATGGTGTGAGGACCCTCTTGGAATTGCTCCGTTTATTATTATTATTATTATTATTATTATTATTATTATTATTCTTCTCTAAGATGAATCGCATTTTTGAGAGCCTAAACATGCTCGAAAAGTCATGAAACTTTGCACACACCTCAGAACTGGCGAAAATTTATGTCTGATATGGGTTTCAGAAGTGGGTGTGGCAAAATGGCTCAACAGCGCCACCTATACACGTTCAACGGTGTGCGCGTCGAGCTACGTTTCACGTACATGTATGAAAATTGGTATACACATGTATCTCTCCAATACCTACAAAAAAGTCTCTTGGAGCAAAATCCGAAACCCAACAGGAAGTCGGTTATTTTTAATTTTATGAGCAAATTTTGTGTCATTTTTGTCATTTCCATGCGTTGTATTTTAACGAACTCCTCCTAGAGATTAATTCAGATCAACACCAAAGTTGGTATGCCTAATCTAAAGGCCTTTGCGATTTTAAATTGCGAAGATTTTGAGTTTTCGTTAAAGGGCGTGTCCGTGGTGGCCTGGCGAATTTCGATGATTCGCCATGAAAAATGAAGTTGCTATAACTCAGACATACAATGTCCAATCTGCCCCAAACTTCACATGTTTGATGAGACTCCGAACCTGAACAGATTGACATGCCCATATTCAGTTATAGTCATAGCGCCACCTATTGGCAACAGGAAGTGACATATTTTACACTGCGACTAACTACTCCTAGAAATTTTATGACATCAATGTCTTTTTTGTGGTCAGTCTAATCTAAAGGCCTGTGCGATGTTAAGTTGTGAAGATCTTGAGTTTTCGTTAAGGGGCGTGTCCATGGCGCCGTGACAAAATTCAAAGTCTCGCCATGGGAATAAAAGATGTTATAACTCAGGCATAGAATGTCCGATCTTCCCCAAACTTCACATGTTTGATAAAAGTCCCGGCCTCAACAGATCTGAAGACCAATATTCCATCGGGTGTGGCAAAATGGCTCGATAGCGCCACCTATACACTTTCAACAGAGTGCGCCTCGATCTATGTTTCACGTACATGTACAAAAATCTGTACACACATGTAACACACCAATACCTACAAAAAAGTCTCTTGGTACGAAATCCGAATCCCAACAGGAAGTCGGTTATTTAGAATTTTCTCTGCAAAATTGGCGTTGTTTTTGCCATTTTCAGGGGTTGTACTTTAACGAACTCCTCCTAGAGATTTATTCAGATCAACACCAAAATTGGTCAGTTAAATCTAAAGGCCTTTGCGATGTTAAATTGCGAAGATCTTGAGGTTTCGATAAAGGGCGTGTCCATGGTGGCCTGACAAATTTCGATGTTTCGCCATGAAAAAGGAAGTTGTTGTAACTCAGACATACAATGTCCAATCTGCCCCAAACTTCACATGTTAGATAAGACTTCTGCCCTTAACAGATCTACATGCCCATATTCAGTTATAGTCATAGCGCCACCAGCTGGCAACAGGAAGTGACATGTTTTACGCTGCGACAAACTACTCCTAGCAATCTTTTGACATTAATGTATTTTTTGTGGTCAGTCTAATCTAAAGGCCTGTGCAATGTTAAATTGTGGAGATCTTCAGTATTTGTTAAAGGGCGTGTCCATGGCAAAAATGACAAAATTTGATGTCTCGCCACAGCAAGAGAAGTTGTTGTAACTCAGGCATAAAATGTTCAATCTTCCCCAGACTCCGCATGTTCGATAAGAGTCCTGGCCTGAACACATCTGAAGGCCAATATTCCATTATAATGATAGCGCCACCTGCTGGCAACAGAAAGATTGGCACATATATGGAATAAACATTGATATATTCCACTTATATGTATGAGTTTAAATGCATATTTCTCACCGTTCACCTATTTACTAAAGCCACTCGCTGCCGGTGAGCCCGGGTGCGAGGGCCCGTTCATCGCTGCTTGCAGCTTTAATTATTTTAGTAACGCAGCAAGGAGTGTTGGAGTGAGTATACAAATAGCAGTGCGTACAATAACGACCAATTTTACTGCCAGTGAATATCACTGAGTAAAAGTCAATGATTTCTTTATATGTAGTGAGTGTGATCATGTTGTTTGCTCAGATAAGTACCGATAAACTGAGTCAGAAGATCTAGAAATAAAAGGCATCGTGCTAGCTAACTTGCCAGTCCCACCTGTGACTTAAAACAACCTAGCTGTTCTTTTGAAGATTCATTTTTGAAAAAACATATGCTGTGATCTGCACAAAGTTTAGCAAGGTGAAACTTAACGTTATAGTGATTATGGGCACGATCCAACCAGTTTCAAATTACTTTTTACTGTTACCATGGTATAAGAAACATATCTGGCAATATTGTAAAATTCATAACTAGTTGGCTTCTAATCACATAACAAATACAATTGTTTGCTACTATTCCTTAAATTTGGTGGTTCCTCGTCCATCGCCTCCATCACATGTGATATCAATTTGACATGAAATCCATAGCAATCAGTGATAATTTAATCTGTTTATGATAAATCAATTACATTTCTTTGCACTGAAAAGTTTGTACTACTTTCAAACTTTACTACTTCTAGATTATGTTACCAGCTACCTCTCTGTAGCTCACATCTCCTATTTGGAATATTATTAGTACCACAATAAATATTAATACTAACTCTTATTAATGTATGACATAATGTCATCTAATACATAGTATGACAGTGATTCTCAGTGATATCAGAAAAGAATATCTCCAGCTGATGAAGTGGGTTGCATTACTAGATGGTGTATGTTAACAATTCATTACATTGCTTTTGCAGAACATTGTCATTCAGGAGTGCTTAGCCAGGCTAAGGGAAAGACTGCAGTTTGCACTTGACAACAACCCTCCTGATATTGATTATTTGGCATACATCGTGACCCAAGAGAGGGCCTTCATAAATGCCATGGAGAATGTAGTTCTGCCTTATAATATCTGTGAAGCCCTCCATCAACTGAGCAGTTTGTTAGACCTGCGGAATAAACCACCCCCCTCAATAACTGTGGTGAGGAGTATAGGTCCCCATGGACGTTTTAGACTACAGGTCACAGAGGACCACCTCCAAAGTCTTCTTCATCTAGGTCTACCTGCCACATGTGTAGCAGACATTCTTGGAGTCTCAAGAAGAACCATATACAGGAGGATGCAGGAGTACAACATGTCAGTTAGGAGCCTGTATTCCACCATGACTGATGATGAGCTGGATAATGAAGTGAGAGCCATCAAATCAAGACTACCTCATGCTGGATACCAGATTGTCAAGGGGTGTCTTGAAGCAGAGGGCCACCATGTACAATGGACCAGACTCAAGGCCTCTATGCATAGAGTTGATACAGAGGGTATCTTGTCAAGAATGACAAGTATGGGCTGTGATGTTCGGCGAAAATACTGTGTTCAAGGCCCACATTTTCTGCAGCACATAGACACCAATCATAAACTCATTAGGTGTGTTTATTACATTTGAATATAGCAGGACTTAAAATAGTTATCATTGGCATTATTTTTTGTGGGTAATTATCCTCTGCTTCTTTCTTTAAAATTAAACCATGTTTTTTTTTTCCACCAGATATAACATGGTGATTTTTGGTGGCATCGATGGCTACTCGAGGAAGGTAAGTTTTCTACTGTAACAAAGTACATACTCATGAAATTATTGCTGGTAAATTCCATAATTTTTTTTTCGTAGGGTGTCCATGTTATGACAACCATCCCATAACAATTATTAATATTGCTCATGTCCATTTTCCACCCTTTAGATCATGTACCTCAATGCTGGGTCCAACAACACGACGAGTAGTGCGCTTCAGTTTTTTTTGGATGGAGTGAGGAGATTTGGATGGCCTTACAAGTGAGTTATGCTGTTCTCGTAGTATCGTTTAAGCAATATGAATGATTTGTCAGTCATTTATGAAACATGAAATGATCAGGATTTATTCAATGCTGCATTTAGTTTTCATGAACCTGTGTGAGGAAATGATCCGGTATTTTTAGTAAAGTTTGGTTGATTGAATTGGATGGATACTAATTTCAAAATCTGATGTTTTACAGGGTAAGAGGTGACCAGGGTGTTGAAAATGTCAGCATTGCCCAGATGATGTTCACTGTGAGAGGCACAGGACATGGAAGCTTTATAAGTGGAAAAAGCATGCACAACCAGAGGTGAACTATTCCTTTTGCAATGATTATCAAATAACCTCAATATCCAAGTAGGTACATGACATGTCTTGTTATTGTTGGTGTGCCCTTTAGTGTGATATTTACTCCAGTTGAATTGCTGTTTGGCTGTTCTTTTACATGGTTTGATTGACCCATGGGGAACTTTTCTTTGTACGAATTGTAGAATAGAACGTCTGTGGAGGGACGTTTGGACAGGAGTTACTCACGTTTACTGTGACGTATTACACAGCCTGGAGGAAGATGGATCCCTCGACATCTCGGATAATCTCCATCTCTTCTGTGCTCAGTACACCTTCCTCCCAAGACTCAAGGCTGATTTGGCCAAGTTTTCTGCTGGATGGAATGATCATCCTATCAGGACAGAGGGCTTCCTTACCCCAAACCAGTTGTGGGAGCTTGGGATGCTGCTGCACCCCATCCGCGAGCCAGAGACGTCTGAGGAAGATGTGGCAGTTGAGTAATAATGCCAATTACATTGTTTTCCTGGCTCCAAATTATTTTTTCAATCTATATACTGATAATACTATTTTCTGGTTTTAGGGAATCCAAATTGAGGATATTGATTGGGAGAGCTCAGGGCTCTCTCATAACTCTGCCAACACAGGTGTTACTGTGCCAGAAATGGAATGTCCATTGAAGACAGAGGAAATTGAAACTCTACGCCTTGCCATTGATCCCCTTTCTCATTCAAATAGTTTTGGAAGAGACATTTATTTGACCACACTCGCACATGCATTGTACCTACTTCACCATCACTGACAGTCATGTCTGAGCCAATCAGAGGACTAAAAGGCTTTTAATAATTCACGATTGCTCAAGTCCAGTCTAGGACCCCATGTATCCAGGCACCTTATAGTCCACCTTCCATTCAAAGCAAAGTAATTGAAACCAAAAAAATGCCACAAAATGTTGTATTTTGCTTCCAAAGATTTTGTATTTATCAGACTTCTGTCAAGCTGACACAACCAAAGAGAAGTGGGAAAGAACACAATGAAGGACATCTTCTCTGACAAACGTTGTAATGGTGTGATGCTAATATGGAAATGCTTTTTGAAGTGTAACATTACACCCATGAACAATGAATTGGGATAACAGATACAAACTGGATTTCACAAAAATTAAATAAAAGACTGCACAAATATCTTATCTATTACTATTTGAGTCTGAATGTATATGCATTGTACTTGAACCATGAAAGAAAAACATTCAGCAGTCTAATTAGCACTGCATCTTTGAAACTGCAACATTTCACTTAAACCTGAAGAAATGCCTGCCCTAGATGGAAGGCCTCTGTCATCACTTGTCTGAACTCAGTAGAAGTTTGCATATGCTTAACAGGCAGGCGGATTGTATTACTACATGCAGCGACTGTTGGGTAGCAAACTGTATGTGAACCATACTGGATGTCACAGGTGTGATTAAACTGCACAAAGACTCTGAAGTTTCTCTTCTCTTCTGGTAAGACAGGAATGTGGCCCTGTCCTGTGAGCCACTGGAGAAACGTACTGGGGGACAGGTGACCTGGATAGTCTACTGTGTCACCCACCTCTGGATGTTCACCTTTGCAGAGACAGAAAGCAAACAATCATATAAATTAAATGTTTGGTTTACCTGTACCAGCACAGATGTAGAATTTGGAAATCTAATATCTTACGTAAGTGTACTTCATGAAATGTGAAAGACAGAAACTACATAAACAGTTTACAAGACGAAACCTAAATGAGCAATTACATGCTTCCAGCTCCTGCAAGAAGTCCTGTAGATGGCTCATAATGCTCACTTCCACCTGTTCTTTGTTGGAGCCCTTCTCGCTGAACTCAGGTTGGCAAGCCGCAAAGACAAAGTCAGCATCAGCCTGGTGAGAGAAACAGTGTATTGTTATGAGTTTATCCAGAAAGAGAGAGCAGCGGTGGCCGAGTGAGCTAGAGAGTTAATGAATAGAGCAAGTGGTGCAGGTGGGAACAAATAAATGAGAAATAAAACTATGTCAGTCAAAACAGACACGCTGACAGAGGATGAGCAGCACACAACAGAGGAGAAGCAGCACATAAAAACACAATTGTGTTACCTGGTTGCTACGCTACGAGTCCCAACCTCACACATACTGGCTGTGGGCTACACACCCACTGCCCAAAGGTTGACACAGAAATGTCCCAAACACAGCAAAATAAGAAATACAGAAAATACCAACAGAAGGCAGTATCTGTATATAAATACACCACCTCACACTTGTTGTGGGTCATAAGTGATGATTTGGGAGGATTACTTTTGTATGACACTATACATTTTTTTTAGGAAAATTCTGCATCATGGACCTTTAATATCTTCATTACTATTGTCCAGTGACCCCACAAAGTCTATACAAAAAAGTTAAAAAGTAAAGGGCATGATTGGTACTATAAATAAGCTGTTTAGGACTTGGAATCACTATTGTTAGTTAAAAGGGGTATCAGTACATACCCTACTAAAGCCTACATTTATTAACTCACCTTCACCTCCATCCCGGGGACAAAGAGTGGTTGGCAGATGTTTGGTTATTGGTTCATTAGATCAGCAAGACCATAAAGTTTCAGACCTTCACGTAGCTGGGAGAGAAGGGGCAGCAGCCGAAGTATCGCATGAAGAACAACAGCACTAAAATATAGATTGAAAAATATAATATCAGTATGAAGTGAAATGTAAAAAAAAAATCAAAACATGAATATTAACATCCTTGACAATGATTAGCACAGTGAAAAAGCAATTATACCGAAGAATTTCTTCCCTCTTTTCAACATTAACAGGTCCATTATAGCCACAGCTCAAAAAGTTCTCAATCAGTTCAGTCATTGTAGCCTCTGTGGTCAACTCAATCTTAAAAAGACACACACAGAAAAAAAACACTGAATAATATGCGTTTCCTAACATTTTACAGCACTAAAACCCTTAAGACCTCTTACCTGGGAGATAAGTGATATATACTCCGCATCAGAGACATCCTCTTTGGAAATGTGCTGAATCTGTATTTCCCCATCACACAAGTACTTGTAGCACCAAAGTTTGAGGCAGCAGGGTGGTGGTCTGCTTTGAGCCAGACTTGCAGCCCAGATTTCACCAGCACTTCTGAAAGAAAACGATATAAATTAGTAGAAACATAGTAATGCCCTGAGGACATACGTGCATAATACTGTGTTAAGATCACAAGCCACAACATTTAGCCTACTGAACATAAAACAATAAAAAAGTATGCACACCTACAGAGGCAGACAGGTGCGTAAGACAGGACCAGAAGGGCGACAGACTGAAACAGAGGAAGCTCCCGCACACTTAACTTGCATATAAAGTTTAATCAGTGAATAATGTTTTGGTCGCTGGGACCTTCAACAGGTTATTTTATAGTGTGAACAGAGGAAGCAATTTAAATAGACTCAATGGACCATGTGGGCCAATCAGAGCCCATGTAGGCACCTAAACTGCAAGTGCCTGAAATTATCAAATATTTTCAAAGTCATCAAACACAATTCCTTTTTTTTTTTTTTGGTCATATGTGGCCTGGCACAAGCCTGAGTTCTTTCAGCCCTGTAACATGTAAACAAAATATTGTTTGAGGACTCAGACTTATCGAACCCACTGTATGCAAGCATGGCTTACCTGAAATTTGCTTGATCAAGATCCAACAGGGAATATTTGGGACATTTTCCAGTCTGGTCACCCTCAAACAGCTTCTGCTCAATCCCTGCAACCATCTCTTTGAAAACAAAGAATCACTCCATTCATGTAACTGTCACTTCTATTGCAATTAAACTTTTTTTTATTTAAAATCACATTTATCTCTGCCAAGGAGGTTATGGTTTTGATGGAGTTTGTTTGTTAGCAAAATAACTCAAAGTTATGAACGGAAATGTTGATAATGGGAAAAGGAACAGATGATTCAATTTTGTTGGTGATCAGTTGATGAAAAGTGGATAAAATATTACAATGCCGGGAAATCTGAGCTGCTTGGTGGAGGTCTGTGCTTTCCAAGTGCTTTTCTTGTTCAAATATATGTGTACCTGTGAGGAACTCCTTCCGTAGCGCCCCTGTATCAAGGCCCGCCTCCCCTATGAACCTGATTTTTAACCGACTGGTAGGCAATGCCTTCTTTTGTTGTTTCCATTGAGCAAGGCCCCGCTCCACCACATGGGATCTTGATACAGTGAGAGGAAATTCTTTGTTGTTGTTAACAGCAGCAGAGATGGCTTGCAGGACATCATCAAGGCTGAAGAAGAAATAAATGTTAGGCAATGTGATTCTGGAAAGCGTATATTGTCTGTTTAATTCCTTTAGGTTAGAGGTTGTCTATCTGTGGTGTATGTATGTGACTTATTCTTTCTCTATTGTGTGTTATTATTTGCATATTTGTGCCATTTACTTTTTTGTTGCTTCCGTAGGGTCATAGCTTACAGGTGATCCCTGGATTCTTTGACATTATATGAGGTACTTGGCCCCAAAAGTTTGAGAGCCTTAGGTTATTCACTTTTGAAGGAGACTAGAAGCATACAAACCTTGAAATACTCATCTTTTGTTTTGAAGTTGACGGAATGAAGTCAGCTTCACTGAAATGAAAAAACACAAGTATGAAGTTGAGAGTGAAACCCATATCCTCTGACCTTAAACATAAAAATGTGTACAATAAACTCAGTACAGAAGCCACATATAAAAGATTATCTTTTGAGAGAAAGTAAATTTGTTATGGTCAGGACTAACTGATCAATAAAAATCATATGGCAACAGTCACAACCAAAAACAAAATAAAAAATTTGTTTACTGTTGAAAGTAAATGTATATCACACACAGCACAGTCAGCCTTTATAGTAAAAGCTCAGTCAATTTAAAAGTATTAAATCCAACTGGTCAATACATTAATCCATTGGTGGGAAGACAGATGCTTGGAGGGATCTCTAACTAAAATGCTACAGTATCTTGACATTTTTACATTGACTAAATTGTGCTAAGATTCTGTTACCTCTCTCCACACTCGCTTGCATGTGCCTCCAGGTCATTGGGAGGAAAATGATGGCCAGAGATTGGGCACACGGTCTGCAAATGGAATCACTTAAATGTTTAACATTAAAAGGTGGAGACAAAAATACTTCAAAAATAAACACTCAACACATCACAACATACCTCTGTCTTTGAAGACACAAAAAAAACATCATCTGTAGGCTGTCAGGAGGAATAACAAAATAGAAAAATAAATTGACATGATTGCATATATCTGTTGTTACTCATCATTCAACAGATGATGTTTTTGGATAAACTGTTGATTAATTGAAACAGCCTTATTGCAAATATAGCTTAACCTTAACCCGTAAAAAATCCACATCACGTCAGGTGGAACTGGCCATTATACAAGTTATGACCAAATCCAACTGTAATGGTGAGCCTCCTCTTTGTTCTCTTAAGACATTGTATTCAAGCTTAATGGTCTCCCAACATTATCTATACAATGGGTCTGTACATACCTCCTGTGGATAAGTATATGAAGGCTTACATGTTTCAACATGCAGCGCTAGGATTTGCAATGGATAGCTCTTGTGACAGGAGTGGCACATTTCTTTTGGCATACTGGAGAAGGACCTGGAGTCAGGTGGCAGTGGTTGAGTGTCTAGTTCCTCCTGTATAGGAGCAATATATAGGACACCCTTTCCGCCTATACTTGCAGTCTTCAGCATTAGCCCAGTGTATCCACTCTCCCCAGGAGACACCATATATAGTTTTCTCGAACCCCACCCTCCTAACAAGAAAAGTTATTTAATAGTTGAACTCTATTGAAATGTGACAGTACTCATCACTCAAAATAATGATTCAAATTTTTTTTATACCAAGATTAGATTGGCCATGGGTAAGTTCTACGTACCTGCTCCTTTGTAAATCAGCCAGCCCCCAGACACACTTTCCAGTTTTGGATAAAGATCTTTGAGGGTTGAACATACCTTCAGGAGTAATATAAATCATACCATCATATTGACAAAAGAACAATGGTTTTGACAATGGACTATATGAAAATATTATATGACAAAGACAATGTTGCCTCACCTCATCATGGTTGTAGTTCTCTGGTATCAGCGTGGACCTGCGTCCCAAACCAGCTTGCAGATGGAAAACTTCTTCACTGCCTTTGGGAGTGCGCTCAACAATCTTGGGTAAGAGATAAAATGTAATTTCTATCTCTTTGACTTGTGTGAAGTGGTTGGAAGGCCCTTGTACGCGCCAGCGCTTTCCCCTGGCTCCAAAGAGGGCAGGAAAAGACCTGTGATGAATATTTTTTATTTGTCATTACACAATACAAGTACACATCTCACTAGCTATAGTTTGACTATTTAAACTGATGAATGTAAGGGACGAGTCAGTCTGACAGAGAAACCAAATACAGTGAAGGACCTTGTCATTTCTGTGTGGACACTGGGTCGGGCATCTCTCCCTCTTTCCTGACTCCTTCCCTGTCTGCTAGAATGACATGCCATGTTCAGAAGATGCATCACATTATTTTATACATGTTAATCTGGGTGTGTGTGTGTTATTTGTTGGGAAACCTTGGAGTCTCTGGGCCAGTTTGATGTTGGGCACTGGGCCCAACAGTGGTAGTTCTGTGTTGGGTACTGGGCCCAACAGGACCAGGGGAAGGTATTGCATTTGTGAGCAAATTTAGGAGGTGTCTTGCTGAATTGACAACTTCTGAGTTGTCTCCCTGTCGAAACACGGCGACACATACACGCTTACTACTCTCTCTCTCTCTCTCTCTCTCTCTCTCTCTCTCTCTCTCTCTCTACCCTGACAATGACAATCACGAGGAGTAGTTATCGGAAATAATCCCGCTGAAGACATTACCAGTCTACTTGGCGGCAAAAACAGACTACCATAAAAACGTGGGATAATAATAGCTACTGTGGTTGCAACGTCGGGAGAAAGATTTAATTTCCCCCGTTTCTACAAAATTGCTACAACATTAACAACAGTTAAACAAAAGATCGTTCGATCGCAAAAAAAAATAAATTATCATTAACGTTACCGTATTTGTCCCAGCCATACTTGCCAACCTTGAGACCTCAGAATTAGGGAGATATTAAAAAGGACCGGGGGGGGGAGGGGTTGTGTGTCGTCATATATATCACATACACAAACGATGTGTCGCCATATATAATATCACATACACAAACGCAAAGAAAAATGTAATTCATTTATTTGACAAATTCAATTCCTTAAGGCCTCTCCTCAGGAGGTTAGACCCTAATTTGTTAGCTATTGTAAATGAAGAGATATGAAATAGCTAGATCTTATCAATAAACATTTATTAATTCATAGCCTAATGCAACAATTACATAAGTAAACTCTCAAAACATTATAATTATGACATTTAATTTTTAAATTTTCATGTAACAGTCTAAAGCTAAATAAATAGCTGTTCTTGCCTTTCATTTCAGACGTCTGCTTCTAGGGGCCGTTCACATATCGCATCTTTTTCGCGCTCAAGGTCGTTATTTCAACCGTAGGTGCGCGGCCACGGTGAGCACGCTCATAATGGAAGCAACGTGGTGCGCTACTTTTTCCAGGCGGGTTTTTCCTTCTCATCTCCAGAAATATATCTAGTAGTAAAGCTAATGCGAGCCGAGGTGAGGCTAGAAATCAATTAATCCTTTGCTGATACTTCTTCGTCGTCATCATGGAGAGCGCAGTTTGGTTGCATAGCAACGACAGACGCCATGGGAGCGCTAGAGTTTGGTCTAAATGGCGCCCAGTGACGGATGGTGTAGCAATATTGTTGTCCGGGTGGAAATCGGGAGAAATTCGGGAGAAAGGTCGGTCCGGGAGATTTTCGGGAGGGGCTTTTTGAAATTTTGAAAGAATTGTGAGAAGTGATCGTGAAGTCAAATTTTATTGGACACATTTTATTGGACTACAATTCAGATTCAGTTTTTGAATAAATACAATTTCAAATTATACAATTCAGATTCAGTTTTTCAATGCAATGATTCAAATGAAACAATACACTTTCAAATTATTTTATTCAAATTCAGTTATTCAATGCTATTATTCAAGTTTAGCAATTCAAATTCAGTTTGTAGTGGCACATATTTCAGCCCATATACCCTCATCAAAATAGAATGACTAGCATGCGACTAGCATGATTTTAGCATGATTAGCATGTTGTTAGCATGTTTCTAACATGATTACCATGCGACTAGCATGTTGTTAGCATGATTTTACCATGATTAGCATGTTGTTAGCATGTTTCTAGCATGATTAGCATGCGACTAGCATGTTGCTAGCATGTTTCTAACATGACTAGCATGCGACTAGCATGTTGCTAGCATGATTTTACCATGATTAGCATGATGCTAGCATGATTAGCATATTGCTAGCATGTCGCTAACATGTTTCTAGCATGGTTAACATGTTGTTAGCATGACTAGCATGCGACTAGCATGTTGTTAGCATGATTTTAGCATGATTAGCATGTTGCTAGCATGTTGCTAGCATGCATAACATGCGACTAGCATGTTTCTAGCATGATTTTAGCATGACTATCATGTTGTTAGCATGTTTCTAACATGATTAGCATGCGACTAGAATGTTGCTAGCATGATTTTACCATGATTAGCATGTTGCTAGCATGATTAGCATGTCGCTAGCATGTTTCTAGCATGATTAGCATGTTGATAGAATGACTAGCATGCGACTAGCATGTTGCTAGCATGATTTTAGCATGATTAGCATGTTGTTAGCATGTTTCTAACATGATTAGCATGCGACTAGCATGTTGCTAGCATGATTTTACCATGATTAGCATGTTGTTAGCATGTTTCTAGCATGATTAGCATGCGACTAGCATGTTGCTAGCATGTTTCTAGCATGACTAGCATGCGACTAGCATGTTGCTAGCATGATTTTACCATGATTAGCATGTTGTTAGCATGTTGCTAGCATGACTAGCATGCGACTAGCATGTTGCTAGCATGATTTTAGTATGATTAGCATGTTGCTAGCATGTTTCAAGCACAATTAGCATGTTGATAGCATGTTTCTAGCATGACTAGCATGCGACTAGCATGTTGCTAGCATGTTTCTAGCATGATTAACATGTTGCTAGCATGTTTCTAGCATGACTAGCATGCGACTAGCATGTTGCTAGCATGATTTTAGCATGATTAGCATATTATTAGGATAGATAGATATATAGATAGATAGATAGATAGATAGATAGAAAGAAATAGCCAGATAGATAGATAGATAGATAGATAGATAGATAGATAGATAGATAGATAGATTAGATGAGTTTGAATGAGTTTAAATTGACTAGCATCAAAGCTTGATTGAGTCTAATGGGATTTGGAGCTTTGGTCATCTGAACATCCTGTCAATGAAAGTCTATGGGCATTTTTATGGTTTTTAATATTAATTTTTAAGAAAACCGTAAGTCAAACCAGTCTGAAAAGATATAGCACACCGAGTCAGAACAGTATGAAGGTCTGACCCGAGTTTGGAGTATGTAGCTTGAACGGTCTAGGAGGAGTTAGTGTCCAAAATTTTTGCGGCCAGAAAAATAAGAAGAACTAGAAAAAAAAGTTTGTCAAGACAAACTTTAAGTTGGCTTGAGAAAGCCTGACCAGAAAGTTTGAAGAAGTTTAAAGAAGTTAGAAGTTTATAGTTTAAAGTTAGATTGATAGATTAGTTGAAAGAAAGAAAGATATATTAGTTAGAAAGAATGACAGATAGATAGATTAGTTTGACAGAAAGATTGCATGAAACAAACATGTTTCTAGCATTATTAGCAAGTTACTAGCATGTTGTTAGCATGACTAGCATGTCGCTACCATGTTTCTAGCATGACTAGCATGTTGCTAGCATGTTTCTAGCATGATTAACATGCGAATAGCATGACTAGCATGTCGCTACCATGTTTCTAGCATGTTTATAGCATGATTACCATGCTGCTAGCATGTTGCTAGCATGTTTCTAGCATGATTAACAAGTTACTAGCATGTTGTTAGCATGACTAGCATGTTGCTAGCATTTTTCTAGCATGACTAGCATGCGACTAGCATGTTGTTAGCATTTTTCTAGCATGATTAGCATGTTAATAGCATGTTGCTAGCATATTGTTATCATGACTAACATGTTGCTAGTATATTTCTAGCATGATTAGCATTTGACTAGCACGTTGCTAACATGTTTCTAGCATGATTAGCATGTTGTTAACATGTTTCTAGCATGATTAACATGCGCCTAGCATGTTGTTAACATGATTTTAGCATGATTAGCATGTCGCTAACATGTTGTTAACATAATTAGCAAGTGACTAGCCATGTCGCTAGCATGATTAACAAGTTAGTAGCATGTCGCTAGCATGTTGTTAGCATGTTTCTAGCATGACTAGCATGCGACTAGCATTTTGCTAGCATGATTTTAGCATGTTGCTAGCATGTTTCTAGCAGGACTAGCATGCGACTAGCATGTTGCTCGCATGATTTTAGCATGATTAGCATGTTGCTAGCATGTTTCTTGCATGATTAGCATGTTGCTTGCATGTCGCTAGCATGTTGCTAGCATGTTTCTAGCATGACTAGCATGCGACTAGCATGTTGCTAGTATGTCTCTAGCATGATTAGCATGTTGCTAGCATGTCACTAGCATGTTTCTGGCATGATTAGCATGCGACTAACATGTTGCTAGCATGATTTAAGCATGTTGCTAGCATGTTTCTAGCATGATTAGCAAGTGACTAGCATGTCACTAGCATGTTCCTAACATGATTAGCATGTTGCTAGCATGTTTCTAGCATGATCACCATGTTACTAACATGTTTCTAGCATGATTAACAAGTGACTAGCATGTTCTTAGCATGTTGCTAGCATGATTAGCATTTTGCTAACATGTTGCAAGCATGTTGCTAGCATGATTATCATGTTGCTAGCATGTTTCTATTATGATTAGTATGTAGCTAGTATTTCGCTAACATGTTTCTAGCATGATTAACGTGTGACTAGCATGTTGCTAGCATGATTAGCATGTTGCTAGCATGTTTCTAGCATAATTAGCATGTTGCTAGTATGTCGCTAGCATGTTTTAGCATGATTAGTATGCAACTTACATGTTGCTAGCATGATTAGCATGCAACTAGCTTGTCGCTAGCATGATTAGCATTTTGCTAGCATTTCACTAGCATGTTTCTAGCATGATAGGCATGTGGCTAGCATGATTAACATGTTGTTAGCATGTTTCTAACATTATTAGCATGTCGCTAGCATGTTTTTAGCATGTTTTAAGCATGATTAGCATTTTGCTAGCATGTCGCTAGCATGATTAGCATGTTGCTAGCATGTTTCTAACATGATTAGCATGTCGTTAGCATGTTCCTAGCATGATTAGCATGTTGTTAACATGTTTCTAGCATGATTAGCATTTTGTTAACATGTCGCAAGCATGTTGTTAGCATGTTTAGCATTTTGCTAGCATGTTTCTAATATTATTAGCATGTTGCTAGCATGATTCGCATGTTGCTAGCATGTTCCTAGCATGTCGCTAGCATGTTGCTAACATGATTATCATGTTCCTAGCATGATTAGCATGTTGTTAACATGTTTCTAGCATGATTAGCATTTTGCTAACATGTCGCAAGCATGTTGCTAGCATAATTATCATGTTGCTAGCATGTTTCTAGCATTATTAGCATGTTGCTAGTATGTCGCTAGCATGTTGCTAGCATGATTTGCATGTTGCTAGCATGTTTCTATTATGATTAGCATGTAGCTAGTATTTCGCTAACATGTTTCTAGCATGATTAACATGCGACTAGCATGTTGCTAGCATGAATAACATGTTGCTAGCATGTTTCTAGCATGTTGATAGCATGTTTCTAGCATAATTAGCATGTTGCTAGTATGTCGCTAGCATGTTTTTAGCATTAGTATGTAACTTACATGTTGCTAGCATGATTAGCATGCAACTAGCATGTCGCTAGCATGATTAGCAAAGTTACTAACATTTTGCTAGCATGACTAACATGTGACTAGCATGTTTCTATGCTAATCCAGGTAAAACCAGTTGATGCAGTTAGAAACCAGCTAAGACCAGCGTGACAGTGGCCAAAACAACTTTAAAACCATGTTAAAAGCATGTTTCCATCCTGATTATCAAGTTGCTAAATTGTTGTTAACATGTTTCTATGATAATCCAGCTAAAACCAGTTGATTCAGTAAAGAAAACCAGCTAAACCAGCTAAGACCACATAAGGCCAGCATGACAGTGGCCAAAACCACTTTAAAACCATGTTAAAGGCATGTTTCTAGCCTGATTAGTGAGTAACTAGCATGTTGTTAGCATGTTTCTACGCTAATCCGGCCAAAACCAGCTAAAACCAGTGGATTCAGTAAAAACCAGCTAAAACCCAGCTAAGACCAGCGTGACAGTGGCCAAAACCACTTAAAAACCAGCTTGGGAGACTAGCCAAAACAACTGATCAGCTTAGGCTGGTTTTAGCTGTATTCTCAGTAGAGAGTTTTTAAGGTTTGCTATGGTAGTAGACAGCTTAAATACATTATAAGTCTTATTTTGTAAAAGTTTGTACCCCTTCAATAAAAGTCTATGGGATTTAAGGTGGTTTTGGTAGTCTGGTTTACGAAAACCATAAGCCGGATCAGTTAGAAAAGATATAGAAACCCGAGTCAGACCAGTCTGAAGGTCTGACCCGAGTTTGGTGGTTCTAGCTTGAAAGCTCTAGGAGGAGATAGTGTTTGAAATTTGGCTCAGAATAATAATAATAACTAGAAAAAAAAGTTTGTTGAGACAAACTTTAAGTTGGCTTGAGAAAGCCTGACCAGAAAGTTTGAAGAAGTTTAAAGAAGTTAGAAGTTTATAGTTTAAAGTTAGATTGATAGATTAGTTGAAAGAAAGAAAGATATATTAGTTAGAAAGAATGACAGATAGATTAGTTAGAAAGAATTATATAGATTAGTTCAAAAGAAAGAATGATAGATAGATTAGTTTGACAGAAAGAATGCATGCGACTAACATGTTTCTAGCATGATTAACAAGTTACTAGCATGTTGTTAGCATGACTAGCATGTCGCTACCATGTTTCTAGCATGACTAGCATGTTTCTAGCATGTTTCTAGCATGATTAGCATTTGACTAGCACGTTGTTAACATGTTTCTAGCATGATTAGCATGTTGTTAACATGTTTCTAGCATGATTAGCATGCGACTAGCATGTTGCTAACATGATTTTAGCATGATTAGCATGTCCTTAGCATTTCTCTAGCATGATTAGAATGTTGCTAGTGTGTTTCTAGCATGATTAGCATTCGACTAGCATGTCGTTAGCATGTTTCTAGCATGATTAGCATGTTTGCTAGCATGACTTGCATGCGACTAGCCTATTGCTAGCATGATTTTAGCATGATTAGCATGTTGTTAGCATGTTTCTAACATGATTAGCATGCGACTAGCATGTTGTTAGCATGATTTTACCATGATTAGCATGTTGCTATCATGTTTCTAGCATGCTTAGCATATTGCTAACATATAGCTAGAATGTTTCTAGCATGATTAACATTTTGCTATCATGACAAGCATGTTAATATCATGTTTCTAGCATGATTAGCATGTTGCTAGCATGCATAGCATGCGACTAGCATTGTTCTAGCATGATTATAGCATGATTATCATGTTGTTAGCATGTTTCTAACATAATTAGCATGCAACTAGCATGTTGCTAGCATGATTTTACCATGATTAGCATGTTGTTAGCATGTTTCTAGCATGATTAGCATATTGCTAGCATGTCGCTAGCATGTTTCTAGCATGATTAGCATGCGACTAGCATGTTGATAGCATGTTTCTAGCATGACTAGCATGCGACTAGCATGTTGCTAGCATGATTTTACCATGATAAGCATGTTGCTAACATGTTGCTAACATGCATAGCATGCGACTAGCATGTTTCTAGCATGATTTTAGCATGATTATCATGTTGTTAGCATGTTTCTAACATGATTAGCATGCGACTAGCATGTTTCTAGCATGATTTTACCATGATTAGCATGATGCTAGCATGATTAGCATATTGCTAGCATGTCGCTAGCATGTTTCTAGCATGGTTAACATGTTGTTAGCATGACTAGCATGCGACTAGCATGTTGCTAGCATGATTTTAGCATGATTAGCATGTTGCTAGCATGTTGCTAGCATGCATAACATGCGACTAGCATGTTTCTAGCATGATTTTAGCATGATTATCATGTTGTTAGCATGTTTCTAACATGATTAGCATGTGACTAGAATGTTGCTAGCATGATTTTACCATGATTAGCATGTTGCTAGCATGATTAGCATGTCGCTAGCATGTTTCTAGCACGATTACCATGTTGATAGAATGACTAGCATGCGACTAGCATGTTGCTAGCATGATTTTAGCATGATTAGCATGTTGTTAGCATGTTTCTAACATGATTACCATGCGACTAGCATGTTGTTAGCATGATTTTACCATGATTAGCATGTTGTTAGCATGTTTCTAGCATGATTAGCATGCGACTAGCATGTTGCTAGCATGTTTCTAACATGACTAGCATGCGACTAGCATGTTGCTAGCATGATTTTACCATGATTAGCATGATGCTAGCATGATTAGCATATTGCTAGCATGTCGCTAACATGTTTCTAGCATGGTTAGCTTGTTGTTAGCATGACTAGCATGCGACTAGCATGTTGTTAGCATGATTTTAGCATGATTAGCATGTTGCTAACATGTTGCTAGCATGCATAACATGCGACTAGCATGTTTCTAGCATGATTTTAGCATGACTATCATGTTGTTAGCATGTTTCTAACATGATTAGCATGCGACTAGAATGTTGCTAGCATGATTTTACCATGATTAGCATGTTGCTAGCATGATTAGCATGTCGCTAACATGTTTCTAGCACGATTAGCATGTTGATAGAATGACTAGCATGCGACTAGCATGTTGCTAGCATGATTTTAGCATGATTAGCATGTTGTTAGCATGTTTCTAACATGATTAGCATGCGACTAGCATGTTGCTAGCATGATTTTACCATGATTAGCATGTTGTTAGCATGTTTCTAGCATGATTAGCATGCGACTAGCATGTTGCTAGCATGTTTCTAGCATGACTAGCATGCGACTAGCATGTTGCTAGCATGATTTTACCATGATTAGCATGTTGTTAGCATGTTGCTAGCATGACTAGCATGCGACTAGCATGTTGCTAGCATGATTTTAGTATGATTAGCATGTTGCTAGCATGTTTCAAGCACAATTAGCATGTTGATAGCATGTTTCTAGCATGACTAACATGCGACTAGCATGTTGCTAGCATGTTTCTAGCATGATTAACATGTTGCTAGCATGTTTCTAGCATGACTAGCATGCGACTAGCATGTTGCTAGCATGATTTTAGCATGATTAGCATATTATTAGGATAGATAGATAGATAGATAGATAGATAGATAGATAGATAGATAGATAGATAGATAGAAATAGCCAGATAGATAGATAGATAGATAGATAGATAGATTAGATGAGTTTGAATGAGTTTAAATTGACTAGCATCAAAGCTTGATTGAGTCTAATGGGATTTGGAGCTTTGGTCATCTGAACATCCTGTCAATGAAAGTCTATGGGCATTTTTATGGTTTTTAATATTAATTTTTAAGAAAACCGTAAGTCAAACCAGTCTGAAAAGATATAGCACACCGAGTCAGAACAGTATGAAGGTCTGACCCGAGTTTGGAGTATGTAGCTTGAACGGTCTAGGAGGAGTTAGTGTCCAAAATTTTTGCGGCCAGAAAAATAAGAAGAACTAGAAAAAAAAGTTTGTCAAGACAAACTTTAAGTTGGCTTGAGAAAGCCTGACCAGAAAGTTTGAAGAAGTTTAAAGAAGTTAGAAGTTTATAGTTTAAAGTTAGATTGATAGATTAGTTGAAAGAAAGAAAGATATATTAGTTAGAAAGAATGACAGATAGATAGATTAGTTTGACAGAAAGATTGCATGAAACAAACATGTTTCTAGCATTATTAGCAAGTTACTAGCATGTTGTTAACATGACTAGCATGTCGCTACCATGTTTCTAGCATGACTAGCATGTTGCTAGCATGTTTCTAGCATGATTAACATGCGAATAGCATGACTAGCATGTCGCTACCATGTTTCTAGCATGTTTATAGCATGATTACCATGCTGCTAGCATGTTGCTACCATGTTTCTAGCATGATTAACAAGTTACTAGCATGTTGTTAGCATGACTAGCATGTTGCTAGCATTTTTCTAGCATGACTAGCATGCGACTAGCAGATAGATAGATAGATAGATAGATAGATAGATAGATAGATAGATAGATAGATAGATAGATAGATAGATAGATAGATAGAAAAGGTTTGAAAATAGATAGATAGATAGATAGATAGATAGATAGATAGATAGATAGATAGATAGATAGATAGATAGATAGATAGATAGATAGATAGATAGATAGATAGATAGAAAAGGTTTATAGATAGATAGATAGATAGATAGATAGATAGATAGATAGATAGATAGATAGATAGATAGATAGATAGATAGAAAAGGTTTGAAGATAGATAGATAGATAGATAGATAGATAGATAGATAGATAGATAGATAGATAGATAGATAGATAGAAAAGGTTTGTAGATAGATAGATAGATAGATAGATAGATAGATAGATAGATAGATAGATAGATAGATAGATAGATAGATAGATAGATAGATAGATAGAAAAGGTTTGAAGATAGATAGATAGATAGATAGATAGATAGATAGATAGATAGATAGATAGATAGATAGATAGATAGATAGATAGATAGATAGATAGATAGATAAGGTTTGAAGATAGATAGATAGATAGATAGATAGATAGATAGATAGATAGATAGATAGATAGATAGATAGATAGATAGATAGATAGATAGAAAGAAAAGGTTTGAAGATAGATAGATAGATAGATAGATAGATAGATAGATAGATAGATAGATAGATAGATAGATAGATAGATAGATAGATAGATAGAAAAGGTTTGAAGATAGATAGATAGATAGATAGATAGATAGATAGATAGATAGATAGATAGATAGATAGATAGATAGATAGATAGATAGATAGATAGATAGATAGATTAGATGAGTTTGAATGAGTTTCAATTGATTAGCCTCAAAGCTTGATTGAGTCTAATGGGATTTGGAGCTTGGGTCATCTGAACATCCTTTCAATGAAAGTCTATGGGCATTTTTATGATTTTTAATATTAATTTTTAAGAAAACCGTAACTCAAACCAGTCTGAAAAGATATAGCACACCGAGTCAGAACAGTATGAAGGTCTGACCCGAGTTTGGAGTATGTAGCTTGAACGGTCTAGGAGGAGTTAGTGTCCAAAATTTTTGCGGTCAGAAAAATAAGAAGAAGAAGAAGAAGAAGAAGAAGTTTAAATAGGATTTCAGTAAGTTGGCTTTCTCAAGCCAACTTAATAAGTTTAAATAGGATTTCAGTAAGTTGGCTTTCTCAAGCCAACTTAATAAGTTTAAATAGGATTTCAGTAAGTTGGCTTTCTCAAGCCAACTTAATAATAAGTTTAAATAGGATTTCAGTAAGTTGGCTTTCTCAAGCCAACTTAACTAGAATTAAAAGTTAGTGAACTAACTTTGATGTTGGCTTGGCCATCTTGGCCATGGGGCAAAAGAGCCACAGTACTTGTGTGCCCAACATTCTTGAGTTGCCCCGCTGCAAAAAAATAAAATAAAAAATACCATAAAAAAATACACCTGCAACAGTCGTTTTCCATGGTCCCTTGCTGTTTTCCTTTTTAATAAAAAGCCTAGGCTATGATAACAGCTAGGACAGGGTTGTCTAGCTGAATGCGAAATAAGTCATGCAAAAACTATAATCTCCTAAATACCATTCAATTTGATCTTATTTTAATAGTACTGACAACATATTTTAAGTTATCACACAGTACTGAAAAATTTAAGAAGGGACACTATATATAGTATACTTTGGCGAGTCAAGAGCTAAACAAAAAGTCCTGTTTCATTACAAAATACTGTACCTTTTATAAACTTTATACTATCACCACAAAATTTAAATTTGTTTATTAAAAAATAAATATTTCATAAAACTGAAACTTAAATATATTATTTCTATAGGCTATACAAAAAAGAAAAGAAAAAAGACTAAATAATAAGGCTGAATAAGTTGATCTATAGCATGTTAAATGGTGGTTGCCTGTCTATGAATGGTACACCCCTCTAAGCTCACAGAAGTAGTTTGACCCAAGTCCTCAGCAGCCAATGACATTGACCCGTTCAATCTGATTTTTAACGCTACTTCACGTGTATTTCACATGTATTTAACATGTGAAATACACGTTAAATACGCACTGATTTTTCACGTGTAAACAACACGTATTTAACTCGTTAAATACGTGTTGTCTACGCGTGAAATACACGTATTTAACGTGTTGTTGACGCGTTAAAATTCACGTGTATTTGACCCTCTTGGCCTTCCATACACATTAGATATAATGAAGGGAGACGTGAAAAAAGGACATCGCGTTGTTTTGATATGGATAACTCTATCACAGAATATTTGTTCGGCAGCACTTGTTTAGTTTAAAAGTAGACATGTCAAGCTTTCTATAGATATATCTCTCATGTCTCTTCGTTGAGTATTCATGGAGTTACAGTTCATTTTAATGACGTGTTTGTAAATGAAGATCAGCGCAGACAAAGGCTGCAGACAGCACACCTTGTTTGTTATCTTTATTTTATAAGTGCACAAAGTTTTGTTGTTATTATGTTTGTATCCAAAAAAAAGTAGACCCTTTACAGATTCGATTGATGTATTGCTCTTATCTGTACGATTAAAACTGAAGGTGTAATTTAAGTAATTTTCGGGTATATCAGGAGAAAATGACTCAAAACGCGTATATGCGTTAATCGACTCCAGAGGGTTTTAAAAGGCTGTCGTGACGTTTTTTCCTTCCAGTATTCATAAGCTGTATCACGCTGTCAAATTATATTTTATTTTGCATACATAAACAGCTCAAAAACACCTGAAATCTGCTCTTGTTGTGTTCTAATGGGTGGATTAGTGCATTCGCTGTGATATTATTTTTGGAAGCTCTTAAAAAATATAAAAAAGCTTTTATTCTGAGCTCATAGTGATAACTGGGCTGGCTGATAAAGCGCTCATTTCTCTCTCGTCTTTCTCTCTGTTCTTTGGCCAGAGACATAATTTATTAATGAAATCTGACCCGGTAATAATAACATATGTTGGTTTAGCTTGTCAGTGTGAATGAAATGTGTATTTATTTGTCCGATCTCGCCCCGAAAAGCAGCTGTCATGTGATGTTTTTTTCTTTCCTTCGCGATGTCAAATATTGCATTTTGCACACATACACAGCTCAAAAACCCTGGATTTTACTCTTGTTGTGTTCTAATGGGTGGATTGTGTGC
Organism: Carassius carassius; assembly: GCF_963082965.1. NCBI lineage: Eukaryota > Metazoa > Chordata > Actinopteri > Cypriniformes > Cyprinidae > Carassius > Carassius carassius. The sequence continues at coordinate 31,322,268 of NC_081757.1, read as the reverse complement.
ATTCGGAGTAATATTGTATTTTAAGAAGCTCTTAAAAAATATATAAATGACTTTACCATGTTGTGCAGCGCCGATCAATCTATGTGACTTTCAGTCTGACAGAGAAAATCTCACAAGCACATATAAACACTCATTTTCATGTGTATAATATATTCTTCTAATTGTTTTGTGCCGTTTCGCTGAAAGTGTTCTAATGTGAAAGGCTGTAAATTCTCTATGTGGACTTCAAGTGTTCAGAGAAAACATCGCGAGCTCGCTGTGACGTTCAGCCTGACAGAGAAAATCTCACAAGCACATATAAACACTCATTTTCATGTTTATAATATATTCTTCTAATTGTTTTGTGCCGTTTCGCTGCAGTGTTTTAATGTGAAAGGCTGTAAATTCTCTATGTGGACTTCAAGTGTTCAGAGAATACATCGCGAGCTGGAATATCATGTTATTACTTTAAACAGTTCAGAAACATCTGAATTTAGCTCTTGGTGTGTTCTAACGGGTAGATTTCGTGTAATCGCCGATATATTTTAATTTAAAAAGGTCTTAAATAAGAATAAATTCGCTCGTTGTGAGCTCCGTGGAGACAATGCCTGAGCTGACCAGCCGTGATTCTTCTCTTGTCTTTCTGACTGCCCTCTGCCCAGAAATCAATTATTAATGAGCCCTAACCCCTGTACTAATCAGATATGTTGGTTTAGCTTGTCAGTTTGAGGGAAATTGTATTATTTACTTGTATTTTTAACCGGTTTAAAAGTGAAACGAAACCCGAATCCTCCCCTTAATCTCTCCCGGGTATTGCAACTGTAGGGGCGCAATTTTTCTCAGACTATGTAAGTCTATGGGTAATGTATTTTTACATTAAAAAATTAATTAAAAAAATACTTTAAGTCTGATCAGTCTGAAAAGATATAGCACACACCACCGCTCTATCCCGCAGGTGTCTGCCGAGTTTGGGGCTTGTGGCTTTAAAGCCCTAGGAGGAGATACGTTTAGAATTTTTAGTCTCAGAAAAATAAGAAGAAGAAGAAGAAGGAGAAGTTTAAATATCATAACAGTATGTTGGCTTTGCCAAGCCAACATAATAAGAAGTTTAAATAGCATAACAGTATGTTGGCTTGTTGCCAAGCCAACATAATAATAAGTATGTGAGATAATAATAGTGATGCTTTGCCTCCGGCAAGCACCACTAATAAGTATGTGAGATAATAATAGTGACGCTTTGCCTCCGGCAAGCACCACTAATAAGTTTAAATAGGATTTCAGTAAGTTGGCTTTCTCAAGCCAACTTAATAGTAAGTTTAAATAGGATTTCAGTAAGTTGGCTTTCTCAAGCCAACTTAATTATAGTTATCGTCACATGATCAGCATTTACGTTGCGTCTCGTCTCGTTTTCGTCACGTGATAAAGGTTCGTTGACGACGATATTTAGTCATAATTTTCGCTGACGAAAGCAACACTAGCTACAGCTCTACGGGGACTCCCCTTGTACCTCAGAGAGCGCTATGCTATATCAAAGACTTGCCTGGTAAGTTTTTAGCTTTTGTTCATGTTATATTTCTATTGATCACTGTTATTTTATGAAATGTGTGGATATATTTAATAAAGGTGCTGACATGGTTTCCATGTGGTTTGTTTTCATCAAGTATTTACATCAGGTTAGCACATACTGTGCCTGTGGCAAGCAGTACAATACACAGTCCTCTGTGAAGTGTTACCGCTTTTACTGTCATATTGTCTTTATTTATAATTAAAGTTTTGAACATTCGCTGGTTCCCTCCAGCTCCAATGCAACACCGTTAAAGGATCAGGGAAGGGGAAGTCAGAAACCGGCAAACGTTCAAACGGAACTTTAATCACATAAAATAAACACAAAATAAAATTAAAACAGCAGCCCCTCACCCACGACTGCCAGACACACATAAAACATAACGTAAATAGTCCAGGCCTGGTCTTCACTTGTCTTGCACTGTCGCCGCTCCTCCTTTTATTCATCCGGACCTCCTTCAGCGCAACATGAGACAGGTGTGCCTTGCAGGTGAGCTTGTTCCCATGGCCTCTTAGCCTTGTCCTGCTTGCCACAGTGCCATGTTTTGTTTGCAAAATTGATTTTTTTTTTTTTTTGGTACATATGCACAACAATTATTCATGAAATTTATATAATACATAGGACACTGATTTGGAGGAGACCTACACAAGAGGAGTGAAACTGGGCATCCTTGAAGTCATGGAGGACGATATCTCACAGACAAAAAATAAATGCCTAAACTGCAGCATCATCCTGGAGGAAACTGTGGTCATGGAGGACCTACCTGACTTTCCTACTGCTTTCATGGTACTCTTTGGACTTCTCTATGCGCTGAACATTGAGTATTCAAAAGGAATAAAATACACATTTGAGGCAGTGCAGAACATCATTGTGGGATTGGGAGAAAAGTACACCAACAAAACACAGATATCTCTCTCTATGAGTCGATGTGAGACTGAGCGTGGTGAGTGTGTTGGAGAGCATTTGGTAGTGTTAGCAAGTTTTCTAAACTTTTAATCCTGTTTTTTTTTTTTTTTTTTTTTTTGTATTTGTTTGACATTTAGTATAGGTTATTGTGAGTTGTTTGTAGTGCGGCGGCTGCAGCATGGCTGCGTGCCATCAGCTCAGGTTTGTTTTTAGCCTCATATGCCGGCACGATATTAAGCTGTCCAAACTGGCTGGTTGTTCGGTCACTGTAAAATGTAATTAGTTGACTTTACTTAGAAAATTTGAGGAAACCGATTGCCTTAAAATTTCCAAGTAAAGTATTTTATAAATTTTTTAGTTGGCACAACTTAATAACATTTATATACCAAACTTTTTAATCAAGTATACTTGTGTAAAGCTAACTCAAAATCATTAGTTGTGTTAACTTCTTATTAGAGTTCACATTACCAGGAAAAAATATGGAAACTGATTGCCTTAAAAAATTGAAGTAAGCTGAACTAAAAAAATTAAGTAAAGACAAAAAGCAACACCTGACCTCAGGTAAAACATTGTTTATTATCAATTGTAAAATACAGTGTACCAAACAATAGATACTCCTAAATATAAAACAGTTTTTACTTTAATCACAAAAAGCACATCTCTTGTTAACAAATGTGAAGCACAAGTGCAACCAAAATAAAAATGACTGATGAATGAATTTCGAATTTGACAATCTTTGACCTGAAATGAACAGAAAAGTTGACCTTTTAAAAGCATCAACGTTAGCTTAATGCAGGACAATTTATTACACTTCCAAAAAAAAAAAAAAACAATAACCTTGCAGTGTAAAAATGTTAAACAAAAACATTTAACAATAAAACCTTTATACGATTCAAAACTTTTTTGTGTATTTTAGACAGTCTGTGCAACAAGCTTAATAGAGGGACATAAACCACTCAGGGTTAATTTAAAATATTTGTATGTGTGTTTCAAAGACTATCCAAACTTACAGGTTTGGTATGAGATGTGGGAGAGTAAATTATGACAGAATTGTCAGTTTTGGGCTATCCCTTTACTATACTTTAACCTGTTAACCTGACCCCCCATTATGGGACTCACAGCTGAAAGTGCTCTAACTAACTTATAATTGTAATAGTTTCCTACTTCAGTGTGTTACAAACATAATTGTGGTGTCTTTAGAAAGAAGACCCTTTGGGCTTCACTTTTTATCAACCAGATTTGATAATGCTCAAAAATATTAAAGGTTATAGACACTGAAGTGCCTTGAATATTTTTTACCACTCTTAAATATTTTTTTATTTGATATAAAAATACATGAAATGAGTCCTGGAGCAATCTAGAAAAGTAATGGGTTGAAAGCCACATGTCTCATGAGTTTCTATTTCAAATCTGAATAAAATATCATGAAAAATGAGACTCCTGCAAATATTTTTCTGAGACTATGTCAACACCTCCCACCCCCCAAATATAAGAAAATATATTTCCCAGTAGTATTGAAGGCTTCTACAAACTATTTAGTCAGTAAACATACCACTGCTTAGTTTTTTTCAATTATAAAACACCAGACAGAAACTTAGACATCATCGTTTAGATTCCATGCTGCATTCATCCTCACCAGCAGGATAATTGGGAAGAAAATTGATTTCAAAATGTTTAGGCCTTTTAACACTTCTCAAAGGATCTTGGCCTCCCCTTTTCCCTACATTTATAAGAACATCTGTGCATCCAGCTCGTCGTAGCTTCATTCTGTAATTTCCCATTTTAAACTTGAGGCTGTTCTTCCAACCATTCCATCCAGTGGAGGAACCTGGTTCAGTGAGGCATGGATGTTTTTTGACTAGTGAAGATGCAACATCATTGAAATCGTCATCAGAGGGATATGCTTTGAAGCTGTACATACACTCAGCAAGTTTTTCAAGAATTTCGTGCTTCATGACCCTGGGAACTTGCAAATATGTCTGGTCTCTCATGTACAGAAGGTTTCCTTGGCGCAATCGGAACTCAATATCTACAGGAAAATTGGGGATTTCAAATGTCTCTGGCCACTGAGCCTGCCGTACATGAGATGACCCTTCTTCAGAAGACAAAGATACAATGTCTGTGTCAGCTGTACTTGCTGTAGGAGATGGAACAAGAGAGATCACCTTTAAGGTGGGCCTCTCAGGTAAATCTGCAATGTCTGTGAGTTTAATTAGTGCATTGTTAAAATCAGCATTTTCGTACTGAAGAGAAAACTTGTATGGAAGACCCAACTTTTCTTCAAGATGCTCCATCAATGTTTCCAAAGTTTGTGGTTTTCTATGCAGTGTGATTTATTATTTTTTTTCCCGTATTTCATTTTCATTCACTATCACTCTAAGTATAGTTCTTGTCTCCATTTCGTTCTGCGAACCTAACAATGAGAAAAATCAATTCATTTTACACTCGAGTTCTCAATAATAAAGGGATAAAAATTATTTTATTTACTCACCCTCATGTTGTTTCAACCCTGTGACCCATGACTTTCTTTTGCTGTACATTTAAGGACTTTGGAAACCAAACACGTTCAGGTTGCCATGGAAGTCATTGGGGAACTGAAACTGTTTGGTAACAAACACGGTTTAAAATATATTTTATACAGCAAAATAAAGTCATGTAGGTTTGAAATAATATGAGGGTGAGTAAATAACGGAATTTACTTTTTTAGGTGGACTATCCCTTTAAATGTTCAATTTAGCACAATATATAATGTTTCGCTGTAACAAATGTTCTGCCCTGAATTTTATAGGATGATAGTGGAAAAGGGTCATTCAATTCAAACAGCTTTGTGACTGTAATTTCTGATACATGGCTGCACAGTTCATAGGAACTAAGATGTTCAATGTACCACGCCGTCTGCTGTTTGCATACAAACATAATTTCAGTGTTGATGATGACAATTTTTACAATTTGCCTAAAATCAGGCAGACATGAACTTGCACCAGCATACAGAACCATATCAGGACTGTAGTTGATCCCGTCAATGCACACTTTAGATGTGTCAAGGACAGTGCTTTGGGTAACAAAATTCTGCTGAAGCACATTCTGTACACTCTCAGGAAAAGATGAAGTCAGTGTACATGTGACTTTGTCCATCTGGACAGAAGGTTTAAAAAAGGATGACGAGTCCATGTGGTATGCTATCATTCTCTGATGTCTGAGTGCCAGAGTTTGTGTGACATTTTTTAATTTTTTTGTCTTACAAATGATTTGTTTGAAGAACTTATGCTTGCCTTCAAAACGCATGGTCCAGACATCTCTAAGTGGCCCATATGTCCTTATTAGATGTGGATAATTTTCGATGTAGTGGTGTTTGGGACGCAACACGAAATGAGGAAATACTTTTAAAAGCAAACCTCTGTGCTCTGAAATTTTAGCCCCAAGAAAATCAATAGTATCATCAATAAATCTGAAGGATGTTGCCAGTTCTAGAATGTCTTTCAAAAGCATTAAAATCTCCCATGTTGCATCATTTTCTGGGATATCGAAGCCAATCATTAGTGGGAGAAGTCTCTAAAGTGCCCAATTTTCATGGCCGTTGCCCCCAATCGTGCCTCTTGAGGCAAATGTAGTTGGAATGACCTGAGGTTGATCGGTCTTGTCTATGAATTTGTTTGAATTTGTTTGGAAATTGTTTGATTGTTCTGTTCACATACTCAAGGGTGATGTACTTTTTGTTGATTAAATCATTGAGGCACAGTGCCATTTCAAAGGGTATGACACCCTCCAAGAGATCATGCATGATGTCAGGTGGAAAGCCACTGACAGAGTGAAAATAATCAAGCGCATTTAAAACACACCTGCCTTTTACACCATACTGTTTTACCAAATTTTGGTCTTTTAAAACTTCCTCAACTTGCCTGTCGTGATTCACCTTTGTCCTGGGTTCAAATCTTCCTGACAGTACGTCTTTCTGTTGAATTTCACTCTTTTTCACCATGCAAAAGCGATGAAGCTCTCTTGAATTCCTGCCAAGGAATGAGCACCAAGATTGTCAGCAGATACATTGAGAACAGTTCCCAGTGGTGAGGATTGACCACAAGTTCTCAATGGGATTAAGATCTGGGGAGTTTCCAGGCCATGGATCCAAAATTTCAACATTCTGGTCCCCGAGCCACTTAGTTATCACTTTTGCCTTATGGCAACGGTGCTCAATCGTGCTGGAAAATGCATTGTTCTTCACCAAACTGTTGTTGGATTGTTGGAAGAAGTTGCTGTTGGAGGGTGTTTTGGTACCATTCTTTATTCATGGCTGTGTTTTTGGGCAGAATTGTGAGTGAGCCCACTCCCTTGGATGAGAAGCAACCCCACACATGAATGGTGTCAGGATGCTTTACTGTTGGCATGACACAGTACTGATGGTAGCGCTCACCTTTTCTTCTCCAGACAAGCCTTTTTCCAGATGCCCCAAACAATCGGAAAGGGGCTTCATCGGAGAATATGACTTTGCCCCAGTCCTCAGCAGTCCATTCACTGTACTTTCTGCAGAAGATCAATCTGTCCCTGATGTTTTTTTTTTGGAGAGAAGTGGCTTCTTTGCTGCCCTTCTTGACACCAGACCACCTTCCAAAAGTCTTGGCCTCACTGTGCGTGCAGATGCGCTCACACCTGCCTGCTGCCATTCCTGAGCAAGCTCTGCACTGGTGGCACTCCGATCCCGCAGCTGAATCCTCTCTAGGAGACGATCCTGGAGCTTGCTGGGCTTTCTTGGATGCCCTGAAGCCTTCTTTACAAGAATTGAACCTCTTTCCTTGAAGTTCTTGATGATCCTATAAATTGTTGATTTAGGTGCAATCTTAGTAGCCACAATATCCTTGCCTGTGAAGCTATTTTTATGCAACGCAATGATGGCTGCACGCATTTCTTTGCAGGTCACCATGGTTAACAATGGAAGAACAATGATTTCAAGCATCACCCTCCTTTTAACATGTCAAGTCTGCCATTCTAACCCAATCAGTCTGACATAATGATCTCCAGCCTTGTGCTCGTCAACATTCTCACCTGAGTTAACAAGACGATTACTGAAATGATCTCAGCAGGTCCTTTAATGACAGCAATGAAATGCATTGGAAAGGTTTTTTTGGGATTAAGTTAATTTCATGGCAAAGAAGGACTATGCAATTCATCTGATCACTCTTCATAACATTCTGGAGTATATGCAAATTGCTATTATAAAAACTTAAGCAGCAACCTTTCCAATTTCCAATATTTATGTGATTCTCAAAACTTTTGTCCACGACTGTACATGGTAAGCACAATCCTAAATATCCCTGCCATCAAAAAATCATTCTCACGATAGTGCTGTCTTTGTAAGAGTTGATCCCCATTTGCATTTTCAAAAGGAGCAAGAACTTTCTCAAAAACATCAGTTCTGTTTAAAAGCACCTGTAGCATATTTAGAATTGGCACATAAGCAAATGATTGTGAGTCTTTCCCAAGTTTATATTCTGTTGGCATAACAATTGGAAACTCTTTCTGAAAATGATGCTCTTTTACCGACTGTAGAGAGAGGCTCACCATAATCAGTCATTTTCAAGATCAAATTATTTTCTGTGACAGCTTTCACAATGTCTCTCAAAACAGAAGCATTATCACTGACTCCATGATGATCTAGAATCTGCTGTATGGCATTACACAAAAGGGGCTTTGACAGAAGAAAGATCTGGTTGATTTGTTGAATTACTTCCTGTACTGCTGAATCAGAGATATGCAGAATGGTTTGCATCTTAAGAAAGAGCAAGCCTAAATTACTTTCTAGTTTATTCTGCAAATGATCCAGATTTTGAGTCTGGTCGGCTTTCATTTTCGCGATATTCAGAAGAATCCATTGACTCATGGTAAGACGTATTTTGAGCAACATCTTGTGGTATTTCTGCAGCTAAATTTGAATTTCAACCGCAATGCTGGGTTTTAACTTCCTCTGACTGCCTAATTGGTGTTCCTTACATTTGTGAGCATTAAATGTAGAATTAATTCTGCTCTCAAAATTGCAGTCATAGAATGGGCACTGAACCTTTTCATTCTTTTTTAAATGCTGGAGCAAGTGGGTGAAAAACTCAGATTCTGTACAAGGTTCCTTAAATTCACAGAGTTGACTGTGACATTGATTGAGATTCTTTTGAAACACTTGTTTGTTCTCCATCGTGTTGGGAATGACTTCTTGTTAAATGCACCTTCAATGCATTAAATGACTTGAAAGAACACAAACAGTCTGCATGAAGGCATGGAAATGGTGTAGTTCTGGCGTAACTTCCATGTTTTATGCGATAATACTTCAGTAGGAGAGCTCTCTTTTCACAGGAAAAAAAAAACAGTACTTACATTTCCATTGCATGTCTCAAGTCATCTCACAAAACAAGCTCTGCAAATGAAGAAAAAAATATTAACATAAACACTTCTAAATGTAAAGTTTTGTATTTACATTTACGAATCAATATGTAGTGTTCAAACATATGAAGTATGGTAGGGCAATATGGCAAAATATGAAATCACGATTCTTTTTCATGTTGGTTTTATTATGCATTATAGCCAAACGAATTTCCCCATTTAAAAAAGAAAAGAAAAATACTAACAAACAGCATATAAAATAGAAATATCATCTATAATATATTAGCAATTATAATAGAATAGCAGACATTTTAGACCAAAATGGACGAAGATAAAAAAAAAACGTAACTATTATTTTATCATTGTTAATAAAAAAATAGGAACAAAGATACACATTACATAATATGCAAATTAAACAAAATACTACATAGGCTTGAGTGTATACATTATAACTTTATTCTTATTAAAGTTACTCTAAGTTCTTCACTGAGAACCTACTCACACAAAAAAAAAAAAAAAACATAAAAATGTTCCTTGATTGAAAGCATGGACCTAACAATTAGCGACTTGCAATGCTAGACGTCCCCTCATTTCGATTAACACAATCCAACACAATCCAAGAATTTGATTAAAAAATAACGCATCCAATGTTCATGTGTAACACTAGTTAATTTAATCTGATTATTACACGATTAAGTATACAAAGCAATTCAGACATTAAAAATAAGGCAAACAAGCACTGACTCACCTTTCCATGTGCTCTTCACCGTGGTATTCCATTTCATATCGGCTCCACCTACTGGTAGCACTGCGCATGACCACTCGAACATTTTCAAAATACTTATTATTTTAAGTAGAATATTTTGAGTTTATTAACTTTCCATGCTAAAAGGTTGTCCTTTATTAAACTTAAAGTCAACAAACTTATTCAAAATAAGTTATATTCACTTAATTTTATTAGTAAGATCATCAGTTACATTTTACAGTGTAGAGGATTGCAGTTAGACTGAAAGGTTGGTTATGGAAGCATCAAATCTGCTTCAAGGATGAAAAGCACCGTTTTGATTTTTTTGGATGACATAGACAAAAGCGAATCAGTTAATTGAGAAGGAAGTTGTAATTCAAGGTTCTTTCACACCTGTTCTTTCTTTCACGAGTTCACGCTTACATATAATTAGCTGAGGTATGGTATGCATATTTGGCGTGCTGTCCGGGGAAGGGCTCCGAGCTCGGGAATGGCCCGAACCTAGAATACCCCCCCTTCCCCGTCTATTTATAAAGTGAACTCAAAGTGAGGAGATGGGGTGGAGGAGGGATGCTGATAAAACGTCAATGGGTAGAGGTAAGTCAGCGATATTTATACTATGGGATTGATTACTTGATTATGGTCCACCTGTGTTGATTAGGCTAAGTATCTGACGCGCTCCTCCCGAATCTTGTTAATAAAACATCATTTCACGAGTTCACGCTTACATATAATTCGCTGAGGTATGGTATGCATATTTGGCGTGCTGTCCGGGGAAGGGCTCCGAGCTCGGGAATGTCCCGAACCTAGAGTACCCCCCAAAAAGCAAATGAACAAGAGGACAGCCCCCAGTTTAAAGAACGCCCCCCCCCCCCCCCCCCCAAAAAAAAATAGCATAGAGTACTGGCTGGGCCTGATTTTGATTTTCTGAGAAGTTGTCTCGTTGGCAGGCTGCAATATACTCCGGTGGGAGCGATTTAGGCGTTGGAAGGGTAGGCCCTACCGGCTGCAGGTACTGAACTACGTGGTTTTGGGTGCCCGGTGGGTAGGGCTCGAGCCGATGCTCAACGGTAGCTTGTGGCGTTGGAACGGTGAGCCCTACCGGCCGGTGAGGAGGAGTAGCCCGACCGGGAGGACCCGAGTTGCCTCGACCGGAATAGGTCACGGTGTCGGCGTACGGGCCCTACTGGCTGATAGCCCCTGCTCTTCAGTGGGCGATGGGCCTAAGGCTGACCGAGAAGGCCCATGAAGCCTCCGACTGGAGATTTGAGACTCAGGACAACGGACGTCTGGGTCCTCTCAGTTTGGCAGATGAAAGCTTTGGGCTGGACTCTGGCGACATCCGAAGGGAGATCCCGACTCACGGCATCGGATGGATGAGACTCGCTTGTGGCCGGCAAGTATAGAAACTGACCGGGAGAACTCTCGCCAGACGTCTGAAGGGAGTGCACGCATCAGACGGGTAAGCCTCGCCGGACGGGGAGAGTGGAAAGCAAAACCCGACTGGGAGGGCTCTCGCGGCATCCGATGGGGCATCTTACTCAGAACGTCGAACAGGTAAGCCTCGCCAGGCGGGGTTAAAAGGTGTGAGGATAGCTGAGAGGTTTTTTTTTTTTTTTTGCAGGATTTGGCG